>NW_027468689.1:3404703-3407203 GCF_046254945.1 Alosa pseudoharengus | reverse complement strand
TGGTCTGGGCTGGCGTGACAGCGTAACAGGAGTGTTTCTGGGATAATCTGCTAATAGCTCAGCGAGAGCTGAGAACTGTATGGGAGTATTAAAACGGAACCTTATCATGTGTGTGTGTGCGTGTGTGTGTGTGTGCGTGTGTGTGTGTGTGCGTTTGTGTGTGTGTGTGCGTGTGTGTGTGTCTGCACATGTGTGTGTGTTTTCCCCAGAGTACGCCAGTGGAGGTTCACTGTATGAGTATTTGTCCAGCACGGAAAGTGAAGAGATGAACATGGGGCAAGTCATGACCTGGGCAGTGGACATTGCTAAAGGTAGAGTGTGTATGTGTGTGTGTGTGTGTGTGTGTGTGACCTCAGCTGTGGACATCGCTAAAGATAGAGGACGTGTACATGTGTGTGTGCAGGGCTGGAATTTCAAGGCAGCCACGGCCATCGTTGGCCCTTGCTTTGGCCGTGATGTAGCCTATGGCCTGTCAAAATAATCTTAGCTTTCACAGCACAAATGAATTTAGTCTTTGATGTGGTGGAGAAATTGACAGCGCACGGCAAGAAAAATCCAACATTCAGCAGCCAGAAGACAAGGCAAGAAATGATATTAGGCAGCTTTGGAAAACAATAGCCTAATGCCAGCTGTCATCGATCCATTCCCTTATGTTGTTGTAGTGAAGTAATGTTTTCCTTGATCATTTGTTGTTAGCATAACGTTAGCATTAATTTTTTCGGATTCTCTCACATTAATGCGATGCTATATCACATGCATCACAACACATGAAAGAGCTTTTCTCAGCTTTTAAACGATGTTAACCGCTAGTTGCTGTGATAAACGGTTCACGAGAAATGTAAAACACTTTAATCATTGTGCATACAGTTCTGCACCCACTTCCCCACCCATTCATCTCGGTGGAATACTTCACAAACTCTTTACTCAACACATGGCAAACCATATACAGTATCAGAATAAACTGCTGACCTTACCGAACACAAAGGTTTAAAGCATTCCCCTCTACAATTAGCCGTTCCAGAGTAATCCAGTTTTGAAAATTGCGGCAAATTTCTACATGCATGTCTCCAACTTTGGGCTTTAAGTTTACAGTATGTTTACCGTATTTTCCGGACTATAAGTCGCACCGGAGTATAAGTCGCACCAGTCAAAAAATGTGTCATGAAAAGGAAAAAAAACATATATATAAATAGTCGCAGGACCAGCCAAACTATGAAAAAAAGTGTGACTTATAGTCCGGAAAATACGGTAAATAGTTTAAAACATGATTTCATAACAGGCCAAATACAAAATACATTTTAGATATAGCCTAGATATCTGTAAATATTCAAATCAGATGATTTACAGTTATATGTAGGCTAATATGTCATGTTTCATGTTTTTGTAATGTTTCATTTCAGGTCTACTGCTGTGAATAGGCTAAATTCAACTTTGATCATTGTTATGTAGCCTACTAGGCTATTGTTAACTTTGGCCTTGGTACCCTGACGTGTGGCCTTTGTGCCCCCTCCGCCAAATATGTCCAACCGAAGGCCAAGTGGCCTTGCCCCTAAAATTATGAAATTCCAGGCCTGTGTGTGTGTGTGTGTCTTTGTGTCCTCCGCAATGGACATCGCTAAAGGTAGAGGATGTGCAAATCACACCACTGTGTCAAATCTACCAAGGATGTGTGTGAGGGCATGTCTGTGTGTGTGTGCGTGTGCATGTGTGCTTATTTGTATAGACTAAGTACAGGAAATATATACAGACAGAATCAATGTTTTATTTCTATATATCTATATGTCTATACACATATCTATGTGTCTGTAGGTGTATATTGTGTGTTCCAGTGTGTGTTGTGTGTTCCAGTGTGTGTGTTGTACATTCTGTGCATTCTGTGTGCTGAATCGTGTGTGTGTGTGTGCGTGCGTGCGTGCATGCGCGCGCGCTCGCGTGTGTGTGTGCCTGTGTGCGTGTGTGTGTGTGTGTGTGTGTGTGTATTTCTTTCTTCAGGAATGCATTACCTGCACTCAGAGGCTCCAGTTAAAGTTATTCACAGAGACCTGAAATCGCGAAACGGTAAACACACTTTGAATTGGTTTCTGTGTGTGTCATTTTAAGGATCATCAAAATCGTCAAGATACATGTCTGTTACTCTGAAATATAAATCATCCATTGCACCACAGTGAGTGTTCATTTGGGGCAAGAAATGATGTTGGGTGTTTTTAGTATTTATTTACAAATGAAAAGTCTTGCCAAAAAACAGGCGCATCAAAAAAAAAAACATTGCTGATATTTTGATTCCATTAGCTGATTACAGCTCTTCTTAGGTCGACATTTTTGTATTATAAATTCTTTATACTGTAATATTTTGAGATTCTGGATTTCTGATGTCCATGAGCTGTAAACTGTAATCATCACGATTAGAATAATCCAGATTAAAAGGAAACATTTGCAATTTAAATATTTCACTTTGTGTGTAAAGAATGTAAATTATATGAAAGTTTCCCTTTTTGTAAAT
>NW_027468689.1:3354703-3392203 GCF_046254945.1 Alosa pseudoharengus | reverse complement strand
AATGGGAAAATAACATGGGGATTTTGAATTATCGCACCTGTTAAACTCTCGCGGGGATGAAAAAGTCTGAAATGCAGACGTTTTCCTGAACACACTTTTGTCCTCTGCCTTCGAGTGGATACTGTGATCTCCGGTAAGTGTAGACGGCACACTTTGATTTTTGCTACCCCAGAGCTAACTTGCAATGCAACTTGCCATAGGTAGTTAGCTTCAATTAACACCCGGATCTACTTATATTGGCAAAGATGGCTGTTTTGGTTCTTTTTTGTAGGCGAACTTCAGAGGTCTATTGGAAGCCTTTGTGTGACCCATCCTCCAGGGGGCTCTGATGGGCTAAAAGCTATCCCAGAATGCAACTCACTGGGAGTAGATTTAGTCCCGGTTTCAACCCAGCTCACCTCCAGAGGGTGCTACCGTCTAGAGACTGAGAACATGTATGAAGGTCCATGGACTGGGTTAGAATATCTGTTCAGACCCTCTGGTTGAGTGATATGAAGTAACGAGTGTTTGCCAGGATTAGGACTGCGATGTGTGTGTGTGTGTGTGTGTGCGTGTGAGTGTGTGTGTGTGTGTGCGCGTGTGTGCACGCGCACTGAAGAAACTGTTCTCCTCCAAGCCTGAGGTAGACATGGGTCCACCTTGGCTGTCTAGCATGTATTACTGACAGGGTCGGTCATTACAGGCAAATTCGTGCTGAGGTTTACTTGTGGGTGTGAATTTGAGCTTTTAGATGGTCACACTGTATGCAGTGACGCAAAATCACAAAACATACTCACCTCATCTCCTGTCTGGACTTGTTCAAGGCACAGCTCAACAGCTCCAATGGGTCCCTGCAGTAAACTACTGCAATTAACTTTTAAATACCAAAAAAAGGTCTACACAGCACCATTTTAAGACAGACTATTACTTGTGAACTGCCTTTTTATTAGACTTTCGAACTTAGGGTTACAGTTATAGTTGTCGAACTCCAAACAGTATTAACTTATTTCAGAAGTAAATTAAATAAATCCTTGCATTAATAAATTACACACCGGTAGTTAGACCGGTAGTTTAAGAACATAGTACTTACAAACCTCTGACCAGCTGACAGGTTTAAGGCCTTGCTTACAAGCGAGGTGGTGTTTCAACTCTGGTGACACTGGGTGGTGGTAGCGTAGTGGCTAAGGAGATGGGCTAACTTGCAGTAGCCAGAAAAGTTGTGGGTTCAAGTTCTGACTGCCTCTGTTGTGCCCTTGAGCAAGGCACTTAACCCCAAGTTGCTCTGGGGAGAATGGCCCTTGTAGGAATTCACTTCGGGGAAAAAGCATCTGCCAAATTAATAGGTTTATAGTAAGTATAAGTATGAGGGAGCAGTGAGGGTGCCTTGCACTTCAGCCGTGCCTACTGGTCGGGGTTCGAACCGGCAACCCTCCGATTACAAGTCCGAAGCGCTAACCAGTAGGCCACGGCTGCCCCACAAGTATACACTAGTGAGGTGTTTCTACTTTTGTGTTAGATGAGATGACACTAGTGAGGTGTTCCTACTCTGGTCAGGTGTTAGATGAGATGACACTAGTGAGGTGTTCCTACTCTGGTCAGGTGAGATGACACTAGTGAGGTGTTCCTACTCTGGTCAGGTGAGATGACACTAGTGAGGTGTTCCTACTCTGGTCAGGTGTGGCTGCTCGTGTTTCTGCTTCCTCCTCCGCCACCTTGACGCTGCTTTGCTCCGCTCCACTCCACTCTGCCCCAGACCTGCAGATTCCTGACTTTTTCTGCTGTTTTTGTAAAGAATGTTTTCCTCTTTTTTTAATCAAATAAAGGAAATGTGAACTCTTGAAGTCTTGGCTCTGCTTGTGGTCTTTGAGACAGAGAAACATTATGTTCACATTTATTCATTTAGCTTTTATCCAAACATGAACATGAAGCCAGGTGCACAGAAACAGACTTATGTACCGACTTATATATTTAGTTAATAATGCGTATAATTTTTGGGGGGTTATGCCTTCATGTAGATTTTTTGGGGGTTATGCCTTTATGTAGAGAGACAGGAAGCAAGTGGGAGAGCGTTGGGGTGGGATGGGGCTGGAATCAAGCCTGTCCCCATGGGCACTAATGGTGCGATCCATTCGTCCAACGTGCTCGTCTTACGAGCATGTAAGTTGTCCGAAAAACAGGAAGTTACGCAAAATTACACAACGGCACTCCCCCCTAAACTCGTCTGATGAGAAGCGATCTCGTTCCAGCAAAGGACCCCCAGTTTAGTTCGACAAGGAAGTTACATAATTTCACAAGTTACAAGTTATCACAAGCCTTCAGCATGTACAAATGGAACGCACAAATGGAACGTCAGCATGTACAAATGGAACGTCAGCATGTACAAATGGAACGCACGATGAGATCCAAATGAGGTGCTGCCGGAGAGAAGCCAGGACCACAGAAGAGTAAATGAATAAAACGTTTATTGGAAGATAACACAGTCATATTGGAGGCTCTTCAGAGACATCAGTGGCTGTTTAGGAGTGGTTACAAACATAGCATATATATAATGAATAACAAGTGTGTATTCAAATCATAAAAAAATAAATGATGTGAGAGACTGTGTGTTGGCACAAAACTGTTCCCTTGTCTTCTTGTAATTTTTGAGGCAACTGTTTAAGTGATGGCTGGTACAGTAATACAATTTACCAAAAGTTTAAATGTCCTAAGATGCTTAAAGTTAAGGTCAGGGTGTGATCTGGGACTTCCAACCCTTCTGATAACATAAGACCAGACAGTTTTACTAGCATGCAATAGCCCAAACATAACACAATCAACTGCATGGTTCATATTGAAGTTGTTTGTTCATGTCTGTCAAAATATCTTCAATTATAACATCTTCCATATGGCCTCAGTCTTCAATATGACTAACTATATTAGAGGTTAAACGTCATAGAAATGTATTAGTTTATTATTAATAAAATTGTGTAGTCTAGTCATGTTTTCATTTTTAGGTCCTGGGGGGTATTCCAAGTATGTGGTTTAGTTCATGCACTTGATATACCTCCCCTGAAGTTGATGGTTTAACTGCTTTAACTGGCAATAGTTCCGAGGTGTGTGATTTAAAGGCTTACTGGTCATCACTGACACCGTCATCTCTCATCTGTCTAACAACCCTTTAATGGTCCCAGAAGAGCCATATAGATACTACATCTTTTATTATATCACCTTATTCTTTATCGTTAGCTGCATATATCTCTTTTACCAGTGATGCATAGATCAGTCTATACACGCATCCATCACCCTTTTCTCCCTCTCCCTCTATCCTTCTCTCTCCATTCCTCTCTTCTTCTCTTCTCTCTCTTCCTATCTCTCCCTCATCTTCTCTGATGTCCGCTTGGCTGTGTTGTGAGGTCCGCAGGGAGGTCCTCAGATGGCCATGGTGCACAGGATGAACTGCAGAGAGAAAAACAGAGGAGGAAGAGCATGTTTGGATGAACAGATTTAGAGGAGGGGAAGGGAAAGTAAGTTTAAGTAAGTATTACGTATTTTAAGTATATTACGTTTTTTTAAGTATTTTTAAGTAAGAACTTCAGTAAGTAAGTATTTAAGTATTTTGAAGTAAGTACAAAGTCTTTGTGTTTCTTTGGCTTGCTTACGTCATCATACTGGAACATGATGGAGCCCTGCTGCCTGGTGTCTCTCCGCTGGAAGCTGTCTGTGAAGCGGGAACAGGAAACAGGAAACAGAGTCTGAACTAGGTTTGCACAAATAATCCATTTTTATTCAAAACTGCAATGTGAACTAATGCATTTAGCTAATCACAAAGGATGCAATTAAACGTGCAGCTCACAACTCTGTCCCATTGGTTCATCTTTCTTAATCTTCACATTTATGATTTTTATATTCATGTCATCATGTCATGTCATTGTGTGACAAATAGTGACGCTCACCTAACAGGAGTGCTGTGCTTCTCATGCACTAGGCATGCTCACCAATAAGGTATGGCACAACTTATAGAAATTTGCCATCTTGAACTAAAGCTTGACTTTCAAAAATGATATTGTAAATCAAATCATAATCACAATGTCCATCAGAAAAAATTCCCCAAATCGTGCAGTCCTTATCAAAACACAAGTCAGCTACATAAGAGACCAAGAGTCTAGACACAAGTCAACCAATCAGAGGCCAAGGGCCCTATTTTGACCACGCGCAAAGCATATTCTTACATTTAAATATTTTGCCATGCACAACATAAACAAAACTACACTAACACACAAACACTGACCGTCACCACAGTAAAAGCAAAAGTCAAAACCAAGGAAAACAGCTGTACACCACTTAATACAAGTCACATAAAAGACAAAAGAGAAGATGGGCCCATCCAATTAGCCATATATTGCATATTCAACAACCAGTGTTTCAGTACATTTATCTCTAAGCAAAACCAATATTCTAGAATTGTTTTTTTCGCTGCTGTAAAGCCACAAAACAGGATTCTCATATTACTTTTAAAGTTCAAAGTGGTGTCATCATTTAACAGACATAAACATGGATCTGGGACTATGGTAGTCCAGAGTATTTTCCCCATAACGTCACATGAGTCCATAAAGTGTTCACTTTAGCACATTCCCAGAACATATGCAAAACTGTCCCCACAGAAGAATTCAAACATAAAGTACAATTAGGAGTTGACAGGCCATGCACGTCTCTTTTATTGAACAATGCGCCCAGGGATGTGGCAATTAACAACCTAAAGTGTGGTCTGGCGCTTTATCTAAAAATCACTATTTTACACCATCTAAAACGCATTACGCCACTGACCAAGAAAAACCTGGTCTATAGCGAAAGGCGCATATGAAGCACAACTGAAGACGCACCATCATGAGATGTAAGCAGCAACTCCTCTGCAGGATAAATGTCCTTAGGTTTTTTATTCAGTCATTCGAACATTATTGGGGTAAGTGTTGCTTTTTGCAGGCTATGCTTTCGATGGTGACCCATTGTCAGTCAATAGTGAAAGTAATTAACTGTGTAGAACTGTTTCGTCACCACCACTATGACACCACCGAGAAGTTAGTTTCACTTTGCCAATGCATGTAATAGACGAGTGCAGATGCGTGTAGGCTATACTGCTAGGTTTCAGTAATGCATGGTTAAGTGGAATACCTGTTCCATAGACTCTCGCATGCAAGCAGATTCCTTCAAATGCGCCGCTGACTATCAAAATACTGATGCGCTGAAGTTGAAGTTTGAAGTTGCGCTGCTTGCTATTAAAGGGAATGAGAGATGTCATTCTCATTGGTTAAAAGGATGTTACGCCCAACACACACCCATGACTGATTAAGAAACATAAGACCAACCTTTTTGCGCCAGGCGCCTGACGTTTGATAACAAAACTACCCCCAATGTGGACTGGACAAACCCCTAAGCTAATCGACAGTGACCATGAGGCAATTCCATGGAAAATGACGTTATTTGTAACATCAACACCAATAAAATGTGATGGGATGGTGATGGGATGGGATGTGGGATGGGATGGGATGATGTGAATGATTACATGACATTTGAGCATTTGTAATTTTTGGCTTAAGAATGTACATGAGAAAAAAATGCACAAAAAATGAATGTTGTCATTCACATCATACAAATGCCAAGACATTTCACTGGCGTTATGGATGTGACAAAAAGTACATTTTCCATGGAATTGCTCCATGCGTTTTAGATCGCTAAGATAGGGGCCCAAGAGACTGGTCACAAGTCAGCTTGAGACACTGGACCCGCAGCATCCCTGACCCGTGCGTCCTGCTGTGACATAAAATCACTTACATGCATGGTGTGTGTGTGTGTGTGTGTGTGTGTGTGTGTGTGTGTGTGTGTGTGTGTTTATGTGTGTGTGTGTGTGTGTGCATGTGTGTGTTTATGTGTGTGTGTGTGTGCATGTGTGTGTTTATGTGTTTATGTGTTTATGTGTGTGTGTGTGTGTGTGTGTGTGTATGTGTGTGTGTGCATGTGTGTGTTTATGTGTGTGTGTGTGTGTGTGTGTGTGTGTGCATGTGTGTGTTTATGTGTGTGTGTGTGTGTGTGTGTGTGTGTATATGTGTGTGTGTGTGTGTATGTATGTGTGTGCGTGCGTGTGTGCGTGTGTGTCTGTGTGTGTGTGATCCTACCGGTCAGTGCCCTAAGTTTGACACAACAGGCCACATAGTCGTCAAAGAAGATGCGTCCTCCTTTACTGTAGCGCTTGACTATGGCATTCAGAGCCTGGGGACTGACCCTGTAGCCTGCAGTGACCAGAGAAACAACAACAAACAATTAATACACACACACACAAAAACAGTTTACACACACACTCACACTATGGCGAAATACATATGCAGAGCCTAATGACTGATCTTGGAATCTTCATAAAAAGAAGCATAATCAGTTTAATTAACACACGCACACACAAAGTGCCTATCAATGTTACATTATACTGTGGAATGGAGAATAATGTATAATGTATACACAATGTATAATGTATGTGTGTGTGTGTGTGTGTGTGTGTGTGTGTGTTTGTTCTCCGTGTCATGTCGGACTCACCCATGGCTCCGATGGCTTGTTGCATCTCGTGTGGTTCGACGGTACCGCTGCGGTCCTGGTCGTATGTCATGAAGTTCTGCTTCCACCCGTTCAGTGCCATGAAGAGCTCCTTGAACTCAGTGAAGCCCATCTTACCCGTCATGTCCCGCTGCACTATTGGTTAAGGCACAAACACACATGCACAAACACACACACACACGCACAAACACGCAAGCACACATACACATACACACACATGCACAAGCGCACACGCACACACACACACACCTAAACAACGCTAGTATTGTTTAGCCTATCTGATTTTTAAACCATTTGATATTCTTCCTTATGAGAGACTTGTGATAAAACAGCAAGGCAGATCCACGCCCGGGATAGATTTAGTTCAAAACTCACAGAGAAGTAACACAGGAAAGTGGACTGTCAAATATCCAGTCTTTTCAACTCCGCCATTTGAACTGACTGAAAGTGATGTGACGACTGTTGGTCATGTCTAAAAAATCTTAGCATGTCTAAACTGGGTTTAGGGAACCTGAGTAGCTTTAGTCCACAAAGGACAATACAGCAGCTTAATACTACTAATGCAATAAGTAATCTCATTTCATGTCAGCTTCCCCTATTTTTGAGCTTCTGCCCCTGTGTTTGTTGAGGGGGAACTCATGTAGTAGCATGTAGTAGCCGTTGCGTATTGATTTTAATTTTGGTGCCCATGTTAACAGGTTATCGCAGCCACACTACCTCAATCATATCCGCATCTAAAGCACGGCTCAAACCGCACTGCAACCGTGACTCAGCTAGAGAATAGTAAGTGATGTAGAAATACATTGGAAAGACCCGTTTATAATAAACAGTCATAATATCTGTTTAAAAGGGGAAGTGGAGGATAGATTTGTATAAAGCATTAGCTAATGCTATCATTGTGGCTAACTACCGTAGCTACTAGCTACTGGTAGTATGGTCAGAAAATGTATGGCTAGCTATTGGTAGTATGGTCAGAAAAATTATAGTGCTGTTATTCGGTAGTTACTCGGTATAACTTGCGTTTATGTTTCACAAATACATCAACAAACAAGTTAGCCTCCATCACTTAACCAATGAAGCAGGGGCAGTTGAATGTCACACATCTAACCAGCTCAGATCACACAAAAAAGGTTTCCATGCCACGTTCAAAACAGGTTTAGGTGCAAATTTTAAGATAAGTTTAGATGCAAAGTTTAAAATAGGTTTAGGTGGGAAGATCAATAAACTAGTTCAGCAGAGAAGTGCAGTGTGCTGGATTTAGTTTTTTCTGTGGTTTGGTGCTCCTGTAACAGCAGCAATTAGTTACAGCAGACAGGCTGAATCCAGAAGGATACATCCAGCATGGCGATCATGATTCTGCACGTCTCTAAGCTGAAGGCTGTGGAGGAGCAGAGGAAGAGAGAGGGAGAAAAGAGAGAGAGAGAGAGAGAGAGAGGGAAGGAGAGAGGGACAGAAGAGGGAGAGAGAGAGAGAGAGAGAGAGAGAGAGAGAAAGGGAAAGAAGGGGGGAGAGAAAGAGGGAAAGAGAGGGGGACAGAAGAGAGAGAGAGATAGGGACAGAAGATGTCAATGTTGCACAACCATCACATACTCAATGTTAACAAGCTGCATCTGATATTTTAACACACAACCTCAGTTTCCTCTGTCTCAACATGCCATACTCTACATCACACAGTTGCAATGTTGTGTTTTTGGTCCACAGTAAAGGTAATGACACACACACACACACACACACACACACACACACACACACACACACACACACACACACACACACACACACACACACACACACACACACACACACACACACACACACACACACACACACACACACACACACACACACACACACACACACACACACACACTTACGTGTGTAGGAGCCACTGAAGCCACTCTGTGTCAGGCATCTTTGAAGTTCCTCAGCATCGACTTCACCATCCTGAGAGAGAATATGACATCATAACTGATTTAGGGTCAAAGGTCATTAGGAGTGAACAGTGAAGTGTATGATGAAGTGCAACTTCCCTGCTAATAATTCAGACAGCAAGTGCTAATGCCTGACTGCTTCCGCAGCGCACTGAAGGCACGTGAAGGTCTTGACCAGGGGTGTGTTCAAATTCGCAACATTCACAAATGTTTGCAAACAGCTTTCTGTTTGCCCTTGACTTTTCTCTATTTCAATTTCAATTTAATTGTACTTATAGAGCGTCAAAACATTACACATGTCTCATGGCGCTTTACAGGGTGTTAGACATTCAGAGAAAAGAAGAACCATGGGTAACAGAGGAGAGGAAAAACTCCCTAGAATTGGATCGAGCAGATCCATGACTTTTCTCTAACTTTCCCCAACTAAAAACCCTGCATTTCCATGACATGCTGTATAATGAATGTTACATTGAAATTACTTCACAGACCAAATCTTTCAGAGCAGCAGGAAGCATTGAAAAAACAAAGTAGGGCAAACCACAACCACTCAAGCAGCCAGTAACGTAAAAAGCTAATAATTAATCCAATAAACACTAATGCTGCCTGGAAATATGATATGAAGTATTAATATATTGGTATTAATGTATTTTAGCAAGTAGATTTGAAACTGCTACAAAATTCTCTGATATTCCCTGACTTTGCGCCAACAATGATCAAATTCCCTGACTTTCCATGTCTGGAATAGACTTTTCAGAAATTCCAGAAATTCCATGACCCGTGGGAACTATGTCTGAGTTTTTCATGAAGGTGAACATGTTGGGAGTTGAACGGTGAGTTACAATTGAGATAGCTTCCTGGCTTCCTGTTTGCTTCCTGTTGGCTGATGTCACAATGGCTGAGATCCAGCCAATCACAACCTTTAGAAACAAGGACACTTCTGCTGCACTACCCTGCACCCAACGTCTCCCCACTCACCTGCCCTGCGATGGCCGTGAAGTAGCCCCACATTGGGTCCTGAGCGGGAGGAGGAGCGCCAAAGGTGCCTGGGTAAGCCCCTGGCTGGGGGGGGTATCCTGCTCCTGGGGCACCACCCATAGGCATCCCTTGGTGTGGCATCCCTTGGTGTGGCATCCCTTGGGGGGGCATCCCTTGGTGGGGCATCCCTTGGTGGGGCATCCCGTGATGGGGCATCCCTTGGGGGGGCATACCTGGCATCTGACCTCCATACTGGTGAGAGAGAGAGAGAGAGAGAGAGAGAGAGAGAGAGAGAGAGAGAGAAAGACAGAGAGAGGGAGGGAGAGAAAGAGAGAAAAGAGAGAGAGAGAGACAAAGAGAGAGGGATTACATAACAGACTCACACTATCTGGGTGTTGGTCTCGCTCAACACCACACACCTTAAAGGAGCCTTAGTTACACACTTGTTAATTTACTCCACAACATTCCCACAGATGCTTTTGTTAAGTCTGCAAGGTTTTCCATTGAATAAATGCCTAGGCTTGTTTTTCTCTAGGGATGTAACGGTATGAAAATTTAACCTTACGGTTATAGTGACCAAAATTATCACGTTTTTTGGTATTATCACAGTATTTTTAAAAGTGTGTTCAATATGTTTGAGATCAAAATGTTTCTCAGTTCTAAGAACACTGAAGATAGGCCCGAAACATTTGTATCCCAGTCTTTGTCGTTCTTATATATATTTTTAAGCATTTTAGATTTTTTTGTATTTTGTTAATTTAATATTGTATATTAAAGTTATAAATCCCATCAAGTTTGCCTGTTCATTCATTCCTGCTAATATATAATTAATTCCTGCTCATGCAGTTAGTTTAAGTAATACTAAAATTGGTATGCAGAGTTTGCAATGTTAGGGGAACGTTCCCTAAAAGTTCCCAGATTGCAACGTTTAGGGAACGTTTGATGTAACCAAAAACTTTGATGTAAGAAAACTTTCCATGGGAATCAAAACCTAACCTTCAGGGAACCTAACGTTCCCGCAACCAGAACGTTCTGGGAACCATAGCTGGGAAGCCTTGTTCATCGTTTCAAATGAATTGTAGGACCAATACTACACTAAGCGTCAGGCCCTGAGTGTGGATTCCTTTATTCCACTCCTTCATCTATTGGGCGCACCAGGCGAAACACCTTTACATACTCAGACCTCAACGTAAGCCCAGAAGCAAACCTCAAACCTTTAGCCATTATGGGCAGGGCAGGGAAGAGTCAAATTTGAAAAGCCCAGCATGTCCTCAGCCCTAGTCACACTGACATATCTTATTTCAAAACAAACAAGAAAAAAAGGTGGTTTCCTACTGGCATGACTTACTATGTTTAACATAGTTAGGCTACAATACACAGGGTTGCTTCACTAACAAAAGCGGTTATGCAACAGGCAACAAACATAAGTAGCCTAATCTATTGCAAACCCAATTAAAGTGCTACAGGTAATGATAGAATAACCTGATGCATGTAGGCGTAGATGTGTAACGTTTTGAAAGGAGAGCAGAAAAGATAACACACCACCATTTGACACCTGCCACCACATCCTACTGAGCTGAAAGTTCTGGCCTTTGCGTGCGGAGCATATAGGGTCTTTACCGCAACGCCCCGCCCTATTCTATTAAATCAGATGGATGCTTAACGTTCCGCTGCGTCACCCCGACTCAGCACCTATCCTATCAATACTGTTCGCAAGGCACGATCAAATCTGTCTTAATCACTAATCTCACGTTATAGCTTGACCAAATATTGTTAAGGCAGAGCTCCGCCTTAACAATCTTTGGCTTCCCCTCACCCTCCACTCCACTCCACCCACTAGGAAAAAGTTACATTATACCCTATGCGGAAAAGCGTAGCCTATCAGTAGCTCTGTTGTCAATATTACGGTCATAAGAATGATTCTGATAGCAGCACTACTTACGCCACCGTATCCGGGGTAAGCCATCACTCCGCTGTTGAAAGAAGTTTAACTTGATAAGAACCTGGTTTGCGAAAAGGCGATAAGCGAGAGGACCACACTGTTCGTAAATGACTTCCTACTTCTCCCGTGTCCTATGAGGTTATCAACTTGCTGAAAAGCGGAAATGGTGGCCCAATGACTGCTAGGACTAACAGCCAATCACACGAGTGTAGTGTGTGTGTTTGGGTGCGCGCACGCGCGCGCGTGTCCGTTTTACACATAGACAGTGCCAGAGCCCTTATTAGACATTCTCTGACAGTGCTTTTACAACGCAACAGCAGGGCTACAGCAATAATATTGCCTCGTCGTCGACTTAGTTTCCGGGTTAATATTAACTCTGAAATAATGTTCACATAGGCTATCATAGATAGGCCCTAGGCCTATAGCCTATCGTTCCCTTAGAATTATAAGGTTCTATCATTGTCAAATATTTTCAAAATATATTGTCAAAATTGATTTATTGATATATTCTTCTTATTCTGTGACAACTTCATAAGGTGAGGTAGGGCGTAGGCTACAAGTTGTATGCATTTTTGGACATTAGGCCTATAGCCTATCTAAAGAGACTTTGGTCCACTTATCAATTAGGCCTGTAGAATTCTAAAACTTTGAAGTTCAATATCTCAGAACTACTCAGAATGCAGATAGAATCTTATACATAGCCCATGCAGCTGCGCTTCAAAATTATTTTGAAGTAGGATAGAAGTGTGTAATTTATCACTAATATCACTAATTATAGTGACAAAGAATGCTCCCGGGCAATTCCATGGAAAATTATGTTTTTTGTAACATCCATAACGCCAATAAAATGTGATGGTATGGTATGATGTGAATGATTACATGAAATTTGAGCATTTGCTATTTCTGGCTGAAAAATGTACATAAGAAAAAATGCACAAAAAATGATGTTATCATTCACATCATACAAATGTCATGGCATTTCACTGGCGTTATGGATGTGACAAAAAGTCCATTTTCCGTGGAATTGCCCTCCCAAAAAGTAAGCCTATATGCGCTGGACCAGACTGCATTCATGCAGGACCTAAATTTAGATCATTTTTCTTAATGCCAAGTCCAGTTGTTATAGACTCGCACCCTGTGTAGGCTAGTAGGCTACACACAGATTACATTTATCTGAAACCAATGACGGATTCTGTTTGAACGGCAGGGGCTGGGCAGGCGGACAAACAGGGCCCCTATCCGACGACATGGGACCCCGAATGTAGGCTCCCGAGCTGAGCGGTAGATGAGACGCGAGTTCTCGAGCACGTTCGGCACACTGTCCTGTGAAAGTTCGCGTTTAATCACGTTCATTGCGCCTTGTTTGTTTTTCTTTTGATTGTGATTTTGTTTGTTCTATGATTTGATTAGAGTAGGGTTAGGCTGTGAGTGGAGAATTTTGTGAGGGTGTTGGCCGACGGCCTGTATAGGTCCGGTATACGATACTCTTCTTAGTTCTCTGCCATGGCGGGGAGGCAGGGAGAGGATAGTGATATGGAGGGTATAGAGGTGGATAGTCAGGAATGGCGGTTGAGGAGATTGAAGAGGTCTAGAGAAGAGGGCAGTGAAAGTGACAGGGAGAAATATTACTTTGTGGTTGTGAGGTTTGAAAATGGTGGCGTTAAAAATATGGATCCGATGAAATTGACGAATGTGCTCAAGAGTCAGATTGGGATAATACAAAATGCTAGAGTGTTGGAGGATGGTAATTTGTTGATTGGATGTGTGTCTGAGGAGCAGGTTGTGAAGGCTGGCAGGTTGCAATGTGTTGTGAAAGTGGTGAGAGTTGGTAGTGAAGGGAGTAAAGGAGTGATATACGGAATTCCTCTGACAATGCAGATGGGTGAGTTGGTTAAGAATCTGAAAGAGAAATGTAGGGCTGTTGAGAGTGCGACACGATTGACTAGGGGAGCTGAGAAAAAGGAGACAGAGTCGATTTTGATTCATTTCAGTACTAGAGAAGTTCCCACTGAGCTCTACTTGGGTTACATGAGATACGGAGTGAGGGAGTTCATACATAAACCTTTGAGATGTTTTAAATGTCAGAAATTTGGTCATGCTGCTAAGGTGTGTAAAGGAGTGCAAACATGTGCAAAATGTGTTCATGAGTATGGACAATGTGGTGAGGGAACGAGCCCAAAGTGTTGTAATTGTGGAGGAGCACACAGTGCAGCGTACTGGGGTTGCGCGATTATGAAAAGAGAAACTGAAATTCATAATGTGAAGCGGAAAAATAAAGTGTCCTATGCAGAGGCGGTGAGTAGAGTTGACCAAGCCGGACCTGCTGGTAAAGATTTGCCAGTGGTTAGAGGTGGGGCGGGGAGTACTGTGGCTCAACCTGTGAGTGTGAAGTATGGCTGGGGGGAGAAAATGGACCTGGTAACGTTTATCGCAGGGGGTGATCAATGCGACAGCAGAGGTAAAGTCGAAGACTGAGAGGATCCAAATTATTACAAAGGCAGCGGTTCAGCATCTGGGAATGGTGGGACTAAAGTGGGAGGAAGTGAGGGATGGTCTCTGTATGATCCCTCCAAGCCAGGAGAGTGTAGGCCAAGGGTGAATACTTTGCTCTCATGATTATTTTACAATGGAATGCAAGAAGTCTGCTTATGAATGGTCAAGAGTTTAAAAAGGTTGTGGAGGATATGACAGTAAAACCAGATGTAATATGTATTCAGGAAACATGGCTTCAACCTAGATTTGATCTTGTTTTGTTTGATTACATAATTGTTAGGAGGGATAGGATGGGGGGAATTGGAGGGGGTTGCGCTACCTTTGTAAGACGGGGAATACCATATAGGGTTTTGGGCCTTGGGCAGGTACAGGAATATGTGGTGGTGGAAATATGGGTGGGTTCAAGGAGGATGGTTATCATAAATTATTATAACCCTTGCAAACGGTTAGATCTTGATGAGCTAGTGGAAATTGAAGGACAGGATAGGGGAAATGTGGTTTGGACTGGAGACTTTAATGCTCATAGTACTTTGTGGGGAGGAAATAGCACTGATAGTAATGGTCAGGTGATTGAGGAGCTGCTGAGTGAAAGGAACTTAATTTGTTTAAATGATGGTAGGGGCACAAGGTTTGATGTTAGAACGGGGCATGAATTAGTGCTGGATCCCACTCTCTCATCTAGTGGGTTAGCGTCAAGGTGTGAATGGGAAGTTCATGGAGACAGTATTGGGAGTGATCATTATCCGGTTGTATGTACTTTGGATATTGATGTCAGCTTTAGGCCAGGTGGGAGGGCTGGGAGGTGGGTTTTTGAAAAGGCAGATTGGGAAAGATTTAGGGATTTAAGTGACCTGTTTCTTAGGTCTGTTACAAGCACGGATAATGTGGAGGGGCATGAGGGTGAGGTGTGCAGGAGGATTTATATGGCTGCCATGGAGTCAATCCCAAAAAGTGCAGGGAAGATGGCTAGAAATGCAGTTCCTTGGTGGAATAAGGAATGTGAGAATGCTGTGGGAGCCAGGAAAAGGGCGTTTAGACAGCTGAGACGGACACATAACTTTCAACGTATGATTGAATATAAGCAGGCACAGGCGGTAGCTGGAGGGTCATCAGGCGAAGTAAGAGGTCTTACTGGAGGGATTACTGCAGTACAATAGGTAATAGTGTGGATATTATTGAGGTGTGGGGTATGATTAAGAAAATAGAGGGTAATAGGAGGGGGTGGGACTATCCAATTCTTTCAGATGGTGACCTGCTGGCTGTATCTGATGCTGAGAAGGTAGAAATGATGGTGAGGACTTTGAGCAAGGTCCATAGCTCTGATAATCTCTCAGATCAGGAAAGGAGAGGTAGAGAGGAGACAATGACACTTTTTGGTGAGGTTATTCAGAAGAAGGAGAAATTGCAGGACAAATATAATGTTCCCTTTACGTTGTTGGAACTTAAGAATGCGTTGGAGAGGTGCAGGAATTCAGCCAATGGACAGGATGAAATGTGTTATAAAATGTTATCACATTTGAGCGATGAGGGATTGATGGCAATCTTGAATTTATATAATAGGGTGTGGGAGGAGGGATGCATTCCTCCAGGATGGAAAGAGGCGGTCATTGTACCTATTAGAAAACCTGGCAAAGATCCTTCTAACCCTGTAAACTACTGACCGATAGCGTTAACCTCTCAGTTAGGTAAGCTGATGGAAAGACTGGTCAATGAAAGATTAATGTACTTTGTTGAAGAAAAGGGGTTGTTGTCTAGATATCAGAGTGGGTTTAGAAAGGGTCGGAATACAATCGACTCTGTTTTGTGTCTCGAGAATGAAATTAGAAAAGCTCAAATACATAAAGAAATTGTTGTGGCTGTATTTTTGGACGTTGAAAAAGCGTACGATATGCTCTGGGTGGGGGGCCTCTTGATCAAGTTGCATATGCTAGGTATTGGGGGGAACCTTTTCAACTGGGTAAAGGAATTTTTAAATAACCGCAGCATCCAGGTTAAGATAGGGAAGGATATATCAAGGCGTTGCTTAGTTGAAAATGGAACTCCGCAGGGGAGTGTGGTCAGTCCCCTCCTATTCAATATAATGATTAATGATATTTTTTCTGAAATACAGCCAGATATTGGACGGTCCCTCTTTGCTGATGATGGTAGTTTGTGGAAAAGAGGGAGAAATGTGAAACACACTTTGAAGAGAGTTTAGGAAGCTCTAACAACTGTGGAGGACTGGGGAAGGAAGTGGGGCTTTAGATTTTCAGTGGAGAAGACGAAGGCAATGTTTTTTACGAGGAAGAAAGTATGCGATAGTCTGAAACTGCAACTGTACAACTGTCCTGTGGAGAAGGTGCCTTGTTTTAAATTCCTGGGTGTGTTTTTTGACACTAGACTTACGTGGAGAATTCATATCTCCAGGGTAGTAGACAAGTGTAAAACTGTTCTGAATTTAATGAGGTGTCTTGTTGGGAAAGAGTGGGGTGCTGATTTGGCCTCTTTGAAATTGATATATATATACTTGATCAGGACGAGGATCGACTATGGATGTTTGGTGTATGCCTCTGCGGCAGCATCTGTGCTGGCCAAGCTGGATGTAGTTCAGGCTACTGCATTGAGAATATGTACTGGAGCTGTGCGGTCCTCTCCTGTTTGTGCTTTGCAAGTGATCACTGGGGAAATGCCTCTGGGGGTAAGGAGAAGACAGTTGCAGGCCAACTATTGGGTGAATCTGATGGGTCAGCGACCCGATCATCCTGTGAGAACTGTTATTGAGCCAAGCTGGGAGAGTGTGGTGGCAGATTTGCCGAGTTTTGGGTGGACTGGAGAATCTGTGGCGCGAGAAATGAATGTTCTACATTGTTCCTTTTGCTCAACAGTAATATGGCCTGTGATTCCTGTGTAGCAGCTACATGTTCCAGAAATTGACCTGACATTACTTGAAATTAAGGAAAATGATCCTGAAGTGGAGTTAGTGTATAGTTTTCACAGTCATATAGAAGAAAGATACCTTGACTGTGTTTTAATATTCACTGATGGGTCGAAGGATCAGGAGTCAGGGGTTACTGGAGCAGCCTTTTTTGTTCCGAAAATGAAGGTTCATGGCTCAAAAAGAACGTCTGATTTGTTACATGTGTTCACAGTTGAGTTGTTTGCCATCTTGATGGCTGTGCAGTGGGCGGATCAACTACGAGATAGGAAGGTGTTAATATGCAGTGACTCTGTGTCTGCAGTCAAAAGCCTTGGGAAGGGAATGTCAAAGGGGCGGCAGGATATTGTTTATGAGATACTATTGGCACTCAATAATGTAGGCAAAAAGGGAGTGAAGGTGTCATTTTTATGGGTACCTGCACATGTGGGAATCAGATGGAATGAGAAGGTGGATGCGTTGGCCAAGGAGGCGACTCGAAAAGAAGCCATAGATGTTCCTCTGACACTAGGCCCTTTCACACTGGCAAAATTGCCGCGATTTTATGTACCAGAATCGCGGAACGAGTGTCCCTTTCACATTTCACGAGGCGGAACGGCGGGACAAAGGGTCTCGCCAAATTTACTACCAAGCCCCCTAGACATTTTGCCGAGTTTTTTCGTTCCGCCACCAGTGTGAATGGGTCAAGGCGGAAAGGGGGAACGTGGGCGTGGGAAGGGGACGTGGGCGGGGGTGTCTAGTGACGCTATGCAACCCACCACCGGGAGATTTAAAAAACACACACAGCTGATCAGAACGAAGAAGAACAACAACAACAAGGAGAAAGAAAACATGGCACACTGGGGAGACCAAGAAATCCGGACGCTCCTTGCCCTTAGGGGAGAAGATGAGGTGAGGCGCCACATGAACGGGACAGTAAAGGATGGTCTATTGGAAAGACTGGCCGGAAAACTCCGCGACCTCGGCTATGCACGGGACAAGATGCAGGTCACCAACAAATTAAAAAGCCTGCAAAAAATTCAACAGCGTCAATGACCACAACGGCAGAAGTGGCAGGGGGAGACTGGATTGGCCATATTTCCACCTCTGTTGTGCGATTTGGGGGAGCAGCCACTCGGCCAACCCTGTCGCTCTTCAGAGCAGCATGGAGGCGACACCTGCATCCCCAGCACCCAGTGTCTGTTCTGGCGCCGACACCAGCACCAGCGATTCCAACACTGAAAGCCAACAATCAGCCACCGATAACCAACCAGGTAAATTTGTATTTTCGCAATTGCAGGCCATAACATTCCCCTGTGTGTTTCACCGATTTGTTTGCCTATGAAACAACCCGACTAAGTATCCAAAGGGACATGCAGTCGCAGTCTTCCCTTATGCGGGACATGATTGCAAGAATACCAGCTCCTGTACCAGAGCACAGCACCCCACGCCACTACCGTGCACCTGCTGCAGCGTCCTACCACTCTCCTCCGCCACCATTCCCCAGCTTCCACATGGATGAGTCACACAACGGGCCGTCTGCGTCTTATCAGCAGCTGGACTGATCATATTGTTGTTTTTAATTTTGCAATTTTTTAAAAACATTTTTAAGCACTGCATATTTTGCAGTTATAGGGCTCTATTTTTGGTATGGATGGTCTTTTTTGTATGTTTGTAAATAGTTATAATACACTGTTGCACTGATGTTTCATTTTGGACTTGTAAATAGTTAATGTTTGTAAATAGTTAGGCTATAATATGCCTACATTGCACTGTTGGATGTTTCATTTTGCACTTGTAAATAGTTCAAGCACATTTCTTTCTATTAAAACATTTATAGTTTAATCTTCCTGTGTACTTCACTCATTTACATTCGCCAGACTTCACAAATACAGCCTAAGTCCGCGGTTATTCAAATGTGGACGTCTAATCGGTGAAATCACACTTCTTATTGTAATGCTTAATGCATTGTATACCGATTGCTTTGGTAACTGCACCTGTTTAGAATATTGTGGACTTTAATGCTAGGAATGCCTGCTGTATTGTTCGAGGACAGGCGATAATGCTCTTGAACAAGAGTAGGTATTGTAATGCTTAATGCAACTGCTCCCTGCTTCTCTTCAATTTCTCATCCAAATTACTTTTTATTGTCCGAAGACGTTGCTCGCAAGATGAATCCGATTCTATCGAAGCATAGCACTGCACGATGATGCAAAGCAACTTCAATTGCATCTGCAAGGTAGGCCTACTAAAGATGTGGGCAGCAGCTAGCCAAAGTGTTGTCGGTTCTCCCGCCATGGCTTTGAAAATTACACACCTGCTGCATCTGAAGGGTGCATAAGGCCCACGCATATCACACTGTAAAAAAAAAAATCGTAAAAAAACGGTAATTTTCTGGCAGCTGGGGTGCCAGAAAAATACTGTGAAATAACAGATAATTACTTTCTCATAAAAATACGGTTATTTTCCATAATTAAAATACAGTTTGTAGTTGTAATTTTAACAAGATTTTGCCTTATTTTCATGTTGTTTTTAATGTTTAATTAGAAACAGTCACATTTTAAAACAATGAAATTACCTATAAATATGGTAAATAAATGTTGTATTACGAATAATACTGCTTAAATTGAAAGAAATGTGCTGTTCTTAGCTGGTTTTTAATGGAAAAAGGTTGTATAATAATTTATATTTGATGTAATATAACAGTAAATGGACATAAAATAATGTGATTCATCTTTCAAAACATGTAAAAAAATGTTGAAAAACATTGTCTTGGGTTTACAATTGCAACTAGAAAAGCATTTCCTGAAGGAAATACAGTGCATGAAAATGCAAAAAATATGATGTAAAATATCATACAGAGTAAAAACAAACTATATTGGTTGCTAGGTAGATGAGGTTTAATATAGTTGGAGTGACTGAACAGTTAAATAGGTGGATAGTTTATATGGTTAAATGATTTGCTTGGAAGATAAGGTTTAATATAGTTGGAATGATTGAACGGTTAAATAGGTGGACAATACTTAACTTAGTTAACTTAGCTAATGCATTTTTAGTAGTTAGCAATGCTAACATGCTAACTATGTTAACCATGTGACTTAGCTAATCTAGCTAATAATTTTTAGCAGTTTTGCTAACTATGCTAACTAGCATGCTAACATGTTAACATGCTAACTATGCTAACCATGTGACTTAGCTAACTTAGCTAATCATTTTTAGCAGTTTTGTAAAAAATGCTAACTAGCATGCTAACATGCTAGCATGCTAACTACGCTAACCATGTGACTTAGCTAACTTAGCTAATCATTTTTAGCAGTTTTGTAAAAAATGCTAACTAGCATGTTAACATGCTAGCATGCTAACATGCTAGCATGCTAACTATGCTAACCATGCTAACTAGCTACAGTGGGTAGGAGTCATAGTTGATGACAAGTAACAGTTACAATGGCTGAACAGTTAAAAAGTTCAGTAGTTTAAAGGGTTAAATTGTTTAACAGTGAAATATTGTAGTGTTTCTGACTCAGTTACGGCCTGCACTAGTGGTAAGCGGAAGGAGGATGTTATCATTGCAAGACTGAGAATAGGCCATACATGTCTGAATAGCACACTGTGTATTTTAGGAAAGCATCAGGACGGACTGTGTTCTTGCCAGCAGAGGGAGACTGTTGAACACATATTGCTATTTTGCAGGAAGTATGCATCACATAGGCAAGACTTGTTCAGGTGCCTAAAGCGGTGTGGGCTGAAGGAAGCGTCACTAAAAAGTGTGCTTGATGTGGACACAAGTGTAAAGGGAAAGTGCCACTTTAAGTTTTTATCTGATACTGGGCTGTATGGGAGAATTAAATTTTGTAGAGCATTAGTCCAGCAGGAGGCAGCGATGCAACATTGTGGATGCCAGCTGCCGTAAAACCTAATAGAAGAAAAAGAAGAAGACATGGGACCCCAACCCCACGCAAAACAAAGCTACATAGGCGAGGCTATTAATGATGATCAAACATGATGAAAATGAACTGCGTAGGAAATCCAGACTAAAATATGGCAAACCGTCTGATAAAAAGTTAAATAAAAAACTGATAAAAAGTAAACTAAAAAAACTTTGTAGTTTCATACAGAAAGTAGGCCAACTCGGTGACATCGGGAGTCGGGAAACAGAGATCTATGTGAAAAAATCACAATTCGAATTCATCCTTTAATTTATCTTCCCCTTGCAGAAACATGGCCAAGACGATGTAGGGCACTACATGTCATTTTTAACTTTCCATTGCAAGGACTCGCCACAGTGCTATCTAAAAGGGAACTTCATGTTTTTCTTTTTCATTAGAAAGCACTTGTAGAGGACCTCAAGCATATCCTAATGCAAGGGCACCCAGCATATTTTTATCCACTGCCAGTGGTGATTATAGAAAAATGTTGATGGGGTGGCCGGGCTGGGGCACACAGTGTTGGGTCAGATTACTTTGAAATGTAATCCATTAGCCTACTAAGTACAGACTACACGCCAATTTTTGTAATCAGTAACATTATTCATTGGATTACAAAAATAATGTAATGTAATCTGAATACTTGTATCTTGAAACTGTATTACTTTTGGATTACTTCAAAATAAAAAAAACTCAAAAATGAAATGCATTGAATAAAAAAGACACTTAATCAAGATAATTTTGATGCTAAACTGATATTTACAAGCCCAGAATGCCTTCTATTGCATTATGTTATTCTCACAGGTAGGAGCATGACCCTTTTTGATAGAGAAAGTGATAGAGAAAAAAGTGTATTGAAAAGGCGCTTGACTGTGTGTTTGTGAGTGTGTGTTGGGGGTGCATGATGGTCTACTTGATAGGTAAAATACTGGCATTGTGTTCACCGTGTCCATTTACTCCAAATTGGTCTTAATTTTCCGACTATCAACTACACTGCATATTGACTGCATGATGTAAAGCTACTATACTATTTTGTAATTTGTATTTTATTGGGTTGAAGAAAATGATGTATGTTCTATCAAAATACTTTATTGTATTTTTATATTTTAAATATACTGCAAAATCATCTCTGTGAGACATCTATGTGCTGATGTCATAAAAGTGCAGAATGATGCATGAAAGCTAATTGATGACTTATGCCAAGCAGACACTGTTGATTTTAGCCCAGAATCAGTTTGATCCGACAAACTTTTGAATCAGGACTCCGGTCTGTCTCACAACTAGAGCCCGGCGGATGAATCGGTGTGGAGATATTATCTGCCAATATATAGCCATTCTATCAGTATCTGTGTTTAAATAGTCTGCTAATTACTATTTTAAAATTAAGTAAAATAAAAAGGTAAATATTGGTCCTTCATTTAAATTTCCAATATTGTCTTTTCACCTTGAAATTATGTCCAACAGTAAAATAATGTTGGCTACTGACAGTAGCTAAGGTAGTTAGCCACAATGATAGCATTAGCTAATGCTATTGTTTAGGTTGACCATTTGTCTGAATTATACGGCTTGATGGTCTTTTGGGCCCCCACCAATGACTTCAAGGCAGCACTGCCATATCTAACCCTACTTAACTCTAATGCCTTCCAGGCAGCGCTGCCTTGAAGTCGACGGTGGGGGCCCAAAAGACCATATAGTATGTATATATACTTTTTTGATCCCGTGAGGGAAATTTGGTCTCTGCATTTATCCCAATCCGTGAATTAGTGAAACACACACAGCACACAGTGTACACACAGTGAGGTGAAGCACACACTAATCCCGGTGCAGTGAGCTGCCTGCTACAACAGCGGCGCTCGAGGAGCAGTGGGGGTTAGGTGCCTTGCTCAAGGGCACTTCAGCCGTGGCCTACTGGTTGGGGTTCGAACCGGCAACCCTCCAGTTACAGGTCTGGACTGCTAACCAGTAGGCCGCGGCTGCCCTCATAAAAGCCCTCTGTGCAGACCTAAGTAGAGCGTTCTCCTTTGTGGGCTCCACAAGTGCTCCTTAGCAAATGAGATTTAGGGATCGATGATAAAGGTAGCGATCAATAATGAAAATAAAAAACAATGGGAAAAAACCCACATTCTCTGTGGTCGCACATAAGGGGCTTACAGATAGGAAGCGGCATGCACTGCACTGGCTGCAAGGTTGTGTTGGGTTGAGTGAATGGCCCAAAAATGTGTGTAGTGTAACAGTATTCCTGCTACTTTATATGGCACACATGTAGCCCCACTTCCCCTTTTAAACACAAATTGCGTGTTTATGTCTAAAGCTCACTCCTGATCCGGGTCACGGCACCAATGCCTTGTGTTGATCTGCACGCTCAGCCCTGCACTCACCCCACAAACAGCAACACCTTGGATTCGGGAGTCGAGCGTGCTAACAATCGAGCTAAAAGCCCAGGCTGCTGGCACAACCAGCACAACGCTTAAGGCGTACACAACATATATACTGCACAGATATGTACCAGCTAGCTAAACAACTGGAATAGGCCTATAAGCAGACATTGGGGGTGTCCTCATTTTTGACCAATTTGTCCTCACTCTATAGACAACTTGTCCTCCTTTTCAGAGTCTAGTTGGTGGTCACCCTAGTTCTGCTACATTATAGCACACATGTAGCTTTTACTTCCCCTTTTAAGCACAAATTATGACTATCAACTGGTCATGTATTACTGCAGAGAACCACTCACTTGTAGTGGAAAAAATAGGCTTCCATTGTATTCTCTAGCTGGGTCGCGGTTGGTTGTGCTGAAAGGCAATAACCCCTTAAATTATGACTTCTGGCTAATTTTGTGCAAATAAATGACAGTTTAAGGCTTGCAAATATAACCATCAATACATTTAAGGCATCTTGCTGTGAAAAAAAGATGGCAATTACATGATTATCACACATATGTGACCTGTGTTTTTTGACTGAGGGGCCCCGTTTAGATATCAGGGTGAATAACATAACCGATATGTTATTTGACTGAGGGGCCCTATTTATTCCGATATCAGGGCTGGAGAACATAGTGACTTCACGCAGTGGCTTGGGCTTCAGGGATTAGAACTATACCATTTTGGAGTTCTGGTGTGTGATATTCCATATATAGTTTTAATAGCCTAAATGTTTGGGATAAAAAAGCTGATTTACAAAGTGATTATAGATAGATAGATAGATAGATACTTTATTGATCCCCAAGGGGAAATTCAAGGTCTCAGTAGCATACAGACATCACACACACATTCACTAACAGCAGAAAAAAAGTAATTAAAAGTATATAATATAAAAACACAACTAAGCAATAAGGACAGTAGAAGATAAAGAATATACTAAATATTATATGCCCCTTTGAAAAAAAAGTATTTGTGTATTTTAAAAATAAAAAAATACAGTGTTTGTTTTGATTCAATATGGCTACTAGCCTTAGCGGCGGCAAATTAATTTGCTCAGCTTGTACGTCTAGTATCGAACCATAGGAATTTCTATTGGCTTAACACCGTGGATGACGGCTAATCACAGCGCTCTATTTCGTTAGAGAGTTTTAAGGCGGGCTTAACAGGATAACGACATCCTGCGACGGTGAACAACAAGGAAGGTGGCTATGGCAAACGAAGAGCGGTTGTTTGAATCGGCGTTGGCGTCAACTTTGGAGGAGTTGGACTTGTGCTTTTCTTTGAAAGTAGATCAACACAATGCACTTAAGTCATTCCTTTCGAAGAAGGATGTATTTGCCGTTTTGCCGACCGGATACGGATATGGTCGTAGCGCTGGCCTATTGCATGACTAGGCAGTTTGAAAGACAATTCTCTGCCCGCCCCTTGGATTAAGCGAGGTGAATGATTCGATGCCAGACTATACATGTCAATGATATAGGATGGCCCGCCAGGCTATATGGCTACAGTATTTTGTAGTTTAATTTCATACATTTAAAAATGGGTTTTTGCTATTTTATTTTAAAATAGGCTACATCCTGATGTATGTTTGCTATCCCTGTATGTATTAAAACACATAAACAAAATGTAATAAAGTAATCTTCGACAATAATCTTGCCTGGGTGCCAGCCGAACTTAGTCCCACCCACAACATTTGAGGTCGGGAAGTTCGGTCTGGCATTGCTCCGTTGTGGAGCAACTATGCTCACCCCAAATCTGGCGGACCAATCAAATCGGGCTTTACGATGATGGACAGGTGAGAAATAGCGCCTCGTCTATCACGTCATCTAAGCATGCTTATTATGTTTGCAACAAAAACGCTGTGGCTAGAAGGAGACAGATGGCTTCTAAGACCCCATATGGAAAGTGCACATTAAAACGATTATTTCTGAAAACTTTGGCCAAAGTTGAGATGTGAGAAAACTCATGGTTTCACTTTCATGAAGAGAAAACAGTGTGTTGCATTGTGACATGTTGTTCCCTCGTTCGTTTGAAATCTCTGATTGACTGTTCGAGGGATTTGCGACAGCCTTTCCATGAAATGTATATTGTCTCCACCCTCTGTGGTCAGAGCCCCCACCTGCCTGGATTCCTCAGTTAGGGGACCAATCACAGAACGGAGGGAGGGCAGCAAGACGATGACGACACACCGAAGCCGTCATGAGCTACGTACAGACACATTTGATAGACATTCGTAGCGCCCAATAAACCGCTCTGGGCATTCGTAAACCACGTTTCAAATACGAGAAAATGAATGTCTAGTTCCCAGACCCCATCTCAATGAGATGAGGTCTGACGTTAGCCAGGGTAGTAGCGAACTAGAATGGAGTTTTCCCACCATATATAACCTACATGTGCATGGAAAACATTCATACAATGGTAGAAATTGGTTCTTGAGTCAGTCGACACAGGACTTGCATAGCAACACAATATAAATACAGCCTCATTGATTTGACCAGCATCAAATCAATGTCAAACACTTGTTTTGGCTAAGAATTTTTTTTTTACTTGGAGACATTTCATGCAGACAAGCCCAACTGTCACATCTCTGGTGGGGTGGCCCGTGGGGTGGCATTTGGGGTGGCCGACTGGATTCTGGGGTTGGCCTGTGCCACCCTGTGCTTCCCATCTGACTGTGCCCCATCCAATAGGAAATCTACCTAAATTGCTGCAAGTAGCCTATACACCCTTTACTTCACTGCATTAAATTGTATCCAGAGAAACATTGCGATGGCACTTTATGCTTTCTCACATACAGGTAGCCTGACGAGCCATATACCCACATCAAGATGTAGGTACTGTAGGCTACTGGAACCATCCATTGGCACTACTCAATCCGAGAGGCGGGATAAACGGTTGTCTTTCAAATTTCCTCTCCACGCAATCGGATAGCATACAACGCATAAATCCCATCACCAGCGGAGCTATTTGACTAGTCGTTTGCCAATTTAAAAAAGCTTGACTCGAGTCGCGATTCAAACCGACCGTCAGCAATCAGCATCTCCTGTGCTTTCAAATAGCAGGGAATTCACGCAGAACCGTCGCCTACACCATGTTATTGGCCTGATACTGATATGATAGAAGTTTAATTTTTCCAGCTCGCCAACGGAGAGTTGCTAGACTACCTGGGTGCAAATTAAATTTGCTGCCGCTAGGGTGCGTCTAGATTTCTAGGCTCATTCCACTGCATTCTTTCTGACACTGTAGGAGCCGAGTAACCTCGTTGACACAGAGACCCTCAAGAGAGTGGGTGTGGAAAAGTTTGACTTCCGTAACTAGGAGTGAAATTAAACCTAAATTGGTATATTAAACTCTTACCAAATCGTTTTAAAAGTGTATACATCTTGTAAACGAATGTTTTAAATTTACTCAATTCCAAAGAAATAGGCCTACACGTCAATTCCGCATTAGCCATTATATGTGTAAACTTTATCCTGACTCCTGGGTTCGTCTACAGGTGGATTCCTCACGTTATAGACACAAGAAAGAGATGGATATGCTCAAGAACAGTTCCGTTTAATTCCGACTTAGTTTTTACACGTGTCTCCTTCCACACAGCCCGTCACTTCCTAGTTCCCTCACGTGATGTAAACATTTACTCACAGACATGAACTTCCCCATTTACTAACATTATAAAATCCTTATATTTTCTAACTTATTCCTTAAGATATTAATTCTTTATACATATTCAGGAATTGTAGTAATTACTCAAGCTTACATTTTTTCCCCCACCCCACAAAAGAAACGTCCTCGTTTCACATAAGAAACTATAACCATATAACTATAACAAACACATGGCTGAGGGACAAACAGTTGCCATATCTGCATTGTAAATTGTATTTTTTTTTTTTTTTTTTTTTTAACGTCCAGTGTGTAGGTATGACAATGGAACAGTCTCACTTCAGTATAAAGTCCAACAAGTAGCTGGGTGGTTTGACCTGCCGCCGCCCACGAGCCACAGCAGGACTGGAACTGGGGCTAGCAACAAGAGGAGGGGACGCAGATGATGGATGGGTCGGTACTGGGTCTGAGGTCTCGATATGGGGTGGTTGCAGCTGAGGAGGCAGAGGGCAGTCAGGGCTCCTTGGAACCTGGGCCATGGATGACTGGGGCTGGGACATTGAGGCGGGCGGAGTGTGAGTCCTGATTAAGGGCGCCTGATTCCCAGCAGTTGGAGTAGGACTGTTGGTCTGTGCTGATGTTCTCTGAGGGAAAGGCAGGGCCCCTGACAAAGCAGTCAAAGATGGATGCAGGGACTGCAAGGACCCATCATGCTGTTCAAGTGACTGGCATGCCTGATTGGGTATAAGTGACGTATAAGGCCGAAGACGATTATAATGAACAATCTGAGATTTATCAGCTCGATCTAACAGGTAATGTATCCTGTAGGTTACTCCAAGATTTCCTTCATCAAATCCAAGGCACTCCATTACTTCAAAGGGGCCTTTCCAGTGAGGCGCAAGCTTGTGTCTCACTGAAGTGGGGTCATTTAACCACACAAGGTCTCCTGTGCTGTAGGGAATGTGTTTGACTCTTCTGTCATAGTGACGTTTCTGCTTGACATGGGCCTGTTCTCTGTTTTCTGCTGCCAATGCAAAAGCTGACTGGAGTTTACTTGCTAGCTGTACTGCATAATCCCCAGGTGAACCTTGTGTGGCAGCAGATGGAGTATTATTTGGCAACAGCAGGTTAGCAGGCATTCTAGCTTCACGGCCGTGTATGAGGAAAAATGGGGTGTAGCCTGTTGTTGAATGAGGGCTAGTGTTGTAGGCTAGAGCCACTTGACTAAGGCTGTCGTCCCATTCACCTGGTTGTTGAAGAAGTGCCTTGGCTAACTGATCGATAAGAGTTCTGTTAACCCTTTGCAGACCGCGCCGAACATTCCATTTTTTCATACTCGATGGCCTTATGGCACAAAAAGGCTTATTGTGTGATTATGCTACATGACAGAGATATGATTTACCCACCATTATAATCAGGAGAAATAGCCCTTTCAAATGGTATAAAATATAATTAATAATTTTGAGGAGAACACAGAATATTTTTAAAAAAATATCTTTAAAATTCAACCCCAAAAAACACAAAACTATCAGTTTGTCAAGATTAATCTCATTTTCCCCCCAATTTCTGTTGTAGATAGAGAAAAACTTAGAGTGTATGGGAGATTCACAATTCTGTCATCTTCTCAGTGATGAAAACAGAATCAATGTATCACCTTTTGTTCAAAAGTTATGATAAATGTATTAGACCTTTGCAGACGGCACAAAACATTCCGATTTTTCATACTTGATGCCCTTGTGAGACAAAAAGGCTTATTGTGTGGCCATGCTACATGGTAGAGATAAGATATACCCACCATTGTAATCAGGAGAACTAGCCCTTTAAAATGGTACATATCATAGTTAATAAGTTTGAGTGTAACACACATTGTTTTTAAACAATACCTTCAAAATTCAACATCAAAAACACGAAAATATCAATTTGTAAAGATGAATCTTGCTTTTCACCTAATGTCTATTGTAGATATAGTGTGTGAAAGATAGACAGTGTTGTGATCTCCTCAGTGAAAAAAACAGAATCAATTTATCAACTTTGGTTCAGAAGTTATGATTAATTTACTCATAACTGCAAGTCGCAGTAACATGTAGAATTTTTAAAGAGTAGGATGTTTTCCTTTCCTGGTTTGACATCTGACCAAAAATACACAGATATAATGGTCATGTAACAAATATAAGATGTTTTACCATCAAAACAAGATGCATAGCTAAATATAGGATGTCTTACTGTACTCTGAAGAGGCTAAATCAATTGTGGGGAAGAAAGATAAAGGCTGAAATAAAGACTATCCAGATGGTAACTGCTTCTCCATGTGCTTCATTCTACTATTAAAACAAGAATAAGATACACTGGCACATGTGTTAGGTTTACGAAAGAAGAAATAAATCATTTTATTTAGATAAGTCTTTAACAATTTCATTAAATAATCAGGAACAACAACTTCAGGTATATAACAAAACATATGTTTACAAACAAGCAGTAACTATTAGAACTACAAGAATGACAAGACAACAGTATAACAAAGATCAACAAAATACTTTAACATGATGAACAAAGCATCAATTCATATTAACATTCACACTAATAAGTGTTAATTAATTAAACATTAGAAGAAATTCAATACATTTAACAACCATACAGCATATAATTTGATACAATATATAATTATCGATATCATTTGCCCTACACATAAGGTGATATACAGCATATAATTTGATACAATATATAATTATCGATATCATTTGCCCTACACATAAGGTGATACACTAACGCCGCATTCACACCAGATCCGTGTGTATGTGTGTGTGTGTGTGTCCATCTAAGCCTAGCAGACGATGAGGTGTAAATGCTACTGGAGTTAGTGTCCCTGTCTGTGTTAGAAGGATAGGCAAAGTGTATGCTTTCTACCTAACATGGGACTTGACCAAGCTCAAAATAAAGAAATTGTCAGATAAGAAAATTAGAAATTGAATTACAAATCTAACCAAACTATTATCACTATAATCCCTGTCATTATTGTTATAAGCAACACTCTTATCACAACCAGAAATGTGCATACGCCCAGTTGGGCGAACACACACACACACACACACAAACATGCTTACCCAGCTGAGGATGATGGGAGATTACTCTCCTCCTCTACCACATCATTGTCTTCCTCTTCATCCAGAAACTACCCATCCATGTCCCATGTCCATGCCACCGTGGTCCTTGGGGTCATGTTTGCCATCAGCAGTCGGCTGCTTTCACCTCAGTTGCACATACTTCTCTCCCTCCATCTAAAATAACAAAAAATCACAGGTCTGTTAGTAAATAGGTTGTTTAAGATTATGTGGAAGTAATGTAAAATAAAACTAATCACCACCAACCATGACTCTTTTCACTGAAAAGTATTATTGTCACTGGAGGACTCCAATATTGCTTGGAGAGGTAACATTAGTCTCAGAGCTCACTAGGTTGTTATTGCCTTGGCTAAACCATACATAGCATACCAGCTTACAAGCAAACATTGATTCATGAACATGAGTCAGGAGATATGACAGAAAACATCTAAACAGCGTATGCATACACATACACACCGTGCATAGGCTACTGCAGTTGCGTAAAGACAAAACACCCCCTTAGAAAATAATGTGTCGACGAGTAGGCTTGGGTGTATGAGCTCCCATCATAGTTAGCCACCCAAAAACCTCATAATCGTAGCAGCCAACCTTACAGCCTAAAAGCTAAACAATACTAAGACACATTTATAACAAATCTTCAGTCATGTATTCATGAAAACAGCAGTCAATGAATAAAATCCTTACGTTACACCATCGGTGATCAACACAGTCTTCACGTCGGTAACGTAACATTAACGTTGTCATTCATGTCAGATGTTTCTATCTAAGTAAGCTAAGCAACTTGGCTACAAACAACTGTAAATTGTGCTATACATATTACGAAGGAATGAAAGGTTTATTTGACAATAAAATACCGATTAGGTGTACTTGACATAAAGTTGGCAGTCATGAAGCACGGGAGTGAACTTTATCGCGACTACGCGTCAGGGACATGTTGCAGACTCTTCTGATGCTAACGTTACCTAACTTAGCTAGTTTTCTGTATCAGCTGACAAGCAAGGAACATCGTTCAAAATTGAACAAATCGTTAAAATGTCAGTCCTAGTAGGTCTGTAATCTTGGTTGACATATAGTAACCCCCCAGAAATGACTGAAAATAATGAGTTTACTAAAGATTACGGTGTGCTAAAATATCAGCTGTCATATCAGCTGAAGTGATCACACACATGCATTATGTTACGGCCATGCATACAAGGTGTAATTACCAGCAAAAATAACTTTTAAAAACGATTTTGAAGTAATAACATGGATAACAAGTAGTAATAACATAAAAAGACTTGTTTTTACCTCAGATGATCCAGTAGTTTCTCCTTTAGACGACGTCAAGATCAACGATGCATAGTGCTTCCTGCCGTTTTTCCTCTAGTGGAGGGAGACATCAACTCTTGATTTTTCCTTCACGTAGTAAAATAAATTCGCGCCACAAATCCCTTAACCAATCATATCGCCAGAAAGCCTATGATGTGACGTTTTTGAGGAAGTTTTCATTGATAAAATTGGTTGGGGTATGGCTGAGTTATTAGACTGAACGTCATCGGTACTGGGGTACCGAAATTAGAACGTGCGGTCTGCAAAGGGTTAAATCTCTCCACCATTCCATCACACTGAGGATGGTACGGACTAGTGTGGGTTTTTTGAATCTCAAGCAGCTTGCAGAGGTGTTGGACAAGATCAGACTCAAATTGACGCCCTTGGTCAGTGTGTAAACTTTCAGGAATGCCATGTTCACAGATGTATTTATTGAATAGACATTCGGCCACAGTTGTGGCGCGTTGATCTGGAATAGCATAGAGGTTGACATACTTGGAGAAGTAATCTTGGACCACGAGGACATATCTACTACCGCGGCTTGTCATGGGCAATTCAAGTATGTCAGCTGCTACTCTTTGTAGTGGCTCAGAAGCAACTATTGTTCTCATTGGTGCCCTATGCTGAGGTGATGGGCTGCGTCTAGCATCACATGGAATGCACCTCTGACACCATTCACGGATGTCACGGGCCATAAAAGGCCAGTAGCATATTTGTTGTGCCCGCTTCAAGACTTTTTCTGCAGACAAATGACCAGCCACAGGGTTTCCATGAAGCATTCTGAGCACACTTTCTTGTAATGCCTGAGGCACAATTATCTGATATACTACTGACTGGGAGGGCTTGTTGATTTGACGGTAAAGCACATCATTGTGAAAGGTAAGTCTGTCAAAATCCTGCCAAAATGCTCTCTCTACTGGCGAACGCTTCTTCATACACCAGTATGGCGGCCGGCGGCCTGCGGTTTTCCAGCCAATGACCTCAGCCAGGATACAATCTTGCCGTTGTTCCCCCTTCAGGTCCTCCTCGGAGAATGGCAAGATCAAAGTGGATAAGGTAAACTGTTGTGAATTGAAATCAGGCTTGGGGGTGGACTGGTTGACATGAGTGGGGGGTGATCCCCTAACAGCATTCAGCTGAATAGCGGAACAGCATCCTTCAGGTGTGCTTTCAGGACTGATTGAAGATGACATCTGCTGTGTTATGCTATCATCTGGACGACGTGACAAAGCATCTGCATTGCCATGATTGTGTCCCTCCCTGTGTATTACGGTCCATTCAAAAGGGTCAAGCTCAAGAGCCCACCGTGCACGTCTCCCTGTTCTGTCATTGTCAATGGGTATTTTGCGGAGGCCCACAAGAGGTTTATGGTCAGTGATAATCAGAAAAGGCTGTTTGTACAAATAATGCCTAAAATGTCTTACAGCCCAAACAATAGCCCAGAGCTCACGATCATATGTTGACCACCTCCTCTCAGCTTTTGTCAGGACATGGCTAGCATATGCTACCACAGTCTCATGACTGCCATGTTTTTGGGCCAGTACAGCTCCAATTGCAGAGCAAGATGCATCAGTATGGAGAAGGAATGGTAGGGAAAAATCAGGGAAGGCAACTACTGGTGGGTTGGAGAGGGCATGCTGTAGGTAAGTGAATGCGTCCTGACACTGCGATGTCCACTGGAATTGTACATTCTTTTCAGTGAGTGCATGCAGGGGAGCAGCATGATGTCCAAAATTCCTGATGAATTTTCGATAATAAGAGCAAAGGCCCAAAAATGCTCTGACTTCAGTGGGAGTACGTGGAATTGGCCAGTTTACCACACTCTGCACATTTTTAGGGTCTGGCTGGATACCGTTTTTGGACACAATATGGCCTAAAAATTGAACATGATCTCTTGCAAGGAAGCACTTTGCTGGGTTCAATTTGAGGCCACTAGTTTGGAATCTAGTGAAGATCTCCTCCAGATGTTTAAGGTGTTCACCAAAGGTACGACTGAAAATTAGGACATCATCTAAGTACACCAGGCATATTTTCCACGGTAATCCCCTCAACACCATCTCCATTAACCGTTGGAACGTGGCTGGCGCATTAGTAAGTCCCATGGGCATAACTTTGAAGTGATAAAGCCCAGTGCCGGTGGTAAAGGCCGTTTTCTCACGATCCTGTTCCTCAAGTTCTACCTGCCAGTAGCCATGCTGGAGATCAATGGTTGAGAACCATGCAGCGCCAGTTAGGGCATCCAATGCATCATCAACCCTTGGTAAAGGGTGTGAGTCCTTAATAGTGACAGCGTTCAATTTCCTATAATCTAGGCAAAAGCGCCATGCCCCATCCTTTTTGCGCACTAGAACTACTGGGGCTGCCCATGGGCTGTAGCTTTCCTCAATTATATCAGCTTTTAAAAGGGTGTCAACCTGAGTTTGTATTTCAGCCCTCTGATCTGGTGTTACTCTATATGCTCTTTGCTTAATTGGTGTGGCATCCCCTGTCCGGATGTGGTGCTTGATCACTCCTGTGCGGCCTCTATCTTCTGAATTTTCACTAAATACTGTAGAGTATTTCTCCAATAGTAGTCTCAAAGACTGTGCCTGAGAGCTGGATAAGTTTGCTTCGTCTATTTTAACTGGGGGTAAAACCGTGTCAGTCATGGGAGAGGCTGCACAACATCTCTCCTCCCTAACAATGGGTTCAGAGGAAGACACAGAAATAAACTCACCCAAATGCTGGCCTGGTCGGAGTTCAATGTCATCATTAGAAGTGTTTAAGACTCGAGCAACAATTAAGCCATTCTGCACCTCACTGACTGAGTGCGCCACCACAACATCACTGGTGGGATTTGGTATGAGCACTCCCACGTAGTTGGATGGCACAGGTGAAGCAGCCGTTGTTCCTGAAACAAATGCTGTGATTATTGTTTCACTCATAGCTGGAAGTTTAGTGGGCACTAGCACAGTAACATTGCAGCAGGCCGCTGCATGAGAGTTTGGTAAAAGAGGGAGCTGCATGTTCCATAACTGCAGAATGTTGTTACTGAGGTCAAGAAGAGCATGGTGTTGTTGTAAGAAATCCCAACCAAGTATCACTGGATGAAAAGCTCCTCTCACAACATTGAAGTCATGCTGCAACGGTTCCTTTCCAATCCTCATTCCGAGTGTTAAGGTTCCCAAAAGATCCAAACACTGCCCATTGACTGTGCGAGCAAGTACAAAAGAGGTCTTCATGGGGCGTCTTTTCAGCGCTGGATGGGAAGTCCTAAAGTCCTCACTCACAATAGAAATAGTGGAGCCTGTATCAATCAACACCGGTACTTCAATGCCTTCTATGATAACAAGGATATGAGCAGACACATTGTCTGTAGATGGGGGAGTGCCTATAGCTAGAGGGGAAAGGGGCTTGAGAGTGGTAGCTGATGTTTGCCCCTCAACAGCAGCTAATTGTAGTTTCCCTGCTGGCTAGATCCCAAGTACTTATGCTCAGGGGACTGGAAACGAACAGTGCGTCTGTAATGAGGGCTTATGTCTCTAGACTGTCGTGCAGAGGGACTGGGACTGCGACGCCATCTATCTGTGTCTGTAGATGGGCTGTATCTGCTATAGTGATGGGAAGAACGTTCTGGGGACACATAACGGCCGGATCCCCTGGTGTGATATACTTCACGTGGGTTGGCTCGATCAGGGGAGATGGGGCGATGCACAGGATAAGATTCAGAGGCACGTGCTTGTCGATCAGGTGAGCGATGGGCAGTGGCATGTCGCTGAACACGGTAAAAGTGAGGAGAGGGACTACGTCCCCTGGTTTGTGGACCATCACTGACAGAGGATTTGTCATGCCAGGAATCTATGCGTTGCGTTAGAGAAGTGTTCTTCTCACGCAGTTGCTGCACATCACTCTTCAGGCTACTCACTGTCAGTGTGAGCTGTTCCACAGCTTGCAGAAGTCTGTCCTCAGTGGCGTGAGAACGGACCATAGCCACCTTTCCAAGGGCCTGAGGGGCTGGTGGACAAGTAGCATTCAGCTGCAGTGCAGTGCGTGCCCTCTCACAGCGGCAGGCTACTTGCAGAGCCTCCGCCATACTTGAAGCCCCCATCTCATGGATTTTTGATTGTAAATCTTGATCTAAGCCGGCTACAAACCTGCGAAATTTTTCACCTTCAATTGCATTTTTATCATAATCGGGAAAAGCCTCCAGCACAAGGCGAGTGATGTCTGCACAGTATACATCCAAGGATTCACCCTGCCTGCGTGGGCGTGCATTCACATAAGTTTGAAAAAATGGCAATGTGTGTTTAGGGCCAAAGACATCTGCAAGCTGCTTTTTCACTAGGGCATAATTTCCCTGAGTCCCGGGTGGCAAGGTATCCCAATACAAAAATGCAGCCTCCGCTAGGCGTGTGGGTAGCACTGCCGCCAAAACAGTATCCACTGCCTCAGGATTCATAGCATGCACTGCAACTTCAAAACGGCGAGACCAATGTGTGAAGAATTCTGTGCCATCTCCTTTAAAAACAGGTGGAAGTTCGATTTTCAGGCTATTTAACATAGCATTTTTGCTGTTAGGCTGGTCTGCATTAGGCCTACCACGAAGTGGTGGCTGACTTGGAGCAGCAAAACGAACGTTTGACTGACTTGAAGCAGCAGGACGAACGTTTGGGCTACTTTCGTCCTCAGACATGTTTAGTGACAGGTCAGGGAAAAACTCACCAAAAACAGCGAATGAGCTATTGAACTGCAGATATCCAAGTGTCCGTTGTCTCCAGCAAGGCAGCAAACAGAAGAGTCAACTTCCAAGCCTACCAGTCGTCTGGAACGAGGGGAGAGAAAAAAACGTTGGTAGCCTATGCGTGAATTAACGTGAGCCTCGCGGTTGACAAAATCCAGTGGGCTACGTGAAAAAAGAAAAATCCACCACAAGCACCGCCGCTGCCACCAAAATGTAAACTTTATCCTGACTCCTGGGTTCGTCTACAGGTGGATTCCTCACGTTATAGACACAAGAAAGAGATGGATATGCTCAAGAACAGTTCCGTTTAATTCCGACTTAGTTTTTACACGTGTCTCCTTCCACACAGCCCGTCACTTCCTAGTTCCCTCACGTGATGTAAACATTTACTCACAGACATGAACTTCCCCATTTACTAACATTATAAAATCCTTATATTTTCTAACTTATTCCTTAAGATATTAATTCTTTATATATATTCAGGAATTGTAGTAATTGCTCAAGCTTACATATGCTTGCCCGTGTTTTAGGGACATTGGAAATGCGCTTCAATGGCGCTTGGCCAGATGGACTTGCAAAATCGCAAATTTGACGACGAAAGTTCGTATGGGTTAGCCTATTCCCAGGGGCGGCAAAGACTGGCATTGCTGGCATCGGCTCCGTCGTGTAGGTTAGTTTTCTATTTTTAACCTCCGGGTACACTTTGCATGTCGCGGCAGACCTGTTTGCTGTCTGGCCACATTGTTGCACATGGCAACATGGTTGATATGGCGCAACACCATCAACAAGATCGTGGTAGGCTATCCAATATCGACACATAGGGACTTGCCCAGTGAAACATTAAACCCTTAGCCTTACGTTTCGAAAACGGATGAATGGAAACCGAAAGCGCAATCATAGCAGTCATGCACTAGGCTGCTGTATACTATCAGTTCAGCGCAGAATACAGTAAGAGTAGCCTATTCACCCACAGTAGCCTATGAATATTTTGATTACAAGGACATACAATGACTGTTGATACGGATGACAACAACCTCATCTTGCTGATAAACGAATGTTTTCGCAACACATTGCGGCGGCTTATCCGCATCGTGCCTGTTTTAGATCACATTACTTTCTTGGAGAGGGAGCAGAAAGAACGGATCATCAACAAGGCAAAAAATGACTGCAATCAAACTGCAGTCGATCTCCTTATTGACACCATCGTGGCAGGTCCCCGTCAGCCTGGATGGTCGCGGGAGTTCGTGGATGCACTCTTATTCGCGGGGTGCACGTACGCGGCTCAAATAGTGGATATGGAGAAGTAGTGATGGGTAAATGAAGCCTCGAGCGCTACTCGACACATTTCCCTAATGTGCCGAGTAATGTGCCGAAGCTTCGAAACATGAAAGACAAGGAAAACACAGCGACATCTGGTGGTTTGCATAAATTATCGCAACCACGAACTATTGAAAAGAATGCCTACAACGTTCAACACAATGCCAAAGCTTCGAAATGTTCTCGTTCATTACATTAAAAGTGTTGCAAGAACTTTACACTTCTGTTTGTCTCAATTCAATACAATAAAATACGATTAGGCAACATAATGCCGTCACTCGTTATCACGTGAAGATTGGTGTTT
>NW_027468689.1:3332203-3347203 GCF_046254945.1 Alosa pseudoharengus | reverse complement strand
TTTCTTTTTCGGACTTTTTACAATGTTGAACAAAACTGAAAAGTGAAAAATAGGAAATAACACGTCAGGTTATGAGGTAAATAAAAAGCATATGTGTGTTGATCTCAAGCCCACCCACCTAGTGAAAGGCCATTTACTGAAAGACTAATATAAACGCAAAAAACGTGGCCCTTCAATCGCCAATATCTTGAGATGTTCCAAACCACACCAAATATGACGTGTAGAATAGACCTCTCCAGAATAAGTCCCGCCTCCGTAACTTCCGTATCGATCCAACTTCCGGGCGTGGATTGTCTATGGGAAATAACATGGCGTTTCGAAATATCACACCGGTAAAACATCTGTAGGTAGCGAAGTAGAAAAAGCTGGAGGGCAGATTGGCCTACACACTTCTGCCATCTAGTTTCCACTGGATTTTTTGATTGTCGGTGCCGTTTAAGTAGTAGTTTAAGTATACTACTTAAACGGCACCGAAAATCAAAAAATCCAGTGGAAACTAGATGGCAGAAGTGTGTAGGCCAATCTGCCCAGCAGCTTTTTCTACTTTGTTTGACAGGTACGATCTTTCAAAACGCCATGTTATTACCCATAGACATTTGACGACCGAAGGTTGGATGGATACGGAAGTTAGGAGGCGGGACTTATTCTGGAGAGGTCTATCACCACGACCACCTTTGGATGCACACCAAATATGACGTGTAGAATCACCATGACCATCTTTGGATGCACACCAAATATGACGTGTAGAATCACCAAATTCCGTGAAATTCTGTCCATAGGAGGCGCTGTAACTCATGTATCTCTACAGCTCAATAGCTGCTTAATATGATTTTGAAATTTAGTATGCGTACACTTTTGATACACCTTTTACACTTTTTACACTTTTACACTTTTGCCACATTTGATCGCATCTCCTAAAGTTTAATTTGTGAGCATCCTCAATGTAACTCTGTGAAAGAGATACGGTTCTCAGACGGGCTCAAATTGGAGTGTGTGTGTGTGTGTGTGTGTGTGTGTGTGTGTGTGTGTGTGTGTGTGTGTCCTCCTTTGTTCCTGGTGTGTTAGCCGCCAAGGATGGGAACCAGCGGAGGCGTGCATGCGCGGAATACCTCCGTCAGTACAACGAGGCGCTGATTCTAAGCAACACCATCCGCATGTGCGACGCATATCGCCTGCTATCCTCCTTCTACCACCAGGAGCGCAGGAAGAAGGAAGGCATCACCCAGACAGACACCGACAACTTCCTCTTCAAGCTCTTCGATGGTAAGACCATAGACAAACAGATGCAGCACAATACTGTGATATCCCACTACATCATACAGCATCATATTCTGGGGTTTAGCAGATACTTTTATTCAAAACATAGGCTGGTTCAGGAATCAAACCCCGGCCGACCAATTGTCAGGTTGCGACATTCAAAGCACAATGAAACCATTGCATTCATAGAAGTCATGTATTCACAAGATAATCACAAACATTCCTCCAACACTCTTTTATACATAATGCTGTACTGCATTAATATAATATCACTCAGTCACATTCACATAGCATGACACAATTATCACTTTAACTTAACTATCAAATTGACATAGCAATCACATTTAAATAGCATCACATTTTTACTTGTTAACTGAAAAAACAGACAGTCAGAGGAGGTTGGAAGATTTCTCGAAACAGCCGGAGTATGAGAACAACGTTCTGTCTGAGCTGCGCACTGTCATCCTGAAGAAGTTCTCAGGGCCGGACGAGGAGGTCCGCGGGATCATCTTCACGGAGACACGCCTCAGCGCCCAGGCCCTGCACAGCTGGGTCCAGGAGAACGGCAAGTTTGCAGACATGGAGGTGCGGTCCAGTTACCTGATTGGTGCAGGAGACCAGAGCGCCGTCAAACCAATGACTGCCGTGAGTAATGTCCATTTCGCTTCGTTAAGCCTCCATACATGTGTCATAAGCCTCCATTTGGCTTCGTTAAGCCTCCATACATGTGTCATAAGCTTCCATTTGGCTTCGTTAAGCCTCCATACATGCACCATAATGAAAATGCCCCCAGACCATGGTACTTCAGCTGCCTGGCAGCCCTAGCTGTTGGCTGCAGCAACTCGAGCTAGGTAAAACGGATAGTTTTCTCTTTTTTTCCGTACCGACAGTACTCGTGACCTGGAGATACAGACCTATGTGAAAAATCGCCGGAATTCTCCTTTAAGCTTCCATACATGGACCACATGTTTCCATTTGGCTTCGTTAAGCCTCCATACATGTGCCATAAACTTCCATTTGGCTTTGTGAAGCCCCTATACAAGTAGAAATTAAAAACCTATAAAACACCTATAGCTGTTCAGCACTCCCACACCAGTGCAGAGGTCACATGAACAGGAACCTATTGCATGTTCTTTTTTTATATATATATATATTTATTTGGGGCTTTTTATGCCTTTAATCTGATAGGACGGTGGAGAATGACAGGAAGCGAGTGGCAGAGAAAGTCGGAGTGGGATCCGGAAAAGAACCCGGGTGGCCGGCGTATGGTGCACCGTGCACGTGCCCCGGTCAGTTGCGCCACGGCTGAGGCCTAGGAACAGTGCAGAGGTCACATGAACAGCCTATAGCCTATAGCATGTTGTTCAGCCAAAGATCCTTGGTCCGCTTCAACCCTCTCTAGTTCAGCACTCCCACACCAGTGCAGAGGTCAAGGTCACATGAACAGCTTTGTTCTTCTGGTCAGACAGAGTGAACAGAGGGACGCCATCAGGAAGTTTAACAGTGGAGAGGTCAACCTGCTCATCGCCACCACAGTGGCCGAGGAGGGCCTGGACATCCAGAAGTGCAACATCGTCATCAGATACTGTCTGGTCACCAGTGAGATTGCCATGATTCAGGTGAGGAACACATACACACACACACACACACACACACATACACCAGTGTTGTAGTCAAGTCACTATGCCTCGAGTCCGAGTCCAGGTTCGAGTCCTCAGTGTTCAAGTCCGAGTCAAGTCCAAGTCATTAAAAAAAAATTCCAAGTCAAGTCCGAGTCGAGTCCACTACTCATCCGAGTCAAGTCCGAGTCGAGTCCCTATTGATCAAGTCGAGTCCAAGTCCAGCACTAAAGTAAGCATAGCCTACATGTCGTTCCATTTTTTTTCCATTGCAGATGAAATCCTTAAAAGCAAAACGGACAATCTTCTGTCTCCAAGCAGGGGTGCCATCACTTGTGTGAAAGTAGTATTGCCAAATTTCTTGCCAAACCCAATGTGTTGTATTTATTATATCGGAGAGAATATCATACCATAGCTATACCATAGCCTATAGGCCTACTCATAATAAATGAGCAATCCACATCCCAATCACACAGGCCATTAAGTCACATTATGCTGTTACTGACTGCTTACAATTGTATAGGCAGTGTTGTAGAAGTTCATACTTCACAAGAGCTAGATGAACGTTGGAGTAGGCCTATTTTGTAAGAGGTAGTGTGGATCATAAAAGGGCATTTTTTAAATTCTGTTAAATAGCCTACACAATTTTAGCGCAGTTTGGGAGGGACAGAAACAGAGTAGGGCCCGTCTTGGTAGCTTCTTTCTGACTCCCGTGACGTGGGACTGGCTACCGGCAACTGCATAATTATGTTATCACTTCACTGACACTATGGAGACATATTTCACATCAACAATAGAGATGAAAACTAGCTTTAGGTTAACGAAGATGTAGATCATCTGCCTAATTAATTTATTTGTGCAACAGGCCACGTTCATTTCAGCGAGATGCGTGAAATAAATGTTTTTTAAGCTGCCATCGCCATATTTGCTACAATATTCACCTGTTAGAAATAGAACACGTTGCTATTTCCTTTTTTTTCATGCAGTGGATTAGGCTATCAAATCGCTTGTTTGAACAGTAACAGTAATCCAGTTCATTCGTGGTTTTAAATATAGTTGTTTCTGGCCTACCCACGAGAGGTTCAGTTTGTCAGTTTCACTTGCGCAGACATGTAGGCCTACATTGACACTACATGGACACTCTACTAGGCAATTTAATGTTATGCTTCTATATTTTATGACACCAAAATTAAGAAGTATGCTATATCTTGATAGGGAAAACGTTTAGTTTATTTTTCTTTCATCCGATAATAGCCTGCTGCAAATTAACAGACAGAAGCACGGCAGGGCACGCCCCGAATGAAAATGAATGAATGGAACCTCGCTTCTTGCGTCAGTCAGGGAAAACACTGTTCACCAAGTCACAATGATCAGCTATCCAGTAGCAGTGTGTGTTGTTTAGCCTAGGCTGAGTGTAATCTTAAGTAATGTTATGTCATGTATGAGAGCTAATATTGCCTGGCAATAGGCATTTTGGTGTTAAAGTTAACGTTAGTTTGCTTTGCATGTGAACATGATGTGACTTGCGATGTAGCCTACGACACGAAGCAGTAGCCTAACATTCCCTTGAACTAAAATTAGTATTACGAATAATTTAGATATTAAAATCATATAGCAAATTATAGCCTAATGACATACTACAATTATAGCCTTATGATATATTACACAAAAAAGTCGAGTCCTCGACGAGTCATCGCGAGTGCGAATGCACGAGTCCGAGTCCAAGTTCGAGTCATCAGTGCTAAAGTCCAAGTCAAGTCACGAGTCTCTAAATTTAGCTAATGACTCGGACTCGAGTTCGAGTCTCGGACTCGAGTACTACAACACTGACACACACGCACACACATGAGCACACACACACACACACACACACACACACACACACACACATGAGCATACACACAAACACACACACACACACACACACACACACACACACATGAGCATACACACACACATGAGCATACACACACACACACACACACACACACACACATACACACATGAGCACGCACACACACACACACATGAGCACACACACACATACACACACACACACACACACACACTTACGCAGTAGTGAAATTATAATGATTCAGGTGAGACACACACACGTGAGCGTGCATGAACACACACACACACACACACACACATACACTTACGGCAGTAGTGAAATTATGATTCAGGTGAGACATACACACTTACATCAGTGATATGGTAATGATCGTTCTGGTGAGACATCTATCTGATCAGAGAGATTAGAAGGATTCGGTTTACTCCAAATTGCTAAAGCCACTTCTATTCATGTCTTGTCTTTGATTGGCTCAGGCAAGAGGGCGTGGGCGGGCCGATGGCAGCAGCTACATTGTGATTGGTGTGGAGGGCTCAGGGGTGGCGGAGCGCGAGCGACTCAACGAGTGGAAAGAGAACCTGATGCAGAGGGCCATCCAGGGCGTCCAGCAGATGGAGGAAGCAACATATAAAGACAAGGTAACTCAGGCCTCCACCTCCACCCACCTCCGCCCACCGTGTCATTCAACATATAAATACAAGGTAACTCAGGCCTCCACCTCCACCCACCTCCGCCCACCGTGTCATTCAACATATAAATACAAGGTAACTCAGGCCTCCACCTCCACCCACCTCCGCCCACCGTGTCATTCAACATATAAAGACAAGGTAACTCAGGCCTCCACCTCCACCTCCACCCACCGTGTCATTCAACATATAAAGACAAGGTAACTCAGGCCTCCGCCCACCTCCGCCCACCGTGTCATTCAACATATAAAGACAAGGTAACTCAGGCCTAACTTAGCCTGGAAAATCCAGACTCTGGTAATCTAGAAAGATTAAGGGTCTGGCCACGAATAATGAAAATGGCCCAACTCAAGGGGCGGCACCAAGCATGCATTTGAAAATCTGACTGATTCCAGACTTTGACGCAATTGGATAACACTACGACCAATGTTTACTGACTGATTCCAGACAGCGACGCAATTGGATAACACTACGACCAATGTTTACTGACTGATTCGTTGCTGCCGTCACCTGTTTAGCTCCCTATATCAGATACACCGATGTGATTGGTTCCTCGCGATGCAAGGGGTAAAAGTAGCGTGCATCATTATTCATTGCCAGAGTGTCTCGCAGAGACAATTCAAATTGTGATTTCGTGAGAACTCTGGATTCCAGGGTACATGTAATTTCAAATGGTAAAAAAGTGCCCCTCTTTACTTTACTCAACTACGTTTGGGCCTATAAGGCCTTCATCAGATTTTCCTTATAAAGACTTGTCATATGGAGCCAGACTGTGCGGCCCTTTTTTATCATTTGAACTCATTGCCAGTGGCTAGCACCTCGCTAAACATCAGTGGCTAGCACCTCGGTAAACATCAGTGGCTAGCACCTCGCTAAACATCAGTGGCTAGCACCTCGCTAAACATCAGTGGCTAGCACCTCGCTAAACATCAGTTGGTGTGCGTTACTAATACTTTTCATACCATGTCATTTTAAACATAAATGAAACTGCCATTTGATGCAATGTGCCAGTTACCCTCTGGCTAATTTACATCAGCAGGGCACAATTAGACATCAAGTAGATGAGACAACATTCATCAAGCAATGACAGACAGACAAATCATGTACAGTAATATAAGTTATAACACACTTGGTAATACACACATACACACACCCTGGCATCACCGTGAGGAAAATAGAATCAAGAATAAGTCAAATAAAAGTAACGACAAACTAAATGTCAAGCCTGTGAAGTCAGTGGTTGCACAGTTGAGTGGATTTATTTTTTGAGTTTATATTTAAAGCTACTAATAGAACCACAGCACTTGATGTCATCTGGTATAGCACTCCACAGCATAGTGGTTTTAAAGGCATCCTATGTGAGCTTTTTTACCTTAATAGCTTCGGCCATTTTGATGGTAAACTAACTTGCACTAGGGAGAATGGCACGCCATCTCAATCATAACCTACATGTCTATGAAACAGCCTTGCAGCCTTTTTGTCTTGGTAATATTCAAGCTAAGATCAAGCCTTTTAGTCATACACTACATAACATTAGTTAATTTCTAAACTAAGATCAAGCCTTTTAGTCATACACTACATAGCATTAGTTAATTAACTGTGTCATCAGCATACAGTTGTCCCATTTTGTCATCTCTTGCAACTCAGTTTAAAAGGGTCTGGGGTTTAGGAGTAGGAGCAGCGGTAAAAATGAGAAATTGGATTTGGTCTAAACCTCCCTTTTGTTCTCAGGTGATGGGTGATCAGCTTGAGGCGTTGATGGAGAAGAAGCTTCGTCAGAGGAAGAGTGATGAGAGAGTGAGGAGGATATTGCCCCCCTCGGCTGTCAAGTTCCGTTGCCGCGGTTGCGAGGTGGTGGCGTGTGAGGGCACGGACATTGAGGTCATCGAGGACGCACATCATGTCAACCTCACCGAGGACTTTCGGTTAGTGACCAGGGTTTATCGCTATCCAATAAACAAGTATCGTTGTAACAGAATAGTGATGTTAAAATAACTATTTGCGTTTTTCCTGTCCATTGGTCACCAACATTAAGATCCAACAGGTGGTCTGAAATAGTATCTTTCTTAGTAAGTTTGCTGTAGAAAAAACAGAGGCGCACTTAAGGGCTTGATACTAATACAAATTTGCATTGAGAGCCGAGGTTTTTACAATAAGTCTAAGGACAAAAAACTGGGCTGGAGTTCACGCACCAGGCAAAACATTACAAACTTAAGGCGCAGACGCCGATTCGCCATTGTTAGTAAGTTTGCTGGTCAGTAAACTAAGAGCACTTAATGTATATCTTAGGTCCAAATTTAACATCAACGCCAACTCATCTTATGGAGATGGAGAGATGACAGCACACTGTGAGGCTGAGAAGTACATGTCGTGCAAGAAATGTGGAGAGGTGAGTCCTGCCTGGAACTGCTTCAACAACACGTTATCTCATTTGGGTTATGCAAAATATCGAATGCAAAATGCAATATTATGCTAAATTAGAATTCATTCAGTTTTTTGTCACATTTTATTCTCTGTTTTTCCTATTGTGTAAAACTATGATCCTTTATTCCTTTATTCCTCTGTAATGCCTGTAACAGTTAAAGAATTAGAATTGAATTCATTAAAGAATTAGAATTGAATTCATTACATGACATTACATTACATGGTGAAACCCTAAACATTACTTCAAACTGTACTCCATCATCCTTGCTACACAAGTGCATAGCTGTTGTCCACATACGGTTTATATGTAGAGTACCTTGGGAAAGCCCTCATGCTTCTCTCATTCTTCCCCTCCTCCCTGTTCCTCTTCTTCTCTCATTCTTTCCCCTCCTCCCTGTTCCTCTTCTTCTCTCATTCTTTCCCCTCCTCCCTGTTCCTCTTCTCTCTTCTTCTCTCATTCTTCCCCTCCTCCCTGTTCCTCTTCTTCTCTCATTCTTTCCCCTCCTCCCTGTTCCTCTTCTTCTCTCATTCTTTCCCCTCCTCCCTGTTCCTCTTCTCTCTTCTTCTCTCATTCTTCCCCTCCTCCCTGTTCCTCTTCTCTCTTCTTCTCTCATTCTTCCCCTCCTCCCTGTTCCTCTTCTTCTCTCATTCTTCCCCTCCTCCCTGTTCCTCTTCTCTCTTCTCCTCTCATTCTTCCCCTCCTCCCTGTTCCTCTTCTCTCTTCTCCTCTCATTCTTCCCCTCCTCCCTGTTCCTCTTCTCCTCTCATTCTTCCCCTCCTCCCTGTTCCTCTTCTCTCTTCTCCTCTCATTCTTCCCCTCCTCTCTGTTCCTCTTCTTCTCTCATTCTTTCCCCTCCTCCCTGTTCCTCTTCTCCTCTCATTCTTCCCCTCCTCCCTGTTCCTCTTCTCTCTTCTCCTCTCATTCTTCCCCTCCTCCCTGTTCCTCTTCTCTCTTCTCCTCTCATTCTTCCCCTCCTCCCTGTTCCTCTTCTCTCTTCTCTCATTCTTCCCCTCCTCCCTGTTCCTCTTCTCTCTTCTCCTCTCATTCTTCCCCTCCTCCCTGTTCCTCTTCTCCTCTCATTCTTCCCCTCCTCCCTGTTCCTCTTCTCTCTTCTCCTCTCATTCTTCCCCTCCTCCCTGTTCCTCCTCTTGCGTGTTGTTGCCCCCCCCCCCCCCCCCCCGGTCAGTTCTGGGGTCCAGAGATGTGCCACAGGCTCCTGGAGTGTCCCTGCCTGAGCATCCGAGGCTTCGTGGTGATGCAGGGGGACCGGCGGGAGACGCTGGAGTCCTGGACAGACCTGCCCGTCCAGTTCCCAGAGTTCAACTACTGCGCCCATGCGTCAGAGTTCGTGGGTGATGAGACAGAGGACATCTGAGTGCCTGTGTGTGTGTGTGTGTGTAGCAATCTTAGATGAGATTTGCAATCAATATTTATACAATATTTATACACTGTGTGAGGTCACATTCATCTTAGAGCGCAGTTTTCAGTTTTTCCCTTTTCCTGTGGCCTCTGCAGCTCAATTTCTATTATAGCAAAGTAAAGAAGGAATGTATCTCTGTTTTAAATATGGTGTTTGGTACATCTGATACATCAGTTTGTGTGAAAGTGCAAGTGCAATAATAAATGTGTGCCTGGTTGAGGGCAGTGTCTGTGTATCTGTGTGTGCCTGTGTGTGTGTGTGTGTGTGTGTGTTTGTCTGTGTGTGTGTGTGTGTGTTAGTGTGTGTATGTTTGTCTGTGTGTGTGTGTGTGTGTGTGTGCGCCTGTGTGTGTGCGCCTGTGTCTGTGTGTCTGTGTGTGCCTGTGATTGCTAGCACAATCTGTAAGTAGCCTTTATTGCAGATTAAAACATTTTCGTTCAACTTTACAAATACAGTATCTGCAGTAAAGGCTACTTACAGATTGTGCTAGTTAGTTTGTTTAAGCAACCAATAATGTGTGAACTGTATGTACTGTACCCCGTAGGGGTACTCCACATGAAGCTTTTTGAAAGCTTCTTAAAGACATCATCATGTCAATCATCATCGCTTAACCTTAATGATTAAAACTTAATGTATGTTTTTCAAATAAACTTGTTAAACATGTCTATTTTTTGACATGCAAAACTGCAATGTAAGGCTGGCTGTCTAATATTAGCATTATTGGAATTAGCATTTTGAATTCTCAAAGGTTTAACTAAAGAAACCATAGTTATACACAAATGTTTCATTCTGAAAGAGGAGGAGCAGAGAGGGGAGTAGAGAGAGAGAGGAGGTGCAGAATGATGGGAGAGGAGCAGAGAGAGAGAGAGGAGGTGCATAATGAGGGGAGGAGCAGAGAGAGGAGGAGTAGAGAGAGAGGAGGTGCATAATGAGGGGAGGGGCAGAGAGAGAGAGAGGAGGTGCATAATGAGGGGAGGGGCAGAGAGAGAGAGAGGAGGTGCATAATGAGGGGAGGAGCAGAGAGAGGAGGAGTAGAGAGAGAGGAGGTGCATAATGAGGGGAGGAGCAGAGAGAGGAGGAGTAGAGAGAGAGGAGGTGCATAATGAGGGGAGGGGCAGAGAGAGAGAGGAGGTGCAGAATGAGGGGAGGAGCAGAGAGAGGAGGAGTAGAGAGAGAGGAGGTGCATAATGAGGGGAGGAGCAGAGAGAGGAGGAGTAGAGAGAGAGGAGGTGCATAATGAGGGGAGGGGCAGAGAGAGAGAGAGGAGGTGCAGAATGAGGGGAGGAGCAGAGAGAGGAGGTGCAGAATGAGGGGAGGGGCAGAGAGGAGGTGCAGAATGAGGGGAGGAGTAGAGAGAGGAGGTACATAATGAGGGGAGGGGCAGAGAGAGGAGGTGCAGAATGAGGGGAGGAGCAGAGAGAGGAGGAGTAGAGAGAGGAGGTACATAATGATGGGAGGGGCAGAGAGAGAGAGGAGGTGCATAATGAGGGGAGGAGCAGAGAGAGGAGGAGTAGAGAGAGAGGAGGTGCATAATGAGGGGAGGGGCAGAGAGAGGAGGAGTAGAGAGAGAGAGGAGGTGCATAATGAGGGGAGGAGCAGAGAGAGGAGGAGTAGAGAGAGAGGAGGTGCATAATGAGGGGAGGGGCAGAGAGAAAAGGAGTGGAGAGAGAGAGAGGAGGTGCAGAATGAGGGGAGGGGCAGAGAGAGAGAGGAGGTGCATAATGATGGGAGGAGCAGAGAGAGGAGGTGCAGAATGAGGGGAGGAGCAGAGAGAGGAGGAGGTGCATAATGAGGGGAGGGGCAGAGAGAGGAGGAGTAGAGAGAGAGAGGAGGTGCAGAATGAGGGGAGGAGCAGAGAGAGGAGGTGCATAATGAGGGGAGGGGCAGAGAGAGGAGGAGTAGAGAGAGAGGAGGTGCATAATGAGGGGAGGGGCAGAGAGAGGAGGAGTAGAGAGAGAGAGGAGGTGCAGAATGAGGGGAGGAGCAGACAGGAGGTGCAGAATGAGGTCTGATTTTATTAATTTTAGTATCGTCAAGTTGTCAATAATGTTGTTTTATTTAGCCTACATTGTTATAACTCAAAGCACTTTCTATCACAGTTCATTGAACTCTCCTTCATTCATGAACACACACTTCCCACAGACACTGCTTTTCTCCTATGGGATGTGAACATTGCGTTTCCAACACAATACTTAAAGGAGCACTAAACAAGATTTGCTCTCAGGGTCCTCCTACAGTTGAGAAGCACAATAATAAACAAACTAAACTAAATATGCGCTTTTTTAAACTAAATATGCGATTTCGGAAAGGGGGGGGGGGTGGGGGCAGTGTTCCTACCCGAACACAGAAAGTTGCTAGGTCGGTAATAAGGAGGGCTGCTCAGACAATGTCAAAAGTGTAATTCGTCATGTTATGAGGTTATGTGCCATCAAAATGATTAAGGTAAAAAAAAAACTGTAAAGGGTGCCTTTAACTGGCAGAACAGCATGCAGTGCATACAGATAGCCACTAGGTGGCGTCCTTTGTCCATGATGACCCTGAAATCCCTTTATGGTCTGACTGAGATGTGTGTGCAAGGCTGTCCGCTCTCCGTGAAGAGTAGGCGTGCTTATGGAGTAATGGAAACTCCACTTCAGCCGTCCTCAGAGCCGTGTGTGTAACTGCTGTCCATGTGGGAAGTAGGAACTTGTACACACACACACACATACACACACACAGTAGTATGCAGGGGACAAAGCGTTCAGCCCTGACGGCCCATGAGTCTGTGAGGCAGAATTAGGCCTCTGAAGAAGGCTGCCATTTTAGGCTGCATCTCGTGAAGTGGCTTGTGGGTCCTGTAGAGAGCGCTATGTGGACCAGAGTGACCAGCAGCACACTCTCATAGGCTAAGCTTAACCACTATTGGTGTCTGCCCTATCTAGTAGTCTCTACTTACTGTTATTTTATTTTTCTAGTCTTTTATTTCTGGCTGTCTATCTCCTGTGTACCTTTTGTTAGCGACCAGCACCACATCAACACAGACTACACTCTTAAGTGTTCGCCTTTTCTTGTTTTTTTTCTTTTTTCTTGTCTTTCTGTCTCTCTCTCTCTCTCTCTCTCCTCAGTGTTTCTACGTCCTACCCTCTTTCACACCACACATTCTCTCTCTCTCTCTTTCCTCAGTGTTTCTACATCCTATCCTATTTCAGAGCTAAATCTATTTCTGTTGTCTCTGTCACTAATTAGTTGTGTGACAACTCTTTAAGTCTGTGTGCGTGTGTGTGTGTCTGTGTGTGTGAAATAGAGAGTGTATCAGCAGGGGTATATATAATGTGTGGTAGATGTAGGCCAGTGGCTCTGCCCTAAGGGGGATCAGTAATGTACTACTGAAATATCAGAACCCCCACTGCCCTCAGGAGCCTTATCAGCATGTGTGTGTGTGTGTGTGTGTGAGCATAAACATTACGCACATTATCAACTTCATCAACAACAGCCGTTACATGAAGGTTGGAAGCTGGTTATCTCACAATACCTTCACTTGTACACTCCTAACACACACACACACACACACACACACACACACACACACACACTCTTACACGCACACACACAGACACACACACTCTCTCTCACACACACACACACACACATATACACACACACACACACACACTCTTACACGCACACACACAGACACACACACACACTCTTACACGCACACACACAGACACACACTCTCTCTCTCTCTCACACACACACACACACTCTCAGACACACACATATACACACACTCACACACACACACTCACATACACATACACATACACACACTCACGATATCCACCACCATGTGCAGGTAAGAGCCAGGTCAGAGCAGGTTCAGCCTATCAGTGAGAGTGTGAGGGAATTCAGGTCAGTGTTTTTCCATTATGGCGTCCGAAGCTGGAGAGCTGACAGCTCCAATAACACTCAGAGCTCCGAGGACTCCTCCACTCTCTCTCTCTCACACACACACACACACACACACACCATGGGGACAAGCTGAGGATCAGAGTCATGGAGTGGAGATTACCTCTGAGAAGACTTCACAGAGAGAGAGAGAGAGGTGAGGGGGGGGGGGGGTGAAGGAGAGAGAGAGGGGGGGGGGTGACAGGAGGGTGAAGGGAGAGTGAAGGAAAGAAACAGAAAGGGAGGAGGGGACATCTGTGGGGGATTGTGGGCCAGGAGGTTAGTGCTGGATTAACTCCTTTGGCCAGGTTTACAGATTAACCAGCATGACTACATGCTGTAACACACACCTGAAGCACAATCCAACATGGCTGTTTTCATGAGGGGCACTGTTACATTTGGCCAGCTTGTAAACCAATGTCTGTCTGACGTGTTTCTTGAACTCATGTCAGTTGTTTAAAGCTAACAGAGGTGTAGTGGTAAAATAAGAGGTGGGTAACTATAAATTCTGTGATCATGGTTAGGTTAGGTGGACTGCACCATGCGTTATCGGATTTTTAAAAAGGCATTCAGAACATGTTTGATGATGGTGGAGGAGTCCAATGTTTATAACAATACCAGTGGTATTAAATGGTTCCTATAGTGTTGATGGGTGTACATATTGTGAATGTGGATAATACTGTGTGATTTTTTAATGTTAAAAGTTGCAATGGTGAATAAACTCTTTTGAGAGGTGGATAAACTCTAATAAGAAGTGGATAAACTCTATTTCTGAAATCTCTTCAGAAGTAAATCATCTTGAGGAATAACAACCATGGCTATTCCTGCTGTTGTCTTCATTCAAATGTTATGAATACAAACATTATTACGCAACAGCAGAAAAGGCTGAGAGAACCTGTTCAGTCAGCTGTTTGCTAGGCTGCAGAGGAGGGCTTTACACAGAGCTTGACCTTCTCACACACACACACTCATAATGTACTGATTTACTGGAAGCAACCAAATGATTACTGCTAGTTTGTGGACGCTAATGTGCTAATGCTGAGTGTCCATTTCACTGAACATCAGCGTGGTGAAGAAAAATCTTTAAAAGTAAATCAATGGTTTTGTTTTGATTTTTAAGGCTTATGTATACAGTATGTATGCATGTCAGTGATGTAAAAATCTTTAAATGTAAAATAATGTGTTTTGATTTTTAAGGCTTATGTATAACAGTATGCAGACAGACTCAGGAGAAGTGTAGAGGGGAGTTTATTGTACTCAGTACAGATTCAGAAAACAGCAGAGGCCTTGAGGAGGCTGTGGGGTAGAAGGAGATCTCTGTGGCCACTGGACTGAAGTCAGGGCCCAATCTGTTACCATGCCTACGACAGGACCCTGTCTGTTCCCATGACTACCGCCCACAATGACCCCTGCCCCTAGGTCAACAGGTTTGACGAGATGGAGTGGATCTGCCACCATACACACTGCCCTTTCGTCACTGGTGTCACTTAAGTGCCATTGAGCCAATGAGAATCAACCTGTGTGAAAGCCACACCCCTCTGGTGTGTAGCTCCACCCACTACTGCCCCTCCTCACTTGGAAAAAGTTTGGCCCCTGCTACACATGAAGACAGACTTCAGAATATGCATCTGTTTAACAGCGTATACAATTACAGACAAAAATTAAGACTTTGCAAAAATATATTCATATATATTTATAGATTTTTAAAAGTCTTTTAAACCCTCTGTCTCAAGCAAACCGTCCCCTTCCCCCAAATTAAAAATGACTGTAAGTCTATGTAGAAAAACGAAGCAGAGAAACATTACAGCGAGAAT
>NW_027468689.1:3319703-3327203 GCF_046254945.1 Alosa pseudoharengus | reverse complement strand
TTTAAGCTGAGGAGCTTCACGAACCAGAGAAGGAAACTAGGTTAGTAGCTTTGGAACCTCATCCTTTGGTAGCTATCTATAAATGCTTGAGAGTGTCAGTGTGACGTCTTGTGCTATTCTCTTATCAACACAGTAGCTAGTGCATGTAGCCGTGTGCTAGTTCTGTGTTGTATTTAGCAATATGCTAGCTCACCTGTGCTGTACGTAACCATATCAGCTTACTAGTGCTCTGTACTATATGTAGCATAACACTAGTTCTCCAGTGGGCTGTGCTGTGATCATATGCTAGTTGCTAGCTTGCACATGTTTTGTGCTGTATGTAGCCATTTGCTAGCTCCCCTGTTCCCTGTGTTGTTTGTAGCCATATGCTAGCTCCCCTGTGCATTGTGCTGCAAGTAGCCATATGCTAGCTCCCCTGTGCACTGTATGAAGCCACTTGCTAGCTCATCGCACGTAATCACATGCTAGCTGACTGTACTTTATATGCTAGCTCCACTGAGTTTTGCGCTGTAAGTAACAACGTGCTAGCTCACCTGTGTTCTGCGCTGTATGAAACGTCATGGTGATTCATGGGTGGGTGGGGCACAGCAAAGGGTGGGCTTTGGCCATGGAGTGGGTGTGTCCTCTGCTGAAGTGGGTGTGTCCTGTGCTGCTGCTGCTGGACATGTCCCTGGAGTGCCATCAGAGGTCTGTGGGGCTGCATGTGAGACGAGGGCGGGGCTTGTTTCTGGAGTGGGTGGGGCATGTGATGTGAAGGCTGGATTTGTTTCTGGAGTGGGTGTGGCACTGGTGTGTGGGAGGAGCCGCATGGTGAGACTGGAGTTGAGGGAGGAGTCAAAGGCTTGTTGAAGGTGTTGGGCTTCCTGCCGTAGGCACTGGAGAGATGGAGAGAGATGGAGTCAGACAGGGGAAACAGCACTGCTTGGTTGGGTACCTGAGGTTACTAAGTGTGTGTGTGTGTGTGTGTGTGTGTGTGTGTGTGTGTGTGTGTGTACGTACCTGTAGTTGTAAAGGCACTTCTCTCCATAGGGGGAGAGCCTGCGGGTTTGGCTGCAGGGGGACAGCTCTCTGGAGGGACTCTGCTCTCTCTTTACCTTGGTCTGGGGAACCCCGCGGAAGATCACTACCCAAAACACAAACCACAAAACACACATCAGGAAACACAAAACACACATCAGGAACCACAAAACACACATCAGGAAACACAAAACACACATCAGGAAACACAAAACACACATCAGGAACTCACTATAATGGCAAGACAACTGACATGGAAAGAAAATGCATTAGACACCCAAAATAAGTTCTTAACTAAATAGTAAACTAAACTCAATTCAAAAACGCTTTATTGGCATGACCATTCATAAAGATAGCTGCCAAAGCATACAATATGTCTAGACATCAGAACATAAAATAACATCGAATCATAACCCTAACCCTAACAATATGAGTGATTACACACACACACACACACACACACACACACACACACACACTCTAGAGTATCAAAGAGAGTGGAGCCCAGGTCCCAGAAGTGACAGTGCCTGTCTAAGAGTGTGCTGTAAGATGGGAGGGTGGTGCAGTAAAGCACTTCCTGGTGGCTGTAGAACAGCCAAGGGGGCACAGACTTTGCCAGTCAGAGTGGGCGGGGGCGGGGGGGGTGGCGAGGGGTGCGGTAATTGCCATGGTAACTGCCCCTCTCACCCAGCTGCAAAATTCCCAGTGAATGAGGGGTCTGTGAGAGCAACAGGCGACGTGCCAACAGAACCCTGCCAGTGCCAGTGAAGTCACTTCACTTTCTCTCGCGCTCAGACACACACACACACGCGCACACACACACACACGTGCACACACACACACACACACACACACACACACACACGCGCACACGCGCACACGCGCACACAATGCTAGTGCAAACAAAGACACCTACACATACAACATGACATGAATAGGCAAATTTACACTTCTTGCCCCTGCGTGTAACACACGTGTAGACCGTTTCTCAGAGTTTACACAGACAGAGTCAAACTGCGTGTAACACACGTGTAGACCGTTTCTCAGAGTTTACACAGACAGAGTCAAACTGCGTGTAACACACGTGTAGACCGTTTCTCAGAGTTTACACAGACAGAGTCAAACTGCGTGTAACACACGTGTAGACCGTTTCTCAGAGTTTACACAGACAGAGTCAAACTGCGTGTAACACACGTGTAGACCGTTTCTCAGAGTTTACACAGACAGAGTCAAACTGCGTGTAACACACGTGTAGACCGTTTCTCAGAGTTTACACAGACAGAGTCAAACTGCGTGTAACACACGTGTAGACCGTTTCTCAGAGTTTACACAGACAGAGTCAAACTGCGTGTAACACACGTGTAGACCGTTTCTCAGAGTTTACACAGACAGAGTCAAACTGCGTGTAACACACGTGTAGACCGTTTCTCAGAGTTTACACAGACAGAGTCAAACGGCTTCTGCATTATTCTGCATTGCTTTGTTGTGCAAGTCCACAAACACAAGCCAACAACTGTTGTGCTGGCAGAGTGCTGGTGTGTGCAGTACGGACACACACACACACACACACACACACAGACACACACACAGCAGTCTGAATCCTCAGGCCATAAAAGTGTCATGGTACCAAGGCCTGAATGTGAGTTACAGCTCCACTGCGGCAGCCCAAGCCTCTCTCTGGCCTCCCTCAACCACACACACACACACACACACTTCCCGCCACCATTCACTTTCCCTTTCCTTACACTCTCACACACAGTCTTATCCCCCTTTCTCCAGAGTGTGCAAAAACACACACACAGACACACACCAACGCCTTCCCTCATTGCAATCTCTCTCTCTCACACACACACACACGCCTACCCTCACTGCGCTCTCACACACACACACACACACACACGCCTAGCATCATTGCGCTGTCTTTATATCCTTCACACACACACACAGCTATTCAGTGCACATCTGAGAGTCAGGCACCCAGGCACTGGGCTCTGAAACGTCTGGAATATAAAGAGTGAAAGGCCCCTTTGAGCTCCATTCAAATGTTTTTCTTGGCAGCGCACGGGACCCGCTCAGAGAGGAACAAAACCCAGACACCCAGAGGCGAGATGGGCTCAGCGTGAGACGAGCCTGGTTCAGACAGCCCATCCTAGCTCAGCCCAGCCCAGACTCAATTCCACACACACACACACATCTAATAACCGGCCCAATTAATTTGGGTTGAGCAAGTTTGAATGTCGACGGCTTTAAAAGGGCAGGCTGGCTGGCTGGCGCGCGCACACACACACCACACACACACACACACACACACACACCTTTCCCTCTCTTATGGGTCTGGGTCCTCAGTCAGCTGGGAGAATATTCTTTTAATGATTGTTTCTTGTTTTCTTCTTTGTTGTTCACAAAAAAGTATCCTAAATTAATTCTGCAGGGAGGTTTTATCCCCCCTCATTAGGACAGTCATGAATTAGTAACTCACTTACTCACACACACACACACACACACACACACACAGAAGCATGCAGGTACTCACAGTTGTCCGACTGGAAATCTGGGACAAACTGTTCGTCATCTGGAACTTGAGCTACAAGCCAAAGAGGGGGGGAGGGGGGTATCAGAATGTGAATGGAGCGCTATGCCTATTCTATAACACACTTAAACATCCTTACATAATTAGCAAGTGTAGCTAGCATAAACTCACCTTCTGCAATCCAGATCTCTTGAAGCTGACTCAGGTCCTGAAACAGATCTGTAGACATATACAACACACACAATGACCATCATGTCTCAGAGCATAACACTAACACACACACACAGGAACAGAAGAAAGGTCCTCTGGTCTGGACAGAGGTGTAATTGTGGCAGTGGATGCGGATGGCTGTAATGAGTTTGTTTACCTTCAGTGTCCTGGTCAAGCTCAGCGTCCGCAAACTTCCTTTTCCGGTCGCCACGCGGACGGATCTCCGAGTTCTGCACTTGAGAGTTCTGCACAACCACAAAAATCCACATCGATCAACGGAAGCTCAATCTAAATGGAAGCTCAATCTAAACGGAAGCTCAATCTAAACGGAAGCTCAATCTAAAGTGTTATCTTCACACAGAGTGGCCACTTTGCACTACTTAAGCAGTGCATACATGTGGCCAGAAAAACACTTGTTTCTGTCATGCAATGTCTATATATATATATATATATATAGTGTTACTGTTGACTATTCACGTTTTCTCTCTCGCTTGAAGGCTGTTCTGTAGGTGATTTTTTTATTAGTGATTTGTGACTTGTTAGTGACTTTGGTTTTGACGTTAAATAGGTTGGTTCCACTTGGTTGGTTGTAGATTGTCTGCTGTGTGAAGTTCCCTACCTATAGCACGAGGAATTTAACATCTCTCCTGTGTATATTTGAAATCACTCTCACACACACACACACACTTACGTTCTGTGAGGTCATCAGAGGGACCTGCTGGTCGTAGAAGCCATCCATGATGGCTAACTGCCCTCTTCTCCGTCTCGTGTGCAAAGAGGAGGAGGTGGTGGTGAGGAGGTGAGGGGAGGTCTCGTTCCTTCTCTCGGTGTGGGTCAAGCTCCTCAGCTGTCTGCTTGCGTCTGTGTCTGTTGGGGGGGGGGGGGGGGGGGCAAGGAGAAAAGTGTTAGTCTGAGAAAGAAGGAGAATTGCTCCCTTTTCCCACTGCTGTCAGCAAGCCAGAGCCCCACCTGTCACCAGGCTTCACACACACACACACACACACACACACACACACACAGCAGCTCAGCTTTGATCAGGTGTGCGTAGGTTTAGTTACTGTGACAAAAGATTTTATGGTACTGTCTGGTCACTCTGGTCACACACACTCACAGTGTTTCTGTAAGAGCAGGAGCGCACGGACACACACTAGGCCATCATCCCAGCTGGAAACCTTACATAAGAACTTCCTACCATCTGTGACCCATGGAAAAAAACGTTCACACTCTCTCTCTCTCTCGCTCCCTCTCTCTCTGCATCGCACTACAGCACAGCCTTAACAGTCAGGGACACAGAGAACTACTTCATGAAGTAAATATGATCACATGACCATAGCAGTGAAAAACACCCCTTAGCAGTTGGGTGGAAATTACAGCAATGTCTTAAAGCCTTTTATTTGCTTACAAAGACAGGATTTCCCCTGCTTACTTCTACTGAATAAATCTACGCAAAGTGTTAAAGTGCACTAGTTCGCACGTGCGCGATAAAGCTGCAAACTTAATTTGCCTCGTAAATCAATAAATCGGTGATAAAAAAAAATATGAGCACATCGATGAACAGAAGCCAATAAGCGTGACCTAGCTCGATAAGGCGAGGAAGCGATAAAAGAATAATCTATAATCCCTAATCACAAACTCCTTCCAAATTAAAGAAGCAGTTAGGGTATAAAAGTCTCCATAAAAATAAACAAACGTATTGTTGCCCAACTAACCGTTGATGTGATATCCTTAATATGTTGAAGAAGAGGAATAAGATAAAGATTAGATAAGTCCTGGACAAGCGACAATGAAACGTCCGAAACAAACATCAAAGCAGAAAAAAAGATTACATCTCAGGTAGAGCAATCGGAGCTCACGGAGTCCACCCTTCCCCCATCACCAGCGGCGGACTATTCCCCCCTCCCTGGCCCCTTGTTTTTCTCAATGAAGTGAAATTTGATCCCTGCCGCTCCGTGTGCACACGGAGAGGGAAAAAAACTCGACCTCCCATTCATAAAAATCACTGACACCCCCTCTCCTCCTCCAACTCCACAAATCTGACCGGCCAAAGCTTCAAAGTGCAACCACATTTCTGCATGTTAAGAAACAGTTCTGGTCAACTATTTCCCCGCTACAAAAAAGTAAACAAGCACCCTCCGCTGAGTGCAAACAATTATAAAATGGTTGCCAAAGTATTCGCTCCCACAAAGAAAATGGCGTTCGCTTGCTCGCTCGCTTCGCAGCAATCTTGAGCGCACCAACCAACTAAACTAGTGCCTAATGCACTAAAGTGAGCCCAACTTAGCAGAGAGACATAAAACTTCGCAAAGCCTAATTTTAAATTAATGCATCTTACTATGGTTTCGCGCAATTACTCACCCTTCAGTTGACAGCGCTACCCCTCGATTAGTTAAAAAGCACAATAAATGTATTCCAAATAGATGCGAAGAAACCAATAGAGTTGACAAGGCTGCGTTCCGCTCGACGTGCCTAATACTCTGAAATATTTCTCAATGGAATCGCCTGCTTTAGCCTAGAGCCTTGCGGGATGTTCTAGAGGTCGTTCATTGGTCACTTCTGAACGCCTTTCACACTAACAACCAATGGGTGTTCGAGGATGTCTAAATTATGCGTGGGACCCGAGGCAGCCAATCGGAATCCTATGCCGTCCTATTTTTATGAATGACTGGGTTTCATTCAATAACAGATGTTTCTAAACCAAGCATTCACTGGCTCGTTAAAGGACCACTGACAAAAAATGTGCTGTTTTTGCGTTGTACTAGAAATTTTTTACTAGAAATGAATGCATTTATCTATGTAACCATTGAAAAGTATTACTCTGGCAATTCCATATATTTAAGAAATAATTGCCTGAGTTATTCTTGCTTTGCTGTTATAGCCTACCTTAAATAATGTGTTAAGTAATTATGTAAGTTGTTGAAGAAACATTACCATTCATCCATTCCAGCCACAATAACCTTTGGCCATTTTAACAAGCCACACTACATTTGTTTGACTCAAACAACTATGTCATTCTTTAGATATAGAAATTGTCAAAACTTTTAACAGGCAAAAAAGCATATTAAAACGTAATATAAAGCATTATGAATGTCTATACTTGTTTAATGCACATCTATTTACTTATTAATAATAAGATGTCTGATGGGTTTCGTCAGTTACTGCTCCACTTTCAAAGGATATTCTGGTCACTGTGCGTGTGCGTGTGTGTGTGGGTGTATAATTACTGGTTGTGTGTTAAAGGAAAGCATTTAACATGTAAATAGACATTAGCTGAACAAACACAAGACAGGAATGTTGAGACACAGTTTTGTGTAAAATAGTCTCTGTGTGTGCATGTGAGTGGGTGTGCATGTCTGTCTGTGTGTTGGTGTGTTTGTGTGTGTGTTTGTGTGTGTGTGTGTGTGTGTGTGTGCGCACACATGTGCATGTGTGTGTATGTTTGAGCATGTTTTGAGTAGATGAGTGCCTTTTAATGTAGTCGTGCTGCAAGTTCAGGAGGTTGCAGCACCCCCTCAGTACATTCATATAACCATGGAGCCAAGCAACAGGAGCTCAGCACAACACAGCATCGTGACACTCAGTTCTTATTTTTAGAGCCTCTCAATGGTAAACAACAGCATTCACACACACACACACACACACACACACACACACACACACACACACACACACACACACACACACTATCATTATTCACACCTTCACACTCCCAGACGAGGCCTACTCCACATTCCAAACGGAGCCAA
>NW_027468689.1:3304703-3307203 GCF_046254945.1 Alosa pseudoharengus | reverse complement strand
TGTGAGCGCTCTACCTGAAGCCACACAGCCCAATTGGATGAATGTGTCAATCGGGAGAGAGGGGAACAGGAGTGGGTTATGTGCTTTCAGGAAGCGTCATGATCGCACTGAAGTGCTAGAGACAGAGGCCTAAGAGAGATACAAAAGGCACAGACATTATCACAACAACAGCAACAGCAACAACAGCAACAACAACACGTTGCATTTATATAGCCCTTCTCCGGGCACACAAAGTGCTTCACAGTGAAGGGGGAACCACACTAACCACCAACAATGTGTATAGCTTCCACATCAGTGGTGCACAACAGCCATTGTGCACCAGAGCGTAGGTCCCAGAAGGGCTAGAGGGAGATTATAAGGGTGCAACGCTCTAGGGGAGGAATGAATAGCTTTCTGTGCACATGCAGGGTGAACCCCTGAAAAATGGCACATGTCGACCACCCCAAAACCTATTTCTGGTCACATCATGAGCATGTTAAGTCCTGATATATCCCTCTGCCACAAAGACAGCTCATCAGATAATCACTGATTTTCCACTGAAATATAAAACAAAAAGAAAAGAGAACAGAAGAGAAGAGAAGAGAAGAGAACAGAAGAGGCTTCCTCTGGGGAGTGCAGTGGAAGTATTTTGAGAACGTGTCGTAAGACAGACTAAAAGCCTTAATGCTTAATCTGACATTTCAGAGACATTATGCAACAACAGCCTCAACCCCACCCCTCCCTGCCAAGACAAACTTGAGCTCCACAGTCATTGGTTATTTGATGTGATTGGCACACAGTCACCAGGTCGCCTTCATTGGTATGATCAGTGTGTACTTTAAACGTGATTGACACAATGTGGAAAAAACAAACACAGATTCAGTGAGCAAAAGTGGGAGAGAGGCATTGGTGAGTTTGTATGAGTGGCCAGGAAGAGTCATGGATAGTTCACTCATTGTGCTTATGATGTTTGGTAAATTCATATGACTGCCATGACTTTGGCAGGAGAGTGATTGATTAGTCAGTTCATCTGACTAGTATGGCATTGGCATGAGAGTGGAATGGCATTGACTGGCATGGTGTTGACAGGAGGGTGATTGGTGAATGCCATTGACTGGTACGCCGTTGGCACTTGGCAGGAGGGTGTTTGGTGAATGGCATTGAATGGTACAGCGTTGGCAGGAGGGTCTTTGGTGAATGGCATTGAATGGTACAGTGTTGGCAGGAGGGTGTTTGGTGAATGGCTCTGACTGGTATGACGTTGGCAGGAGGGTGATTGGTGAATGGCTCTGACTGGTATGACGTTGGCAGGAGGGTGATTGGTGAATGGCTCTTAGTGGCGTGCGTAAGCACTCAGGTCTCAGGGCTAATGAGGTGTAGCCTGGTGTGATAGGTGCCATTGAGAGGAAACTAGATTGTGCTGACGGCTGTGGAAAGACGTCTGCTGAAGGTCAATTTCCGTTGGTCACGAGACCTTTGGCCAGGCAGAGGTTATTGGTTAGATGAGTCACTGTATCCCTCTCTCTCTCCCTCTCTCTATCTGTCTCTCTCTATCTCTCTCTCTCCCTCTCTCTATCTGTCTCTGTCTCTCTCTCTGTGGGTTTAAGAGTAATAATTGGCAAAAAAGTTCAACATAACTTCAATAATTAGGTGTTAAACATCTCTGTCTTTTACTTCCTCTCTCGTGCCTTTCTCTCTCCATCTTTCTTGTTTTGTTTTTGAGTGTCAAAATAAACTGGCACATTTGGATGCTCTCTCTCTCTCTCTCTCTCTCTCTCTCCCTCTCTGACTTGGTTTTGCTGTAGCTTTCTGAGCACATCATTTCACTGGTTCTTCTCTTTTCTGTAAAAAAGGAACTGTAGAAGGAACATTCTTTCACTCTCTTTTCTTTCTTGGTCTCTCCATTCCTCTCTTTCTCCTTTCACCCCCCTCTTGATTGGTAGGTTTCCATGGAGACAGGTGTTGTGCAGGTCTCAGTTGTAGAAGGGATAGCATGCCATGGTGAGTGTGTGTGTGTGTGTGTGTGTGTGTGTGTGTGTGTGCGTCGTCATGAGGAACAGTATGACACACACTAGCACAGTTGAGTGGAAAGAGAAGAGCTCTGACTCATCAGGAATTCATTTTCAGAATCAGTTTCTCATGTCCCCAAAAACATGCCACCTCCTTACAACACTCACAAGGAAAGAGGAGTAGAGGAGGGGAGAGGGGAGAAGAGGGGAGAGGGGGAGAGATGAAAGGAGAGAAGGGAGGAGAAGAGAGGAGAGGAGACAGGATAGGAGAGGAGAAGAGAAAAGAGGAGAGGAGAGGAAAGGTGAGGATAGGAGGGAGTAGGAGATGAAGAGGGGAGGAGTGGAGAAGAGGAGAAGGGAAATATGGATAGAAGAGAGGAGAAGAGAAGAGAGGAGAAGAGGGGTGTAGGCTATTGAATTCAATGCAAATCAAACCAGCTAATAGGCTAACTGAAAAACACACCATGCCAATCTCTAGGTATAGTGAAGGGTATGTGATGATGTGGGGCTAT
>NW_027468689.1:3272203-3289703 GCF_046254945.1 Alosa pseudoharengus | reverse complement strand
TTTTGTCTTTTAGGTTTCCTCTTTTATCAATCGAAAGAGATTAAAAAGAAACAAAAACAAACATCACTTAGTCTCAGTCAATTCATAAACAATATATTCATAAACAATATATTCATAAACAATATATTCATAAACAATATAATCATAAACAATAAACAATATATTCATAAACAATATATTCATAAACAATATATTCATAAACAATAAACAATATATTCATAAACAATATATTCATAAACAATATATTCATAAACAATATATTCATATACAATATATTCATACACAATATATTCATATACAATATATTCATAAACAATATATTCATATTCAGTCAATTCATATACAGTATGGGTTCAGAAAAATGGAGCAGCTAATAGACCAGCAAGTTGAGATGTCAGGCACTGTCATTGTCACCCCTGGACCGTGAACCGTACCTTAATAATTATTAGTCTTAGCTAATAGCGATTGTCTGCCTGATCCTGAGCTGAAAACAGAATGGGTAGGCGATAGGGCTGAACGATTAACAGGGCCGTTTCAAGGAATTTGGGGGCCCCAAGCAAAATGGACATGGAGGCCCCCCCCACCGCACGCAAAGCCTACAGGAACCACCGCATAGCCATACAGTTTAAGTTCACCCACACTTTATATAAATAAAAAATGTTGACAGTGCAAATACTGCAGTTGCATATATATGCATTAGTTTTGAACATTTTGAACATTTGAACATTTGCAAAAACACCACCGTACCATAAAATCCAATATAAATGTAAAAAAGTGCACAATAACTAAATCCAACACACACACACACACACACACACTCACATTAACATTTTTTCAGTTCTCACAAAGTGAGAACATAAAACACTGCCATCTTATGCAGAAAAAGGATGCATTGTTCAAACTATAAAGAGTGCAGGTTGTATGGCAATTTAAATATCCAACATAAATACAAGTACACACACACACACACACACACACACACACACACACACATAAGATTAACCTTTCAGGCCATCTTCATCAGTGGAGGTATCCTTAGGAAGAGCCTGAGGGCTGAGAAATGTAAGCAAAGCACCTTGAGGGAGAAAGAAAAGATGTTAGCATTTCCATATTTTGATATTTAGAAGGGATGCAGCTGCTTTCACAACTACCAATGCTTACTGTAAAAACATCCCAAGCTGTTATACATTGACCTAGGCCTACTTGTAGCTTAACATAGCATTTAAGCATTCTGCTGTTTGAGAATTAGACAGACGCACCTGGTGCTTTAAAGACAGTAAACAGCTGGCGTGCATGAATACTACTAGACATGAATGTTCCAGTCTGCTTTGATGCACGGAATTTATCGTGTGGTTTTCCTAACCCCCATTTGGTAAATAGATTATCACGGTCGAATAGTTAGTATAGCAGAGAAGCTATGCCACTTTCATCAAAACCTATTACAAAGCTATAGCAATGTTATGTCATTAAATACGATAAACAGTGATTCTGGAACAGATCTGCGTCTTACTTATCCTGTTAATAAACATATTACAGTATGTAACCATATTCCGTCCGTTCGAAAAAAAAAAGTTGCGCTAACTAGTTTGTTACAAGCAGCATGGGCCGTCAGGCAGGTAGTTAACATAAACATTTTTTGCTAGGCTAGCCTTCCTGCTGCGACATTACACCATTTGTACAAGACAAGTAGAGCTATTTTATCCAGTGTAATTTATCACTTACCACTATCTTGTTTTTTCTTGTCATCCTCTTCCTTTCTCATCTGGCTTCTGGACGCATAACTCCGCTTCATTATGACTGCCGAGGTTTTATATTTTCGCGGCAGCAGCAGAAACCACAAACCTGACTTAGACAGGTGATATTTTTGAGATATGTGCTTACTAGAGGCATTTTTTAGTAAAAGTTGGGAACAGGACTTTTTAACATAATTAAGGTGTGCTGAATCCAACTAGCCCTGTTCCCAAGCTGAATTTTGAGTTTATGACCATCTAATTACCATAAACAAAATGGTTGCCAAAATGGCGCTTTTGGGCACTTTCATTGGGCGGATGTCATTATACCATGTAAATTAATTCATATTGTTTACAGAAATCTCCCTTGGCCAATAGATCAAGGATACAGGCTGTGAAAAAAAAAGAAAAAAAATCTAGTATTATGCCTATGTTAATTACCTGAAAAAACCTTTGAAAAATGTAATTGTTAAAATGTTATAACTGAGCAGGCACACAGTATTTGACGAATGAGACTTATGTTTTTTGAGGGTCAAGAAAGATGTGTAGTGATGAAATGTAAAGTTTAAAATTGTGGCCTACTGGTTAGGTCTTCGGGCTTGAAACCAAAGGGTTGCCGGTTCGATCCCCGACCAGTAGGAAAAATGTGGGTGGTGGAAAGGTTGAGCACTAGTCTCCCATGCCCACATCCACGGCTGAAGTGCCCTTGAGCAAGGCACCTAACCCCTCACTGCTCCCCGGGCATCACTGTAGCAAGGCAGCTCACTGCTCCAGGTTAATGTGTGCTTCAATGTGTGACCTGTGTGTTCACTAATTCACAGATGGGATACATGCAGAGACAAATTCCTTGTATACCCAAGTATACTTGGCCATAAAACCTGATTTACATTACATTTTACATAATTGAAGCGAATTAGGTTGGTAATGTATGTAGTCTCGGATTAAGTTACACAGGCCTTTACCCATTTCGGTAACACTTTACGGTAAGGGTACATGAAGTAATTCATGATTTATGTATTACTTCATTCATTAATATCTAATTAATCATCAGGAATTTACTGAGTCCATAGTTTGCCATTTGTGACCTCATACATGAACACAATACTAAAGTATTAGGTATGATGGGCACATCATTATGGATTATGATGTATTAACCATGATCATGACTTTATCACATCACTGCTCAAATTCTCATAACTTTGGAGTTCTCTAAACACATGTCATTATTCACTACTTTAATTGAGGGGCCACAGACATGATGAATGCATAAGCAATTATCCTGAAATTCATGTAATCATGATGATCATGCTTAAGAAATCATAAATCACAATGATATACCCATCACACCTAATGCTTTAGTTGATGTGTTGTTCATACGTGAGGTCATCATGAATGAGAGTATATGAATTCATGTCAATTCCTGATGATTAATAGGATATAAAGGATAAAGGAAGTAATGCAAGAGTGCTTCAAGAGAATTTGCCAGACCAGGAGCACAGAGGATGCCATCTTTATGGCAATTCACTCTGCCCTGTCCCTCCTTGACAATAGCAACACCTATGTGAGAATGCTGTTCATTGACTTCAGCTCAGCATTCAACACCATTATCCCTTCCACACTGATCACCAAACTCAGTGAACTGGACATCAATACCTCCCTCAAACTAGATTCTGGACTTCCTAACCAACAGACGGCAGTCTGTTAGATTAGATAACCGCACCCACTCAACCCTCACCCTGAACACCGGCATGTGCTGAGCCCTCCTTTACTCCCTCTTCACCTACAACTGCATACTATGGCTCTAACACCATTGTCAAGTTTGCAGACAACACTACGGTGATTGCTCTCATCAGCAACAATAATGAGACAGCCTGCAGGGAGGAGGTCCAGCACCTAACATCGTGGAGCACCGACAACAACCTGGCTCTCAACACCAAGAGGACCAAAGACCTCATTGTGGACTTCAGGAAGTCAAAAGCTAGCACACAAAGCCCCATCCTCATCAACAGGACTGAGGTGGAGCATGTCACCAGGTCATGTTTCTGGGTGTCCACATCTCTGTGGACCTCTCTTAGACCCTCAACACCTCTACCTTGATCAAGAAGGCTCACCAGCATCTCTTCTTCCTGAGGAGACTAAAGAACACAACCTCTCTCCTCAGATCCTGGTGAACTTCTAAACCTCTACCGCTGCACCATTGAGAGCATCCTCACCAACTGTGTCACAGTATGGTGGCAACTGCTCTGCCTCCGACTGGAAAGCACGGCAGAGGATGGTGAAAACTGCTCAACGCATCACTGGTTCCTCACACCCCTCCATCAACGCCCCCAACCCCCCCCCCAGTGCCTCCTTGCCTGTGCCTGCTGAGGTGTCCATGTCGATGGCAACCTTCACAGGGACAACAAGGAGGGAAACATTTTGCCCCTATCCCACCCATAGTATTCTATTTATATTTATAAATGTACACACTTTATTACACTTAAACATAGCGATATTCTACTGATATTTATACTGTTCATACTGCACATACACTTATATATTTTCAGTACTCTGCACAATGACAATGAAGTTGAATCTAAGATAATCTAATCAAATGAAACATGTGACTGCTGGCCATCTTTCCCATTTGGAATCAAGGATATGATGCTAGCTTGTTAGTTAACGGTTGTTCGTGATTAGTTCAAAGGAACTCCAATGATTTTAAACTCCAAACATGTGTCTCCCCACCACGAAGAAGATGTTTACCAATGAAGTCAGGCCACACTCTTTGCCAAAGAGGACCGTAAACATAGTCAAGAGTATAATAAGGTGATAATAAGGTTAATTAGCATAATAATAGTTTTTTTTTGCATTTTTATATTTTTCATAGCCTTTACTTTTTATTTATTGCCCACGGGAGATTTCTGAGATGCACAGATGTGAACAATATTAATTTATTTACATGATATAATGATGCCTGTCCGAAGAAAGTGCCCAAAATCGCCATTTTGGCAGCCATTTTGTTTATGCTAATTAGATGGTAAAAAACTCAAAATTCTGCTTGAAAAGCGGACTAGCGTACTAGCGCGACTATTTGCCTTCTTTAAAGTGCAGTAGAGAGAGCTACTATGGTTAAGAAAAATAAATCTCTTCATTACCTTGTGTTGATTATTGCCATGTCCCTGGTTACTAGTTCCTTTCTCTTACTCCCCTGTGCTGCAACTCTCGCTGGTAACTTCGTTAACTTCTCCAGCTGACTTCTAAAACTTCACGACTGTTTAAATGGCCATTCGCTGCAACTCTCTCTGGTAACTTTGTTTATCCAAAAGTTATAAAAGGGTGCATTTGCTATTTTTGAGGGGGTTGGTTGCGCAAACATTTCATGTCACAGTTAAAATGTGAGTAGTTGACAACCAGCAGCTAACTACAACAATCCAACTGTGTTCTAACATTAGTTTACCAGCTAAGATTCTTACATGCATGCTGCTAACTGCTGATAACGTTACCTGTTTAAAGAGTTTTATCACCGCGATTTATCCGCACCGCGATGGCATATTAATCACAATCGCAATATTGGTCAAAAAATGCTGTTTTGCTTGTGCTTTGGCAACACTGGACCTACAGTCATGCTAATGGGGAGAGAGAGATAGGGTGGGATCACAAAATGACTGTGGGTCAGATTCAAACCCTTGGGCACATGGACCCAACGGACGCCTCAGCCACTTGCGGCACAGTCCTCCCCATGTGCACAGAAATGTAACTCCCTCTTAACATTCTTTTCATACACCTTGCAATTCTATTCCTCAATCCCACACATTTCCTGGACAGACTTCTTTGAAGTCTATTTTATAGTCCCTAAATTTGATTCTTAACTGTGTCAACAAAGACATTTTTAAGAGCGACTCTGGCTTTGTCATTCCAGGAGAGAAAGGATAGAGCGAGAGAGAAGGAGAAGAGAGAGGGAGAGAAAAGAGTGAGATAAAGAGAGAGAGTGAGCATCTACTGGTGACCCAGATTCTGACGAACAGGTTGGAGGATGCGACGCTTCACTGACAGAAGTGCCTCCGATTTCTCTTCACACCAGTGAATCATACACACTCACACATACACACTCACACTCACACACACACGCACCCTCACACTTGCTCACATGCACACTCCCATTCGCTCACGTGCACACACATGCACTGTCATGACCCCCCCCCCCCCCTTTCATGCAAGTCATCGTGCTCATTCAATGACTCTACCTGTCTGTGAACCCAAATGCTGACATCACCACCCTCCCCAGGACTGCTGGAGAACCGACAGCTCACTTTCCGTCGGAGGGGGAACTAGACTGTTAGTCGGAGGGGGAACTACACTGTTAGTCGGAGGGGGAACTACACTGTTAGTCGGAGGGGGAACTAGACTGTTAGTCGGAGGGGGAACTAGACTGTTAAGTCTCTTTCCGACCAAGTAGTTACAGGATCTTAGTTATAGGAACAGTCCACTTCTAAACAGTTCTACTAACTACTCTCCCCCAAAACGTTTTTCCATTTGCATTCGCACTGGCCAAGTGGCTATAGGAACTGGTTGCCCAGTCAACTGCAAATTGCCCATTCAACTTGGGTTGACAGTGGACGTGACTTATAATTTGGACCAATCAATGTAGACCTAGGTCACGAGGGTTCCTATGCGGAAAAGGGAAAAGTCCTGTCCTGAAGGAGCTGAAAGAGTTACAGGAACTGCGGCCATTATGTTCTAGGAACTGCAAAAATCCCGTCGATGGGAAAGCGCTTTTATGGGGGAACTAGACCTTGAGTCAGAGGGGGAACTAGTAACTAGACTGTTAGTCGGAGGAGGAACTAGACTGTTAGTCGGAGGAGGAACTAGACTGTTAGTCAGAGGGGGTACTAGACTGTTGGTCAGAGAAGGAACTAGACTGTTGGTCAGAGGAGGAACTAGACTCCGTCAGAGGGTGAACTAGACCAGTGTTTCCCAAACTTTTTTGGAAGGCATGGTAGTTTTTCAGTAGGAAGGGAAAATAGTCCCACACATCTCCGCTCCTACAGAAACCCTCTCAGTGTTCACAATCAGCATCTACAGCTAAATATGGAGCTGTTTAAGAATAGTTTATTCTTTATTTAAAGCATAGCATATACTGACACTGCTAGTCCACATACAAAGAATTCATTGTGGCATGAAAACACTCCATCAGGAGAGAAGACTAGACTGTCAAAAGAGGAGAGGAGAAAAGAGGAGATGAGGAGAGGAGAGGAGAGGCTTATATAACATGCTGTTTAGCAGCATCTCTCTTCAGTGCTTGAGGTGTTGCCAGTGCCTCGCACTCGTCCCACACGCCCACATCAGTGGCCTACTTCTCTCCTCTCCTCCTCTTCTCTTACCTACACTGCTACACTCCTCTCCTCCCTTCTCTTTTTCCTTTCTCTTCCTTTCTCCTCTCCCCTCCTCCCCTCTCTCCTCCTCCTCTCCTCTTCTCTTCCATCCTCTCCTCTTCTCTTCCCTCCTCTCCTCTCCTCTTCTCTTCCCTCCTCTCTTCTCCTCTCCCCTCTCCTCTCTCCTCTTCTCTTCCCTCCTCTCTTCTCCTCTCCCCTTCTCTCCCCTTCTCTTCCCTCCTCTCCTCTCCTCCCCTCTCCTCTTCTCTTCCCTCCTCTCCTCTCCTCCCCTCTCCTCTTCTCTCCCCTTCTCTCTCTCATCCTCTCCTCTCCTCGGTACAGCTCAGCGCTCTCTGTCCTGCCAGGCCTCACCACACATGGCTGTCAGTAGGCATTAGATTAGAATATGGAAATATGGCAGATGAGTCCAGATCCCACACATCTCTGCTCCTGCAGAAACCCTCTCAGTGTTCACAATCAGCATCTACAGCTAAATATGGCCTTTAAGCTGTTTAAGAATAGTTTCTTCTTTATTTAAAGCATAGCATATGCTGACACTGCTAGTCCACATACAAAGAATTCATTGTGGTATGAAAACACTCCATCAGGTCACATGGGAGCTTGGGGTGTAAATGAATGATCATCAATCCAAATTATATTTCAGGAAAGGCTATAAATTCAAGACATTGTGACTGAACCCACAATAGAGGGCTAAACAGAGAAACAAACCTTACCTTAGCTGATGGCTACATCGGCCCTCAATCATCAGGAATATCTAGTGTGTGTGTGTGTGTGTGAGAGTGTGTGCATGCTTGAGGCTGCCAGGGCTAGTGTGTGTGTGTGTGTGAGTGTGTGCATGCTTGAGGCTGCCAGGGCTAGCGTGGTGTGTGTGTGTGTGTGTGTGTGTGTGTGTGTGTGTGTGAGTGTGGGCATGCTTGAGGCTGCCAGGGCTAGCGCGGTGTGTGTGTGTGAGTGTGGGCATGCTTGAGGCTGCCAGGGCTAGCGTGGTGTGTGTGTGTGTGTGTGAGAGTGTGTGCATGCTTGAGGCTGCCAGGGCTAGTGTGTGTGTGTCTGTGTGTGTGTGTGCATGCTTGAGGCTGCCAGGGCTAGCATGGTGTGTGTGTGTGTGTGTGTGTGTGTGTGTGTGTGTGTGTGTGTGTGTGTGTGTGTGAGAGTGTGTGCATGCTTGAGGCTGCCATGGCTAGCGTGGTGTGTGTGTGTGTGTGTGTGTGTGTGTGTGTGAGTGTGGGCATGCTTTATGGCTAGCGTGGTGTGTGTGTGTGTGTGAGTGTGGGCATGTTTGAGGCTGCCAGGGCTAGCGTGGTGTGTATGTGTGAGTGTGTGTGAGTGTGGGCATGCTTGAGGCTGCCATGGCTAGCGTGGTGTGTGTGTGTGTGTGTGTGTGTGTGTGTGTGTGTGTGCATACCTCCGGGCAGCGTCAGATCCATCCCTGTCCTGCCTGTGTGGTCCGCTGGTGCGGGCAGGAGAGAACCCTCATAAGATACTCGTGTTGCCATGCAACCGACAAATGACCAATTAAGTTTCCACTCTCCTCTCTGCTGGGCTATTCTTTTTTAATTACCCGGGTCAAAAAAATCAATCCAGCTGCTCTTGATGAGTCAACAGCAGACAGCACAATAAGCCGCGCAGCTTTGTGTAGCAGTGCAGGGAAGCAGGAGGGGAACTGATTAGCTTAGCTTAGCTTAGCTGTCTGCCAGCGAGACCATCAGCACACCCAATCAGTGTAAAATCATTCACACACACACTATGCATGATTACACACACACACACATGCACACACACACACAAAGAAAGAAAGAGAGAGATACTTGCTAGTATTTATCTAAACAATAGTATGGCTGTGTAAGCAGGCATGCATCTGTATCTTTTGTCAGCTGAGTGTACCTACAGAAGTGCTTCTCTTTGATACTTTTCCTAAACGTAATATTAAACAACAAACAAGGACACTGCCAACCTCACACACCCACTGCTGGGTGAGCAATGTCGGAGCTAAGGCCAGTGGCAGACTATCAAGGAAGGCCATTTGATGAAACTGGACTCAGTCGCATAATATGAATTTGTGTGTGTATATGTGCGGAGGTTCTTATTTTTCACCTGATCTTGGCATCAAGCGTCTGGTGTGTGTGTGTGCATGTGTGTGGAGGCCACCCAAGCCTTCAAAGGCCTGACCTTCAGTGGGCTGCTCAAACTCAGCCTTTAATCTGGAGGGCGACAACCAGAGAGGAGAGGAGGGGTGAGGGGGCAGACGCTTTCATCTTCCCACTGTACACACTCACTCAGGGCTGAAGAGCGCCCCCTGCTGCTAACTCAGGGCTATAGAGAACTCCATGGTGCTAACTCAGGGCTGAAGAGCGCCCCCTGCTGCTAACTCAGGGCTATAGAGAACTCCATGGTGCTAACTCAGGGCTGAAAAGTGCCCCCTGCTGCTGATTTTCATGTGATGATAGTGTGAGCATACAGGTCCTGGTGTTGTTGAAAATGAGCATTAACACAAATATCATACTCAGTAAATACGTATGGGTGTGTAAAAAATAAAATGTAAGATGCAATGTGATTTAAGATTCATTCTCAGTCCATCTTGTAAAGTTGTGGTTAAAAAATGTCAAACAAAATGAGACAAGATGATTTCACTGAACAAGAAGAACTGAGGGATTTCTTTGAGTCGTACTGCCACCTGCTGGTAGGATTACTAAGTGCATGTGCTTCTTAAAACAGCACATAAAAAAACCTTCCTAGAACTGTGGCCTTTTGGGCGTTCATGAGAATGTTGGTTTCAGGATGATTGAGAGCCTGTTGTTGGAGGATGACTAACAGGTGGAATCCCCTTATTTACACACTGTTCCTGACCCTGCAGTGGATCTACACCGTGTGTGTGTGTGTGTGTGTGTGTGTGTGTGTGTGTGTGGCATACATACCATTTATACGTTTTAAATTGTCCAACTGTACACAAACAACATATCCTGGAACCATTTCAAAATGACCATTGATTTTTTTATTTCCTTTTTGTCTGTAAAAGAAAACTTAAATATCGCTAGATTTCTGCCTTTTACACAATGATTTCCCATAAAACATTATTCATATTTTCTGTCATCTCTCTCAAAGTAGCTTCATAAATGAAATGATATATTATGCATGCAGTTTGGCATTTCCCATTTTGGACTTTCCACCAAATAAATAAATAAATAAATAAATATTGACACAATTTCTTCTTTTTTTGTTCTCTCAGAGCTTTGATGAAGCAGTTATGGAGAAGGAAGAGAGGATGAGGGAACCCGCAGAACCCGGTTCCGCAGAGGAACCGCACGTTCTGTACCGGAATGAGAAACTCAACCTGATTGTCTCAAGCAGTGACTCCAGGAGGGAAAGAAACAGAAAACAAATCAGGGTTCCGTCGCATTCCGTTGGGTTCCGAACACGGTGTGGACTCCCTACTTCATCTGTCGGTTCCGTCAGTGGTGGTGGGGTTAGAAAGGAAACACATAGGCATGCTCATAGACAACAGCATACAGTATGCACTGGCTTTGAATACGTCTTGAAGTCTTTTCTTTATCAAAATCCCCAGTTCACTTTGCCCCTCCTCTCATCTCTCATCTCTACGTCTCCTCCTCCTCATTTTGTTGTTCTTTTTTTTGAAATTGAAAATGCACAAAACTAGCTTAACGCAGGGACCCACGGGGGAGGAGGAGAGAGGAACGGGTCATCTCTGGCTTCTCTCACACACTCTGAGTGTGTTTGTGTGTGTGTGACTCTCTCACCTTCTCTTTCTAACAGCAGTAAGGACAGTTTCTTCCAGCTGTTGCTGAGACACTGAGAAGTTAGGGAGGGAGTTCCTTTTTTTTTTGGAGGGGGGGGGGGTCAATTTCTCCCCTCACTGTGTTTCTTTTAGCACCATGGACAGTCATGGACACACCAGAGCACCTGCTCTCCACTCATCAGTTCTGGGGGAGGGGGAAGGTGTGTGTGTGTGTGTGTGTGTGTGAGTGTGCACACAAGAAGGGCTGCCATTATTTCCGGATGCTTCCAGAGGGAGAAGGTCAGAGGTCAGAGGTCATCCAGTCTGTGACAGTGACGCAGCGAGAGAGAGGCTGAGAGGGGGAGGGGCTCAAGGACAGCATCAAACCGACCAGCAGCAGGTAAACCAGGCCCTTTTCACAACACACTGGTCACTAGCGGGGCTGAGAACCGACCAGCTACACACACAGCTGGTCGCCGGTACTGACATTATGGCTCCATAATGAAGCCACTGCTAACGTATCGCCATGGCAACACCAGTGGGATTTTCTAGTTAGCTGCAGACCCTGGAAAAGACCCATGCCAGAATAGGGTCAGAATTGGACTACAAGTGGGCCAGACCCGGGCTAGAATAGACCATAACTGGACTACAAGTGGGCCAGACCCGGGCTAGAACCAAGGCAGTGTTGGCTGCCAGTGGGTATGTAATAGCATGAACCGTGCGCTGGGAAACATGGAAGACTTTCAGTGGGATACCAATTTATAGACCCTTTCAAGAGAGTTCCATTATCAGCATCATAGTTGTTCCCACAAGGCTTCCGTTTTAACATTCCATATGTTATCTTAATGCTGAGGAAGTCGATTGGGAACAAAATAGAATGTTCAAGCATTGTTTTTGTTAGGGTTAGGGTTCTTGTTGAAAGGGTCTATAGCATCACAGCAAACTTAGTACGGAACTGTCCACTTGAGACCGATCCTAGTCATATACCTCTAGTAACACATGATCATAGTCATGATCACATCCATACTCCTTTGGTACAGTTTTTCTCAGTCACCTTGGTGAAATTCTCAAAACTACTAGTTCAACTTCCAAATCATCTAGTCACTCGTGCACGTCATAAAAGCAATTGTTCATTACTTTCAACAAACAGCACATCTATGCAATTGCTTGTGTGCAATTGTCTGCTGTTTTTTACTTCAATTCCTAATATCATGGCAGTCATAATGCAGTATGCAAGTTCTGTGTGGAATAGTTCTTTCCTCCAAAACATTTAGCCATTAGTTCATTGCTTGAGTCATTATATGCCAACGTTTGAACAAGTTGCACATGTAATCTGTCAAATATAATTTAGCAATTTCTATTACAGTTTTTGGAAAATAACTGACGTCCAGTAAAACAGTCTGGTCTTTGTTTCCTGTATGACAGTGAATTACATGTTCTGGCAACAAACTGCAGTACAAACAGTACTGTAAAGGTGAACAGTAAATATGAATCATGTCTGACTTCATACAGTCTCCCACATACAGTAATCTGTAACTTTTCACTGCTGAAATTGATATATATGCTAAACAGAAAAACTGCAGCTTTGTGTGTTTTCATAGGAAAATGCTTACAGAGTAAACTGACTACTTTGACAATCTTGTGCAGGACTGTGACATAGGAACTTCTCATTCTGATGGCACTGACATGTCAATTGGCATAAATATTTGCTTTTGAGACATAAACTAAGCATTTGGAGCAAGCCACGTGCATTTGCAGCTGATCCACTGTGTGGTGCAGTTTGCACAAACTGTTTTGAGAATTGCACTTACTGTTGTGCGAACGTTAATGATCATTTGAGAAATGCAACAAAATGACTCAGAAAAACTGTAAACACATGATTATAGTCATATTCTTTCACTAAACATGACCACAGTCATACACTCCAGTGTTAGTAATAAATCATCGTCGTATAACTTTAGTAAACACGACTGTGGTCTTCCTCAATTGCTCTTAAGCAGAGAGGCAGAGCTAATGGGATCTTGTATGTACAGGAACACTGTTCTAGGGTCTCGTAGCCGTTCTCTGAGAACTGACTCTAGAACAGATGGGATGCAGCCTTACATAATAGCTATTAGTTCTATCTGGAGAACAGCAGACTCAGGTGTGTGTGTGTGTGTGTGTGTGTGTGTGTGTGTGTGTGTGTGTGTGTGTGTGACTGCAGACGAGTCGGGAGTGTGGGTTATGAGGCCGATATGCTGATATGAGGCCGTCTGCACCAAAAGTCATCTGGCTATCGTGACATTATTCAATTCAAATAAATTCAATTGTATTTATACGGCGGCAAAACAATAGAAATAGCCTCAAAGCACTTGACAGAGCCCAGAGCCTGATGCCTTTCTGCAGCACGGCTGTACTGTGACAGATGTACAGTAGGGGGCACTAATGAGTGCAAAACCTTCTTCCGGACTCCCTCTCCATCTCCGGTCATGCAGAGGTTTGTACTCTAACTGTAAGGCCCACTGACTAAGCTGCAGTGCCCCCTGCTGTCAGTTCTATGTAAGCATCTCTCCTGGCAGTAGGAGCCTCTAGCTCCGGGGGCCTCAGATGCCCTCAGAAAGCCCAGCGCTGCACGGCCTTCTCCTCCTCCTGTACACATTTTTTTTTCTCTTCTTTTGTGGTTGCTGTTAGCAACAGAACACAAACAAACAAACAAACGGGGGTATGAGCAAAACCAAGCATCTGCACCAAGGGCGAGCTCTGTTTCACAGGTGGAGCAGAACGGGTGGGGACTGCAGGGGAGCAGCATTTGAGACGTTCTGAGCAGAGAGCAGTCAGTAGTGGCGGGCTGAGAGACTGGCGCAGTGGTCGCTTTATTTGTTTGTTTGTTTGTTTGTTTGTTTGTTTGTTTGTTTGTTTTGACAGTCAAGAGGCGCAGCAACAGACCCCACCCATGGCTGCTCAGCTCTGGGGGCTCCAGCAGGTTTGGGGTGGCGGTGGGGGTGGTTTGAGGTATGCCACCCCCACCGCCACCCCCCCCCCACCCTCCTCCTCAGCTTAGAGGCGATGCCCCCCCCCCCCTCCTCCTCCTCAGCTTAGAGGTGATGCCCCCCCCCCTCCTCCTCCTCAGCTTAGAGGTGATGCCCCCCCCCCTCCTCCTCCTCAGCTTAGAGGTGATGCCCCCCCCCTCCTCCTCAGCTTAGAGGCGATGCCTGGAGTCCTGGCTGTAGCCTCCAGGGGAGCCGCGGTTGCGGTGGGGTTTGTAGGTGTCCTGGTAGGGGTCCTGGTAGCCCTGCTCGGCGAGGGCGTAGGGGTCGCGACCCCCGTGCTGCTGCTGCTGCTGCTGGGAGGCCGAGCGCGGTCCCCGGCCCTTGTGAGCGCGCTCGTTGTGGTAGTTCTCGTCGGTGGTCATCAGGTTGCGGCGCTCGTTGGCCGTGGAGTGGTCGGTGGCGCTGTGGTTGCTATGCCGCGTTCTCTGCTGGCCCTGCTGCAGACGCAAACACAGAGAGAGACACAGGTCAGAGGTCAACCACCAGGAACACCCAGACAGGTCAGGTAAATGTGTGGTGTGTGTGTGTGTGTGTATCTATGTCTAGTACCAAGACAGGTCAGGTGCATGTGTGTGTGTGTGTGTCTAGTAATGCCCAGACAGGTCAGGTGCATGTACATGTGTGTGTGTGTGTGTGTGTGTGTGTGTGTGTGTGCTCTGCGTACCTGCAGGCCAGAGATGGTGGAGGGGTAGGGTGCGAGGGCCGTGGGCCCCAGGTTGCGGCCCAGCAGGGGGTTGAGGGGGGTGCTGCTGGAGGTGTGTGTGGCCTTCCAGTAGGCCTCCAGGTACTCCGCCAGGTGCTCACACGCATCCTCCAGCTGGTTCTCATCCAGGATGATGTCAAACATCTCCTGCAGGGGGGGCATTAATATGCAGGGGCAAAGATCTCATACCTCTTGTGTGATGAGTTGCTTCATTGTATAAAATATATGTTGCTCTTTCTCTGTAAATATCTGTTTTATCATTTTGCATTTTTAATCTCCTCTTTTTAACACGATTAGGTGTATGCTTTTATATGTCATGTATCATCATACCCACATACACACACACACACACACACACACATATGGGGTACAATGTGAAGACATACGTGCATATAGACATGCCCCCTCACACTTCTGAGGAGGTGAATAATTAGTGGTTATGCTTATTACAATTACATAACACAATCTAGGTGTGAAACCACATACATGCACACGAATACTCACACACATTCATACAAACCCCCCCCCCACACACACACACACACATACACACACCTACCGGAGGACACTGGGCCAGTTTGTCTGCTGCCACCAGCTGGACATTCAGGTGTTTGCTCTGAGATTTCCCCCTGGACTTAACGAGCCGCTGCAGCACCTAGGAGCACACACACACACACACACACACAGATGTATATACAGGACATGTGGACATGTATGTGTGGGTGTGTATGTGTGTGAACACTTGTGTATGTGTACCTTTGACTCGGAAATGTTGACGTGCACAATGATGGGAAATTATGTGTGTGTATCTTTGGCGAGGACACTTTGACATGTATGATGATGGGTGTGTGTGTGTGTGTGTGAGTGTGGGTGTGCGCAAACCTTTGGCGAGGACACTTTGACATGGACAATAATGGGGGCGAGGGACGTCTTCATCAGCTGAGCTGGGTGGTTGATGGTGTCAGCGTCCAGAATGACCAGCTGAAGTGAGCGCGCCAGCTCAAAGATACGTTCAATCTCGCTCTGAACTTCCGCTACACACACACACACACACACACACAAACATATATACAGATAAGTCTGATTAGAATACAGTGTTTACAGATTTTGTTTCAGCTCAGTGTTTCAGGCTGTCATTTTCTTTTTAAATATCATTACTGATACCAAACAGCAGATGGCGCTCAAACCCCCATCTAGACCAGTCATGTTATCAGAGTTTGATGCCAGCTCTGACAATTTCATAAAACCCCAGTTTGACTAGGAATACACAGAACCACACAGATAGACGTGTGTGCGCGCACACACACACACACACACACACACACACACCTACACACACACACACACACACACACACACAGAGAGACAAATAAGACTTACCAAGGCTGGATCTGGTGTTGGAGCGTTCGATGATGGCTCTCTTGCTGGGGTTGTTCAGCACGGATCTCTTAGCCAAAGATATGTCTGCTGTCACGCGGGTGATAGATATCCTGACAGACGAAAAACACGTGGCATCAATACCCCAATCAAAGATGGCAAATGACCCCAATTTGGCAGATGCTTTTGTCCAATGTATGTAATGTATACTATGCTAAAGTATGCTAATGTTCAAATTTTCCTTTAGAAATGACCTGGATTACAGTCATTTGACATATTAAGCCTTTGGCTAACACAAGCACATTTACCAGGATCGATATTAATAGGTTCTTGTTCTCTACATTGATGAGTAGACCTTGATGCTATCTGGTCAATGGTGTAGCATGTTGGGATTTATTGAGAGGTTGGTCCAGCATTTATAAGTATATATACTCTTTTGATCCCATGAGGGAAATTTGGTCTCTGCATTTATCCCAATTATCCATGAATTAGTGAAACACACACAGCACACAGTGAACATACAGCGAGGTGAAGCACACACTAATCCCAACGCAGTGAGCTGCCTGCTACAGCGGCGCTCGGGGAGCAGTGGGGGGTTAGGTGCCTTGCCACTTCAGCCGTTCCTACTGGTCGGGGTTCGAACCAGCAACCCTCCGGTTACAAGTGTGAAGCCCTAACCAGTAGGCCACGGCTGCCCAATGGCACTCCCATCTCACTAGCTCACAGGTTTGTGGGCGTACTGGGGACCAATATGGGATCCTCTAGGTCATCACCTCAGAAAAAAGGATGTGTGAGGTGTGGGTGTGTGTTTTTTTTTTAAACTTTTTCTTTTTTTGCTTTTGTTGGGTGGAGAGGGGATCTCACCTGCCATCAAAGCGATGCTTCAGGAAGTCGAAGAGAGCTTTCTGCATCATGTCTGTCACCTGCAGCAGGGGAGGAGAGTAGAGGAGAGGTGAGGGGGAAATGATGTCATGTGACACACACACCTGTAAACACACGCATGGATGTTTTTTTTTTTATGCAAGAAAACAAAATATCTGGTTTAAAATGACAAACTGATTATGACAATACAGTTTACAATGATCCTTACTTTACTCCAGAGAAAGTATCTGTGGAAGTCTCTGGACAACCAGGCATGTTGGAGTCTATCTGTAGAGCATGTGTGTATATCTCAGTGGACTTCCCTAGAAGCCAGTTAGCCAGCCAGTCATGACTGGGAGCCCAAGCAAGAGTGTGAGCTGAAGCTCAGGGCTGCACGTGCATGGCCTGCCGGCCTGCCTGCCTTTGTGCTAAGCGATGTTTTTGTCTAGACATACAACACATGAGTTCTAGAAGGCCTCCTCCCACCCTCTTCCTCTCTCTCTCTCTCTCTCTCTCTCTCTTTCACACATTCCCTCTCATTCCTTTCTCTTGGATTCTCTATCATGCCCTCTCCCTCGCTCTCTCTCTCTCTCTCCCATTCCCTCGCTCTCTCTCTCTCATGCCCTCTCTCTCTCCTCCCTCCTCCCTCTCTCCCTCTCTCTCTCTTCTCCCCTCTCTCCCCTCTCCAGTTC
>NW_027468689.1:3225126-3272003 GCF_046254945.1 Alosa pseudoharengus | reverse complement strand
CACAGACTTCTTTTCACCATAAAATGCACCAAAATATGACATCTTAAAATAGCCTTTAACTGCTATGCAGTCTCCGGAACAAAGCAAGTGAATGACAGGTAAGACGACCAATCACAAGACCTAGTTATTGTTAGCTCCCTCTGGGGTAAGCCAATGAAACTGCAGAGTGCTTACCTCATAGCCTTTTAAGGAGGGTCCAACAAGGACCACGGGTCTCATGGAGGGCACCACGTCATAGGGGGCCACGTGCTCCGTCTGAAAGGGTCAAAGGTCAACCACCACGCAGGCAAACCAACGCAAATGACAAACAATCCCAAACAAATCCCAAACAAATGCCAATAAATTCCACAAGCAACATCTGGACCATCAGTAGAGGAGTTAGTTCCAGTTACTTAGGTGTTCTACTGTAACCTAGGACACCGTTGGGAAGATTCTGACGTAGAGGCAAAACAGTGAGAAAGACAAGACACAGTACACAACCCTCCTGAACTAAGCCCAGAGGTGTGTAATGTCGTCGACTGTATCACACAGAGGAAGTAGAAGTGTTGGACATCACCTCTTGACCTCTGACACAGTCAGTGAGTGAGAGTCAGTGAGAGGGGGAGGGGCATGGGGCAGGTGAGTTAGGAGGAACTCAGAGGGTGGAGGAACTCAGAGGGTGGAGGAACTCAGAGGGTGGGGTGGGGGGGGTGGAGGAACTCAGAGGGTGGAGAGTTAGAGGGTGGAGAGTTAGAGGGTGGAGGAACTCAGAGGGTGGAGGAACTCAGAGGGTGGGGAAACTCAGAGGGTGGAGAGTTAGAGGGTGGAGAGTTAGAGGGTGGAGGAACTCAGAGGGTGGAGGAACTCAGAGGGTGGGGTGGGTGGGGGGTGGAGGAACTCAGAGGGTGGAGGAGCTCAGAGGGGGGGTGTGGTAGTTGGTGGGGGGGGGGGGGGGGTGTAGCACTGGGGGGGGTCCACAGAGCACTTACCACTTTCTGTTTCTGCTTTCCTGTGGGGCAAACAAGAGTAACAAGTCAGTATACTGACTTTCAGGGACATGCAGAAAACACACGCACGCACGCACGCACACACACACACACACACACACACACACACACACACACACACACACACACACACACACACACAGATACACACAGATACGGACACACTCACATAATAGACAAACAACCCAAACATGTCCAAGCCTGACCAGCCGTGTCATCATAAACTCTGCCCCCTGTACACAACATGCTGTGGGGAGTCTAGCTTTGTGCTGGACAGTGTGGAGGTAACAGAATGCTGACTGGGTGGCAGAAGGGGGGGAAAAAACCCTACGAATCCATCTCTCCTGTTGATTCCTTTGACCCCGCCCCATTTTTTTCCCGCCCAATGGAAAACAGGCTCACCTGATGACATCACATCTCCCAGACTGGAGGAGGAGCTTCCGCTGGACTTACTGGAAGAATGACCAGAATACACACAACACACACACACACACACACACACACAGACATTGCAGCGCGTGAGTACATCCTGAGCACACACTGCCACCTTACTCACCAGCAGAACAGTCTGAACACACACAACACACATATATATAACATAAAAAGACTAACGCATGCATTATTGTAGGAAGTAAAAATCGTTAGCAAATGTCTATCATTAGTAAGTTCAACATTAAGAATGGCAAGCATCAGTTTAATGGGAAAAGACCTACCTAAGACACACAGAACGAGCCTAATGCACTCTGAGTGTTATGTCTGAAGCTGTCCCTCCTAAATTAGGATCAAAGTTTGACTGGAGATTAACCACAGCAGTTTTCAACCAGTTTTGACTGGAAATTAACCACTTTTAGGTTTCAAACTCAGCCCATCCAATACTAACAAACCAGCACCCCCACCCCCCCCCCCCCCCCCCCAAAAAAAAAAGATGATCATCAACATTTGTGTTTCTCTGGGTAGTCTTCATGCTGAGACTGAGGGTATCAGATAAGTGTGTGAAACATTTTGTGCTGGATGTGGTTATAAGAACGACTTCTGTGTTGAAAAACAGTTTCTTCTAGGCTTATCCCACACTTTCCCTTACTACTTCCTGGGTCTAGCTCCTATCTAGTGTGCTTATTGGACATTGTGCGCTGCCCCCCAAATGCACACATGCATAGGGCTCTGAGCTCTAGTCCACCAATAACCAGCCAATCTATCTTGGTTCCAGCCCTGCCGTCCTTGCTTGTAGTGGACGGTAAGGTAGTCGTACAGCTCCTTCTGATTCTGCCTGTGGGGCATCTCCTCCCTGGTTCAGTCCTACAGTACAGTGCACCTCCCCTCTGGTTCCTGGATGTAGTACACCTCCTCCATCGTTCCTGCCTCTGCTTGCATACCCTCAGGTTCTCCCATTGGTTGTGGCTCTAGTACCACTCTTCCCAACCCCTGAAAACCCTCCCTGAAGTTGTGGGCTTCTAACATTGCACTGAGAACCTCTCTGTGCTTGTAGGGTCTAGTGTTGCTCTGATAACCTCCCTGTGGGTGCAGGTTTGAGTATTGCCCTGAGAACCCTGTCTGTAGTGATCGTAAGGTTTCTAGTGTTGCCCTAACAACCTCCCAGTTCTTGCATTGCCCTGAGAACCTCTCTGTAGCCCTGAGAACCTCTCTGTATAGGTCTGGGGTTCTAGTGACACCCTGAGAACCTCCAGGTAGTTCTAGGGTTCTAGTGACACCCTGAGAACCTCCCTGTGGTTCTGTGCTCTTACCCTTGGATGCGGCTCTTTTTCTGCTCCTGCTGGGTGCGTAAGTTCTCCAGCTTCAGAGGGCTGGGGATGAAGCCGATCTCACAGCCCTCCTTCACCAGTCGCCCGATCCACCAGTCATTGTTGTACTTCTGCAAGGGGAACACCAGGGGGCAGCCTGTTAGGCCCAGCTGTGTTCGATGCTAAGACACTTATTTCTTATAGGCTGATCTCAGCCATCCACCATCGTGACAAGTCAATGTTGGGCTTTGATTGCTGTGGTGATTGGTTATGTGGAATATGGAGCTCAGACAGCTGGCTCTTTATAGCTTTACTACTAAAACTATGCACCATGGGTGGCAGATGATGGGTCATTTTCATACTAGCTAGGCTGCAGCAGCATTAGGGTTAGCATCAGCATTAGCATCAGTCATTGACTGAGTTTTCAGCAACCAATCACTCATGAACTACTATTTAGGGCATTTCCTGATGGTAAATTGGACAGTAGAACACAACTGACTGAAAGGTGAAGTGTACTAATAATGTACTTATGTCCTTTTTCAGGTGGCAGACAGTGATCGTTCACATACAGCAAAACATCTATAGACATCAAGACATCTACACATACAGCAAAACCAGATCAGATCCAAAGATCTATGGTTGAATGAATTTGCTGAGACAAATCAAATCCTCAGAGTTAAGGATAAATGTTCAGAGCAAAATCATTGCTAAAATGAAATCATTCAATAGTTCAATGTTGTGTAAATGTGTCAAATCACATGTTTAGCCCCCCAACAGTTAAAACCTGATACGAGGGAGATTCAGGAAAAGCTGTCAAACGGATGTCCACCGACACCCATCCAAACAGGATAAAACACACAGCACTATTAGCGATTGTCCAGGTAGTGCTTTTCTTGGAGTACACATACCCTCCACTTTTTCCACTTCATTGCTCAGATAGCATTAGGCTGGTGGACCACTATCGGCCATCGATCCGGTGGTCTGCTGACGTTTCGTTCATCTGTTTTCTGGTGGCCCACTTGCGGGATGCAACTGCACCACCGTTTTGTCAAAAACACTTTTTAAAATTTTAATCAGTTATACTTCTTACTTTATTTTCATGATATTTTATATTTTTTCCCCTTAATATTCACAACAAATTAAATTTAAGGTGTTGATGGATGGTCCAACAGCAGACCAGAAGTCGCAAGTCACCAGCTGCCAGCCACCGGTGGTCCAATATCTGCAAATCTGACTTTGCTATCTGTGTGGTAGCAACCTCTATTCATAGTCTATAGCACTGCTAAGCAGAGACGCCAATTAAGCTAACAAAAGCTCTGCTGAGCAAAGAAAGCTAATTCAGCTAACATAACTACTACACTGAGCAAAGATGCCAATTCGGCTAACAAAGACATTAAAAAGAGCATATGTTAATTCAGCTAACACAGGCACTGCACTAGATGCTAATTCAGCTAATGTGGGCGCTACACAGAGCAACAGAGCTAACTCAGCTAACACAGGCACTGATCAGACATGTTAATGTCCAACATCAGCAGAAAGCCAAGCATTTGTTCATGTGCATAACCGGGGTAATAACTATAGGGATCCAGTCCACTAACTATAGGATCCACAACTGAGGACTAACCATGGAAGGAACTCTTTACATTTTACAATCCTTTTATTCTCTTATAGGAAATTAAAACCCAATTATATCAAAACATTACACTAACACCAACAAAGGCTTCCTTCTCTTTCCCCACGAGTAACATGATATAAAGTGTACTGTAGGTTACTTATTATAAAAGAAAAAGGTTTGCATTATGGGCGAGGCCTTTAGGCGATCATACTGTACCTCTTTTATGTGCAGGAAGTCCTTAGCATCAAAAGAGATGGCAGTCCCTGGCACTGGTACATCCTCATCCAGAGCCCCACAGTAACTGACATTGGTCTTAACAGCAAAGGCCACAGCTTTGGTCTGAGAACACAGGGGAGAAAAGCCAGACAAGCATGTAGCATGTTTAGCATATAAGAGACATGCTAGCAAGGAGACTAAAAGACTTGTTTTATAGCATCTGTCACAATCACGTATTTTAAACCATCATAGAGTGATTATAAGAAACGTAACACTTCAGCAGGGGAGTTTTGAACATTCGACCTGAAGATTCTGTTCAGCAACAATGTAAGATTCTAAAATTCCATGTTCCAGATATTCTTTAGAACCTTCAATTTCCAACATGCCTGTCACACCGGTGTGACCATATATATCTATGGGTGTGACGGTACCGGCTTAAGGGTTAAACAGTTATTTTATACCGCACCCGCTCAATCACCTTCCCAGTTCTTTGACTCCTGAGGAAGGTGATGTTTTGTTGTGTGTGAGGCCTGAGCTGAATTAATCTAGTTCATCTGCTGAAAGAGGGCTTTTTGCCTGGCACCCAGATGCCAATGTGTCACTGATTTCTTGCATCAATGCATGTTTGTCATGTTGTTCAGTTGTTCCGTGCTTTAGAATTTCATGCCTACTATGACTTCATTGACTTTTGAAAGCAACCATAGATTAAGAAAATGTACTAAATGACTAGTAACTAGTAGTACTACCAGTAATACCACTACCACCAATACAACTGCTACGAATGACAAATTAGAGAGGAGGGGCACACAAATAAAACATACTACAACCCCAAATTAGAAAAAAGTTGGGACGTTGTGTAAAATGCAAATAAAAACAGAATGTGATAATAAAGTTTTGTAAACATATGTTTAGCAGCAAAAAGAACATAGAAAACATATCTAATGTTGAAAATATATGATAATGCCAGCAACATGTTTCAAAAAAAGTTGGGACAGGGTATGTTTACCACTGTGCTGCTTCACCTCTTCATTTAACACAATTCTGTAAATGTTTAGGAACTGAGGAGACCATTTGCTAAAGTTTTGAGAATGAAATATTGTCCCATTATTCCCCGATATAAGATTTCAGTTGCTCAACAGTATGAGGTACTCTTAATCATGTTTTTCATTCCATGATGCACCTAATATGACAGGTCTGGACTGCAGACAGGCCAACTTAGCACCTGGACTCTTCCTCTATGGATAAATACTGTTTAAATATGTGCAGAATTAATTTTGCCATTGTTTTTCCTGAAATATTCAAGGTCTTCCCTGGAAAAAAGCATTGCCTGGATGTCAGTATATATGTTGCTTAAAACATGTATACATCATTTAGATTTGATTGTGCCTTGCCATATGTGCAAGATGCCCATGCTGTAGGCACTAGTATATAAGTATAAGTATAAGTATATATACTCTTTTGATCCCGTGAGGGAAATTTGGTCTCTGCATTTATCCCAATCCGTGAATTAGTGAAACACACACATCACACAGTGAACACAGTGAGGTGAAGCACACACTAATCCCGGCGCAGTGAGCTGCCTGCAACAACAGCGGCGCTCGGGGAGCAGTGAGGGGTTAGGTGCCTTGCTCAAGGGCACTTCAGCCGTGGCCTACTGGTCGGGGTTCGAACCGGCAACCCTCCGGTTACAAGTCCGAAGCGCTAACCAGTAGGCCACAGCTGCCCCTAAATGCTAAATGCACTAATGCTCCTCCACACCGTCATAGATGTTGGATTTTGAACTGAGCACTAAAACAAGTTGGATAAGTTGGATACTTGAATAGGACGTTACCTCAGTCCATTTTAAACAAGCTCAGGCCCAGATAAGACATCGGCGGTTTTTCCGTATCATGTCTAAATACAATTTTGGCTGTTGCATGATGAAGTTTACACTAGCATTTATCAAACTATGCTCATAGATAATGGTTATCAGAGGTTTTCCTGATCCAATCATGTTGCCAGTTACCCTAAATAGTTGTGAAATATTCCTCCTTTTGTTTTCTTTATCATTACACAACTTTTCCAACAGTTACCCTCGTCCCAACTTTTTTGAAAAGTGTTGGGCAATTCCATGCAAAGGTCATCCTTACCATGGAAAAAAAAAGTTGTGCATACGCAAATAGAACTGTTGTTAAAATCTTCATTTAGGTATATATTTTATTGTTTGTAACTGATCTGATTGAATTTGATGGAGAATGACACTCTTTTTACATCATAAATATGGTGTGCAACCATACAGAAACAACTTTTTTTACATGGTAATATTATACATATTTCAAAAGTGGATAAATGGACCCAATGTTCAAACAAATTGTGTCATTTGACAAATTCCAGATTGACAAGGGAATGGTAGAGCAATGTCTATGCTCAGCTTGCCTTTAAGAGCACAACTCCTTACATTTGTAAGGCTTTTGTTTTTAAGTCAGCAAGTTCCATGGCCATGTCACATCCATAACGTTTTATAGGAAAAGTTTATGGTACACATACATTGTTGATGCGACAATGTCCATAGTGTCTGTGCAAAGCTGATTTATATCAATGTAAAGTGTGATGACCAAATTGTGCCCCTTTCATACTTTTAAAACCTTTAATGGTGCGTTATGGATGTGACGTTATGGATGTTACATAATGTGAATTTACAAGACTGGGGACTTTATTATACCTCAAAGCCGATAAAACGTCTGTTCTGGTGACATGTCAGTTTCAACGCATTTCAACAGTGTTTACAACTGACATTTCAAAGGTTATTAGGTTGATCAAAACCACAGAAGGCCTTGCCTAACCATTAGCAAAACAAATATAATATTAAAATACCTCCAGTGATTAGCCTAGCCATAGCCTATTTTCAAGTTGCCTAATAACGAAAATCTGAGCGATTATCTTCCTGTAATTATCATACTAATGTTGTACAGTAACTGGATTATCGTGTTAGCTGGTGAAGATGGCTGACTTTGCAGCTGGAGTTAACATAGCAACCTCCTTCTGTTGCAGATCTGTTCAGCCTGCCGTTCACATCTGCTTAACACAGTTCAATTTTAAATGTGACGTGATATGACAGCATTTGAAGTTTCAGGTCCTCTGTAGCTAATACCCACAGAGTAACATGAGTAAGGGCAGCAATAAACTAGATGTACCGCATAGCGGTACAAAATAGGACCGCCTCTCAGTCCTGTATATTCTCTTCGCAAAAATAAATCACGCTTGTCAATTTGTCTCCATCTCCTACTCCTGCAACTCATGTGCATGTAAATGAGTGTGTGCATATGTGAGTTTGCTTTTGTTTATAAGAGTGTGTGTGTGTGTGTGTCTGTGTGTGTGTGTCTGTGTGTGTGCATGTGCGTATGCGTGCCTGTGTTTATGTGTGTGTGTGTGTGTGTGTGTGCGTATGTGTTTGCATGCCGACATGCGTATGCGTGCCTGTGTGTGTGTGTTTATGTGTCTGCATTCATGTGGGTGGGTGTTTGTGCGTGTGTGTGTGTGTGTGTGTGTGTGTGCGTGTGTGTGTGCTTGCCTGTCTGTATGTGTTTATGTGTGTGTGTGTGTGTGTGCGCGCATGTGCGTGTGTGTGCATGTGCGTGTGTGCACGTGCGCGTGCATGTACTTTATGTGTGCAAATCACAAATGAGTGGGTATGGGTTAGGTTGATGCGGGCTCTTGAGACTAACATACTATAAATATTTTGTCATCTTGGGTGCAACGGTTCAGTTAGGGCTAGTTATTTAGGGGAGTGGCCACCAAGTTTCATGTTCCCTGGTGTTTCAGTAACCCTGGAATCACTGACCAAAATTGATGACGGTAAAAGAAAAAAATAAATTTATTTTTTATATTTTAAATGACTTGTCCTGATTCTTCCTGTGGATCTTAGTGGGCACTGAGGAAGCAATAATTTCATCGCTAGTTTTTCATGATTACCATTTCAATTGTTTCATATCAAAATGCACTACTTAATTATGTGTTTTATGTAGTTTGTCGAGGACTGGTTCAGACACGTCACATCCATAACGTGAAACCGTCACATCCATAACGCCAGTTTTTCCTACATAATGCATTACGAAAATGACGCAGTTTCAAAAACATACTTTTTGTGTTCATTCAAGTCTCCTTCATGGTACATATATCATAGTTTCGGCAGTTTCCTTTAAAATTCACAGAGTTTGTAGAAAACCTGTAATCTCTCACAAAAGTGTGTCCATTTCATGTCACATCCATAACGCTGATAAAATGCCTTGTATTCTTAGGATGAAATTGATTATATGAAATTTGAGGATTTCTCAGTATTCAGAGGACAGAGGTTACATTAAAAGTTATGCAAATTAATTCACTGATACTAATTTTGCCCCCACTCTAAGGCATTTTGTTTACCGATATGAGTCCAATTGTCACATCCATAACGCTGGAACTGCCCTGTTGCTGGTATCAAATTCAAAATGAACATATATTTTCAATGAAATAGTCAAACTTGTAATTTTCAACATTTGATATGTTGTCTGTGTCCTTTTGGCAACTAAATACGAGATTTGCACATCATTACATTTTGTTTGTATTCACATTTTATACAACGTCCCAACTTTTTCTGATTTGGGGTTGTAAAACATTTCTCCTTGGGTTTGCATGAATCGCATAAGTAACCCATTTTGGCATCAAAAAAGTGAGTCTCACCTTAAGGATGAGCAGTTTAAATCCCTGATTGGTGGGTTAGGGTGATACGGGGCAGCCGTGGCCTACTGGTTAGCTCCTGCTCCCCGAGCGCCGCTGTTGTTGCAGGCAGCTCACTGCGCCGGGATTAGTGTGTGCTTCACCTCAATGTGTGTTCACTGTGTGCTGAGTGTGTGTAGGAGCCATTAATTACATTTATGTTTTAAGTTGATTTAATGACCCCTGCTGGTGACATGACTTTATGGCCTTGGAAGGCCTTAGAACAGAAGGAGTTAAAATGTCACACCTGTGCCAATTAGTGGCATATAGGTGGAGAAAGGAGGAATCCTTGTGTAGTTGGTTTTGGAACTCGATGTTGGAAGTGAATGGATGCCAGCAGGCATATGGTTTTCAGTTGTATTTGTTACTTGTCAGTTTATTTAGTTTTTGAGTTTATTTATCGAGACGAACGAAATGGTATACTGGAATAAAACGAACAAACAATCTATTGAAACCCCTGAGGCGTCCGAAGTGACTTACTGGAAGGCACTACAGCGTGTTTCACTAATTCACGGATTGGGATAAATGCAATCACGGGATCAAAAGAGTATTATACTTATATATGCTGCTAATAACCCTGCTATGATTGGTGGTTTAGGGTTTATGCTGCTACTAACCCTGCTCTGATTGGTGGGTTAGGGTGATTTGCTGCTACTAACCCTGCTCTGATTGGTGGGTTAAGGTGATATGCTGCTACTAACCCTGCTCTGATTGGTGGGTTAGGGTGATATGCTGCTACTAACCCTGCTCTGATTGGTGGGTTAGTGTGATATGCTGCTACTAACCCTGCTCTGATTGGTGGGTTAGGATGATATGCTGCTACTAACCCTGCTCTGATTGGTGGGTTAGGATGATATGCTGCTACTAACCCTGCTCTGATTGGTGGGTTAGGGTGATATGCTGCTGCTAGCCCTGCCCTGATTGGTATGTTAGAGTGAGATGACCTCTGACCTTTGCCCTCTCCAGCTGTATGGCGGCCTGCTGCTCCTTCTCCTGGCGGCCCTGACTCCCTCCTCCACCCGACTCCGGCTTCTCTTCCTCCAGCGACACATCAGAGTCCGACGGTCTGCTAGTGTAGGAATCCGCTGAGCCCTACACACACACACACACACACACACACACACACACACACACACACACACACACCACACACACACAGAGAGAGGCAAGAGTTACATGGGTACACACACACACACACACACACACACACACACACACACACAATCACACACACAACAGAGTCCGACGGTCTGCTGTAGGAATCCAATTAGCAATAAACATACACACAGAGCCAAATGTTACATGGGTTTACACACACACACGCACGCACACACACACACACACACACACACACACACACACACACACACACACACACAAACGTCCAACAACCTGCTGAGCCCTGCACATAGAGGCAAGTCACATGGGTAGAAACACACACACTTTACATGTAGAGAGGAGGCACACACACACACGCACACCCACACACACACACCCCTTACACACAGAAAGGGAAGAGTCATATGAGTATATATTATGCAGAAGTCATGATCACCAACACACAGAAACACACACACACACACACAGACACACTGTTTCCATCCCTAATAGACGACAGAGCTGGAACTTGGCCAGATCAGGCCCCACACCTTCCCCAGAATCTACTGCTGCACGTAGTAAACATATATACTGTGTGTGTGAGGGTAATAGCTCAAGATTCACAGCAGCATACACACCACGTAACACACATCTCTTACACACACACTGTAGTCCACATCCGTGGCAGAAACTAAGTGTTTTCATCAAACCGAGATCCTTTTGGACTTCGCCATAACCATTATCTCACAATGAGCTGAAAGCAGATCGTACATCTATCTGTTTAAATCAAACTGAATTCTGAAAAAGAGTTACTGTATATCTAAAGTCTTGCGCTAAGCCACATCCGCGCTCGAACCTCGTGCTGGTTAACAAACAGACTACCTTCTTGGCTGGCTTCTCAGGACCATGAAAAACCTCGCAGTACACCGTTAGAACGTCCCGGTCGGAAAATGTCTCCCCCAAGATCATGTCCTCAGAGGACATCTCCTCACACATGTCCCCAGAAGCCATGTTCACCAACACACACACACACACACACACACACACACACACACACACACACACACACACACTTCTTCTCCAGGTAATGATGGAAGTCCCACTGTGCTCTTCGCAGTAATGAAAGGGCGGGGAACGAGTCACTAATCACACATAAAACACAAATGGACCGTCAGCGAAGGACGAGACGAAAGCCCGCAAAGATCCACAGGGGAGAGCAGGAGATGCGGATGCGATCAGTCTCAGTCTCCGTCTCCGAGCGGGATGAGACTGGTGGAGTCCAGGAGGGAGATGGGCCAAACCCTCTGGACTGGTCAATATCGCATTAGAGAAAGACAAAGTCTGCTAAAAGAACCCCCCACAGACTATGGCACAGCACTTTCTGTCTTTACCCTCCTCCCTCTCTCTCTCTCTCTTTTCCACATCACACACTTTTTGCCCTCTAGAGGCTTGCTTCAGCAGGCACCCTATTGAACCCAATGAGTTCAATCAACAAAAAAAAGGCAAAGGCTTGATTCTTGGAAAAAATGCACGAGTCCGCTTATCTGTGTGTGTGGAAGTGATGATGCAAAGGAAAAAGAATGAACTCAAATGAAGAGCTTTCATCTGAGATGGAGATATGATGGCCGAGTGTAGCTGATAAACTGCTTATTTTGTGGCCAGGACAAAAACGCTTTCAATGACCACAAACCTGGTTCAGACACACGCCGGACTTCACTGGAATCATCGTTGTTGTGACAGGACGAATTCCTGTCACAGGTACACTATATTTATTCCCATGAGGGTTTTCAATCTTTTCTGTACAATCCCAATTCACACCAAGTCACTGGTTTAGAACTAACCTTTGAGAAAGAGTCAAATTCATTCTAAAAATAACCCAAACCTAGCCTAGAAATCTAGACGCACCCTAGCGCCCTGTCACCTATCCAAACCCTGAAGGCCAGTTTAAGTTGAATATGATGACCACTAGTGATGTGCCCAATGAAGCGAGGCTTCGGAGCTTGTGTCGAGCAGAAAGGGGCGTGCCAGATGAAGCCCCGGTTCGAGGCTTGTGTCGTTTCCATAAAAATCACGTGACTGATGACAAACGAGGCCTCGGTTTGTGAGTGTGACGTCTGAAGCTTTGTTTGGGACACACACCCACGTGACTGCTTCGGAATCTGATTCAAAGGCTTTGAATTGCGCGAACCAGGGCACCCGCTCTAGTGTCGGAATGAGTTGTGTTGTATTGCAAGAGCCAGGCGAAATTTGTGGGTAGCCCTGATTTATATAGGATGCTTTCTCTGTTTGTGAATTTACGTTCTTTTCTTTCCGGAAAATGTCCATAATCCATAATATCATGCACATAGAAATAAAGAAGAAATAGCCTAGGCCTAGCCTAAAGCTTTGCCATTTAGAACAATGACATTCAAACATGTCTGCGTTGCAATCTTGTCTCAACTTCAATCATGTCATTTAAAAGCAATACAGGCTAATAATTTCTATGTAGGCCTAACAATAATGGCTGACATAATATTTTCCTTTTATTGAAAGTTTGATTCATGAAACGTCAAACTATGTCAGGCCATGTAGGGTTTGGTTTAATTAGGCGCCTGGTCGTTTCCTTTTCACTCTCGTCCATAGCGTGTTGAGGTTGATAATACTTCGTCCTGGTTCAGAAGCTAAGTAGTGTCTACTGCGGTCGTTAAGTGGATGGGAGACCGATTGGATCATTGACTGGGATAACATGATTTCACGCCTCCACGGAAACACCAATCTTCACGTGATAACGAGTGACGGGATTATGTTGCCTAATCGTATTTTATTGTATTGAATTGAGACAAACAGAAATGCACATTTCTTGCAACACTTTTAATGTAATGAATGAGAACATTTCGAAGCTTTGGCATTGTGTTGAACGTTGTAGGCATTCTTTTCACTAGTCCGTGACTGCGGGGCTTTATGCAAACCACCAGATGTCGCTGTGTTTTCCTTATCTTCCATGTTTCGAAGCTTCGACACATTACTCGGCACATTAGGGAAATGTGCCGAGTAGCGCTCGAGGCTTCATTTACCCATCACTAATGACCACAAACAGAACACGCAGATAGGGACACATTCATGGGTTCAAGACTAACCTGGGCCATACACTACATCCACACGATTCCCTTTCAGTTTGAATCCAAGACACTTGCTACATGTAGCATTTTGGAACGATTTGAAAACGCTTCCAGCCCCATTTTTTGGTCATGGGATTTGTGCTGATGCTCATATGATCTGTGCTTCAGGGGTCCAGTGTTGCGAAATGCAAATGTGCGTCTGGACGGAGATCGTATTAGTATGAAAACAGAATAGTGTGGATGTAGCCATAGTCAGGGCCTCTGTGGGTGTCCCATCAGCACTGTTGCCGTGGCGGCTGCTGGGTTTAAAGGTTGCAGGGGAAGGTACGGGGCAGAGGTGAATTCATGGAGGGGAGGGGCTTGTTGGTTTGATGGTGGTAGTTTTAATGAAGGCATAGGCCTTACAGAAGTGGGTGAGGGTGTTAAGCACCCACATTTAATGCCAATTAAATTGTACCATTGGCACAGTGTTAGTATACTTTTAGTATTAGTACTTTTAGTATACTAACTGGCACAGTGTTAGTATACTTTTAGTATTAGTACTTTTAGTATACTAACTGGCACAGTGTTAGTATCCTGTACCCTCATTTATCATGGCATACTGGAAGAAATAACGATTTAACCCAAAGCATAACCCAGACATTCACATCAACCTACTCTAGTAGACCTACTCATCAGTAGTACTGTATATGCACACTTCCCCCATTCACACCAACCTACACTAGTAGACCTACTCATCAGTAGTACTGTATATGCGCACTTACCCCATTCACATTAACCTACACTAGTAGACCTACTCATCAGTAGTACTGTATATGCGCACTTCCCCCATTCACATCAACCTACACTAGTAGACCTACTCATCAGTAGTACTGTATATGCGCACTTCCCCCATTCACATCAACCTACACTAGTAGACCTACTCATCAGTAGTGCTGTATATGCGCACTTCCCCCATTCACATCAACCTACACTAGTAGACCTACTCATCAGTAGTGCTGTATATGCGCACTTCCCCCATTCACATTAACCTACACTAGTAGACCTACTCATCAGTAGTACTGTATATGCGCACTTCCCCCATTCTAGAGCTAGCTCTCCGTTAAGCGCTCCACAAATAGGTGCTGATGTGAATGCGTCGTCTCTTGCCACGCACATCAGTGCCAGAATTTTTATTTATTTATTTTATTTTTATTTATCCTTTATTTTACCAGGTGAGTCCCATTGAGATCTTAAATCTCTTTTTCAAGTGAGCTCTGGGCCCGCAATATACATTCTTTATACAGCACTGGTTCATATGCTATGTGCAATATCCACATTGGTCCATATGTTCTTTAGGCTACATACCATATCGACATTAACCCATATGTGCTCTATATGGCACTGGTCCATATGCTATGTACAATATCAACATTGGCCCTGTTCTTTACTGGTCCATATGCTATGTACAATATCAACATTGGCCCTGTTCTTTATATAGCACTGGTCCATATGCTATGTACAATATCAACATTGGCCCTGTTCTTTATATAGCACTGGTCCATATGCTATGTACAATATCAACATTGGCCCTGTTCTTTACTGGTCCATATGCTATGTACAATATCAACATTGGTCCATATGTTTTTTAGGCCACATACCTTATAAATATTGGCTCATATGTTCTTTAAATAGCATTGGTCCATATGATTTGTTCAAAATCAACATAGGCCCATATGTTCTTTATATAGCATATCTGCATTGGCCCATATGCTGCTATACATATACGGTACATATATACGGTAAGCATTAGGTGGTCATTTCCTTTTCCCTGATCTGGCACAGCCACTAAAACAGAAACACGTCACTGAGACTTCCACTGAACCAAATCCTAAAGGTGTTTTTGAACATTCTAACAAAAGATTCCATTCTGCAACAATTCAAGGAACCCAGATATTCTTTAGAACGTTCATTTTCCAACATTCCCGTCACACCGGTTTGACGGTAAATTTTTAAGAGTTGACACACTTTAATCCAAAGCGACACCAAAGATCCTTCATTTCTAACCGCTTCCACCCTCTCTGACATCACGCTCTCGGGTTCGGCAAACAAACCTGAGCCCTCCAATCGTCAGGCGTCGGCCCACGTTAGCGCTACTCCGTCACACCCAAAACCATCCTCTTCCTCATCACCCTCTTCTTCCTCATCCTCTTCCTCATACTCCTCTTCTTCCTCAGCCTGACTTGCCCATGTATCCCTATCCATCCACCCAACAACCACGTGGTTCCTCATCCTAACACTGAACACACTGAGTTTGTCATCTCACACAGCATTCTAACTCTCCTAGTTCCTTCAATATAGCATTTCCTTTACAATCACTTCAGCATCATATGTATATCAATCCTCCCAGCGCGTCCTCTATGCATACTAGTATATTCAGACTTACTAGACATATTTCATACTTAGTGAGATTTAATACTATTTTAGTCCCCAGCCACTGATTTTGGTGTGTGTGTGTGTGTGTGTGTGTGTGTGTGTGCACCATGTTGAGGTCTATTTTCAGCATCCCTGAGTTGTGTGTTAGCGTGCATGAGTGGACAGTAGAGCAGAGGTGTGTGTGTATAGTGTGTGTGAGTTGTGTGTTAACGGAGGTATGTGTGTGTAGTGTGTGTGAGTTGTGTGTTAGCGTGCATGAGTGGACGGTGGAGACGCGGAAGAGTCTCATTAGGAGAATGTGCCACTTTAGCAGAAAGGCATCAGGATCATTTATATAGACACAGACGCACACACACACACACACACACACACACACACACACACACACACACACAGAGCCTCAGTCAGTCAGACGGATGGAGAAGAAACAGAGAGACTCCCAGCACACACACACACACACACACACACACACACACACACACACACACACACACACACACACAGAAACACAAGAACATACTGTAGGTGCACATGACCATACATAATCACACACATACATACATGACAACATACACACACACATTTACATAAATTCACCCATGGCCACACACACACAAACAAACAGGAATACACATCCAGAGACACACAGCTGAATACACACAGATACACACACACTTACACACAGATACACACACACTTACACACAGATACACACACACTTACACAGAGATACACACACACTTACACACAGATACATACACACTTACACACAGATACACACACACTTAAACACAGATACACACACACACAGACTAAGCCTTGGACTGTAAGATGGCAGTAGTGTTCTCTACTGTATATACTGCTGAGGCATACTATACCACATGGGGCAGCCGTGGCCTACTGGTTAGCGCTTCGGACCTGTAACCGGAGGGTTGCTGGTTCGAACCCTGACCAGTAGGCACGGCTGAAGTGCCTTTGAGTAAGGCACCTAACCCCTCACTGCTCCTCGAGCGCCGCTGTTGATGCAGGCAGCTCACTGCGCCTGGATTAGTGTGTGCTTCACCTCACTGTGTGCTGAGTGTGTTTCACTAATTCACGGATTGGGATAAATGCAGAGACCAAATTTCCCTCACGGGATCAAAAGAGTATATATACTATACATATACTTATACTTAAATTATGAGCTGGAGAATGACCTGACACACTTAACACCCGACATCTACAAGCATTCTTCTGACCTACACGGATGTCCAAACACACACACACTCTCTCACACACACACACACACACGCATAGCCTTTATAGCTCTTGCCAGCATTACTCAGCCTAAAGTACCCCAGCATCCGTATGATAACTCCTTTCCCTCTCTCACGAGGCAGATGCCAACCTCCTGCCAGCCTGGTCTGGATGCCACCCCATATGGTTCACGCCTGTCCTGCCCAGCGGGCACCAACGTGACACCTGTCCACATTCCTCTTACCTACACAGATGTCCAAACACACACACACACACACACATATGTGACACCTGACCACATTCCTCTTACCTACACAGATGTCCAAACACACACACACACACACATATGTGACACCTGACCACATTCCTCTTTCCCACACAGATGTACACACACACACACACACACACACACACACACACACACACAGACACACATATGTAACACCTGACCACATTCCTCTTACCTACACAGATGTCACACACAACGTGATACCTGTCCACATGACATCGCCCTCTACCACTGGACACACAGGCAGTCCAGCTCAGCTTTTAATCTAATTATAATATAGAATTATAATATAATATAATTATATTTATTTATTCATTAATTCATTAATCCAAAGTGACTTACAGATACCAATTGCAGGGGCCAGACTCCCTGAAGTCATTCTCAAGGGCAGCTAGCTGGGAATCGAACCCACGACTTGTGTGGCTACTGCATACTAGCCGAGCTCCTTAGCCACCACACTACCACCACCCCAAATCTCTGTCCAGAGCTCAGTTTACAACTGGACACTCAGATTGAAACTGGACACTCAATCTAAAGCACCCCACTCGATTCGAAGCTGGAGACTCAGTCTACAGCAAGCGAGGCTCTCACACACTAGGGTGCCTATCACATGTGACTCATAGAATTCTACTCATCCACCACCTGCATCACACTCACACACACACACACACACACACACACACGTATACATACATACACACACAGACACACAGACACACACACACACAGATGGGGGAATGCACATTGCAGACAGTGGGGCCTCTGCCCCTTTAACACAGCCTGTGAAAGCAGCCTTGCGTTACCACTGCCTATATGATGATACATTATGCAATCTCAGCCGTGCTTAAAGGGGAGGCAGGTAAAGTCCCGGCTAAGAATGGAGGATAAAACCCAGCACTATTCAAATGGAGCCCTAAATAGATTCTTGTAAACTGTGTGTGTGTGTGTGTGTGTGTGTTTCATTAGACTAGATACCAGTGGCCTAGGCGACAGACGGCAGTAACTGTACACTGTTGTCTCATACCCAAACACACACAGATACACTCACACACACGACACACACAAACACATATATCATATATATATACACATGAAAACACACCTCCATTCGTTTGACAGAAGTAATTGGAACACTATATCCTGACCATTTTCACATGGTTCCCATATATTGGTGAGTTAGTGTGTATGCGTGCATGTGTGTGTGTGCGTGTGTGTGTGTGCGCAGCCCAGCTGAGCCTGTCCTGATCACATACACAACACACACACACACACACACACACAGACACACACAGAAAATCAGCACGGCAGCAAGCTTCAGAAAGATGTGATAGAGAAGAGAAAAGCACACACCACACACACACACACAAACACACACACACACACACACACACACTCACCGCCTCCGAGTCTTCAAAGCCATGCAGGTACAAATTGTCATACATGGAGGTTTCCTCTTCCAACGCGCCCCTCAGGAAGAATAGAGGAAAAAAAAGGAGAACCGAGGAGAGGTGGAGGAGGAGGAGGGGGAGGAGGAGAAGAGGAGGAGGCCGCCACCACCACCACCGAGAGGAGAAAAAATGGATGGATGTAGGGAGGAGGAGGGGAGGAGGGAGGCAGAGAATGACAAACCCCTCTCTCCCCTGCGAAAAAAAACGGAGTTAAAATACAGGGAAAAAATGTGCCCCTCTATGGAGCGAGAGAGAGAGGGAGCGAGGGAGAGAGAGGGAGCGAGGGAGAGAGAGGGAGCGAGGGAGAGAGAGAGCGAGAGCGAACGAGAGCGTGTGAGCGAGCAATAGCGGGCCAGCTCTGCCGTTGTTCCCAGGCCCTGTGCTGCTGCGTCGGAGAGGAGCGGAGAGGAGCGGACGAGAGAGGAGCGGACGAGAGAGGAGCGGTGTGTGTGTCGGTGTCGGCAGCCCAGCGACGCCTCACATCGTCCAGCAGGGAGAGTCTCCACACGGCTGTGGCATTCTATCAGCAACCAGCGCTTCCTGATGCACACGGACACACACACACACGCGCGCGCGCGCACACACACACACACGACACGGCACACGCGCCAAAACGCAACGCAAAGGCAACGCACCGCACGCTACGCAGTGCAACGCAAAACACACTCTCTCTCTCCTCTTTCTCTCACACACACACGCAGCAGCAGCAGCAGCAGAGACACGAGAGAGAGAGGGAGGGGGAGAGAGATAGAGAGGGGAGAGAGAGAGAGAGAGAGAGGGGAGAGAGTGAGAGAGGGAGAGAGAGAGAGAGAGGCAACGAGAGGGAGGGAGGGGGAGGGAGAGAGATAGAGAAAGAGGGGAGAGAGTGAGAGAGGAAGAGGGAGGGGAGAGAGAGAGAGGGAGGCAACCAAGGAGAGAGGGAGGGGGAGGGAGAGAGAGAAGACCCTTCCTCAATCACAGAGCTGATGACATAGGTGGCTAGCTGTGCTCTGATTGGCTGCCAGCTCCCCAGTCAGCATCGACGTGTGTTCTCCTTGACTGGGAGCCCTGGAGGAGAAAAACGACTGTCTTGCAAAAGCAATCTCTCCCTCTCTCTCTCTCTCTCTCTTGCAAAAGCAATCTCTCCCTCTCTCTCTCTCTCTTGCAAAAGCAATCTCTCTCTCTCTCTTGCAAAAGCTATCTCTCCCTCTCTCTCTCTTGCAAAAGCAATCTCTCTCTCTCTCCCTCTCTCCCTTTCCCTCTTTGTCTCCCTCGCTCTCTCTCTCTGTTTTTTCTTCCTCTCTTGAGATTTCCTCCTCTCACTCTCTCCCTGTCTGTATGCTAATTAAATATAAATCACTATGGTACAAGATACAGTATACACATACACACACACACACATGACTATGGCTGTGTGTGTGTGTGTGTGTCTGTATGTATGTAGAATGTATTTAATTTACATACTGTATACAAATCCAATACTGCCTCAGATTTCAATAGAATTTAACAATAAAATTCTCTCTCTCTTTCTCTCTCCCTCTCTCTGCCTGACACACACACATACATTGCCTTCTAGTTTGCTTCAACTAATTTAAAAAATAAAAATAAAAAAAACATGAAAATAATCACTCATTAACAAAAGATATTTGGATTATTAAACCATGTGTGTCATGTGACTACAGCATAAACATCATCACTCTGTGTGATATAAACAGAATACATACTGCAAAAACATAATACAGTTTTTCTCAGTTGCTTTGGTGCTTTTCTCACATCACTATTAACATTTGCACAGCAGTTAGTGCATTTCTCAAAACAATTAGTGCAAACTGCAAAACCAAGTGGATAACCTGCAAAAGCATGTCACTTGCTGAAAATGGATAGTCCATTCCTCAAAAGCAAGTATTTATGTCAATGAAACTGCCAGTGTCATCAAAATGAGAAGTCTTGACACCATCGTTTATGAACAAGATAGTCAAATGGCTTTGTCATGTTTTCATTACGACAGTTTAAGCTCTCAGTGTTTTCCCAATGCAAAAAAAGGTCAGAACTCGGTGACACTACCTGAAAATGCTCAAGACAGCACTATACAGTACTTGTACAGCCATTTGAAAACTACAGTAAAGTTACAAATTGCTGTAGTTAGGGGAGTAAGTGAGTACAAGACACTGAATATGTACGTTTTACAGTTTTACTGTATATGCTCTTTGCAATTCTACAGCATTGTGACAGAATTTGATAACTAGTTCACCAATTTTGTATGTAATGACTCAAGCAATGAAATGAAGACTATTAGTTTTATTGGGAACGACTATTCAGCATCCATAAGTATAGTTAATTTTGACTGACATGACAAAGCAACTGATACATGTTCAAAAGCATTTGCAATTTGTTCAGAGGAAAGAGAAATTGCTACTATGATGTGCACAAATGACTAAATGTTGTGGAGGTTGAACTAATAGTTATGAGAATTTTCATTCTGATCTGAGAATAGCACCAAAGCGACTGAGAAAAACTGTAACATACACACACACACCTATTTACTCTGAAATATAATATCATTAGAGAGTTCATACACAGTGGTTATTGGTTGTTTCTCCTGTCCATTTCCCCGGTGATGTGGCATGTTTAAGTTAAGAGTTAATTCCAGGTTGGAGCCTGTGCCTTATGTTAAGGTTGCGTATGCAAAGGTGTTTCTTGTGTGTACAATCCATATACAGGTCAAGTAATAGAAGGAGGAAAAAGGTCAACGTGGGAACACTAAAGATGGGCTAAGCCCAAAACATTTGCATCTCTCTCTCTGTCCATCTTATACACTGTTTGAGCACTATTTGAATAACAGCCTCTGAGTGAGGTTTCCTTTCTACACCTACACTACTTGGCATGTTTACGTTAAACAGACACTTAATGCACAGAACGTTCACTCCGCGTGAGGTGCTTACATTCACAGCGTCTCTGCACACACTGCCCTGCATTAAACACTGCCTGGACAGACAGAGCTGCCGACATAAACAGCTTCGAAATATTTACACAGGACAACTTCAGTTAAATCCAGAGCGTTCCTGCGACTAGTCCAGAGCTAAACTAGGAAATGGATCAGGACTAGACCTGGAGTATGTTAGGAAATGGATCAGGACTAGACCTGGAATATGTTAGGAAATGGATCAGGACTAGACCTGGAGTATGTTAGGAAATGGATCAGGACTAGACCTGGAGTATGTTAGGAAATGGATCAGGACTAGACCTGGAGTAAGCTAGGAAATGGATCAGGACTAGACATTTGCATTTTACATGTATTCATTTGGCGTCTATCCAAAGCGACTTACAGCAATACAATAACATTTAAAGGGAAACTTGGCAGGATTTCCCCCTCTGCTGGAGAAATTGCACATTATGCTATTTCAAACTGTGTGAAAAGGTAACGATAAAGCACATGGATTTGTTTACAAGCTAGCGAACTGTTAGCATAAGTTTGGCAGAACTATGTGGATGTTACAAGGTAAGAAACACGATTTAAAACAAGTTTCTTGTTTCTCACTTCTCTTTCCGGGACGGTAGTCTCAATGTTGCAAGGTTGGTTTTCCGCCTGGGGACGCTAGGCGCAGCGGGGAAAGTCACCATTTTCACCAGAACAGGTCATTTAACCATCCAAATGATTTCTAAACGGGTTTATTAAGTTGAAATAGTTGCCAAGTTCCCCTTTAAGCTACAGACCTACAGCTACAGCAATAGAATAACATTTAAGCTACAGACCTACAGCTACAGCAAGACTATAACTAGGATTACCACTGTATCGTAAAAGCACCAACTACTGCCCCTTTCGTTTGAAAATTCTAAAACAACAATGTTTTTTAATACTTTAAAATAACACCTGATAAATGAACCTTACATTTTTCAGTAGCCATAGGTGTGTAGATTTCAACCAAATCTGGTTTGGTTCTTACCGGGGCTTTTTTTGCCTGAAATATGCAGCCTTACAACACTGTTTACAGCTCTTCGATTCAAGGTAAAATTTCATTTTTGGTACTGTACATCAGTGGCGGCTGGTGGTTAAAAAAATAACGGAGGAAGGAATGTCTGCTTGATTGGCGTTAGTGGCAAATGTGAGGTTGTGATGGTGTTGGTGGCATATGTGAACAATAGAGTATGTAGGCCGCCTACCCAGACACATTTATAGCAGCAGTATGTACTATGTAGCATTTTAACTGGCAATGTTGTGCAATAAATGCTGTTCTGACATTCTCAGGGGGGGGGTCTCGGGGGGGTATATAAGTCACTTTGGATAATAGTGCTAAATTAATAAATGTAAATGTAAATAAATGTAAATTTAGGTCTGGGAAGTCAATTACGGAAAGTCTGGAGGTTTTGCTCAGTGTAATAGCCTACATTGGCAGAAAAGTCTATAATAATAAAAATAAACACTTGTTTTATAAAACCATGTAACTATTTACCATTAAAAATAGACCTTAAATGTGGTTATTTGTAACATGCTATGGTTTTTAAAGCCAAATCCCTATAATTTAAAGACAGGTTGTAATAGCTAAGTTTGGAATTTATGAAAGCATACTCGAAAGGCAAATGTTATTGAAGACGTCATTAAAGGAATGCATCATGGTCTGAAACATTTATTAACAATGTTACCATCCAAAGATACATTTAGAACGGTGAAAACAAGAACATAACAACAAGAACCTTATAGAGTGTGCAAGTGACGCCACTTCCACTTGCCTCCATGGGACCTATCTTTCAAAAAATTTTGAACGCCAGTCTATGGCGAAAAAGAAATTATTTTCTGGTCCCGGTTGACTTGTGCCTTGAATTACCCATATGATGTTTGTCAGACAATTTTTCATGTAAAGACATTTGCAGTTTGTTTCGTAACTATTGAATTACAACATTGTGAAAGATCGTAATTCCAACGACTACAAACCCATCAGTCGCGCTAGTGACGTTAGCTCATTCACAGCCACACTAGATTGTACAAGCATACCAGCAACAGGTCTTAACTGGGCTTTCCTTTCCTTTGAAGTCTATCGAACAACAGTACTTTCTTGACGTGAAAAATTATCTTTTAAATTCACACACATCATATGTGAAATTCGTGGCACAATTCAAACTGGACCAAAAAATAATTGTTATCTCTCCATTAACTCCCGTTCATATTTTTTTTAAAGACAGGTCCCTTGTAGCGGAAGTAAAACGGAAGTCACTTGCACACTCTATTTAACAATTGTTTAGTTAAGGCATAACTTGGATGATTATAACAACTCATAACTATCCAAAAACGTTTTATCACCAAGTGAACTGTCCACGTATGTGACAGGCCAGCAGTAGGCTATGGCTGATTGTTTTCTGTGCTAACGTTACCAGTTAGCCATGAGTAGGCTAGCCTATTTGTCTGACTATGTAGCATTCAGTAGCCAACACTAGCCTTACCATCTTGTTTTGGAATATGAATTTTTGGAGCTGGTCTTCCTGCTTTGATAAACATTCATCATACATCAGTGTATTCGCAGTGTATTTGAATGTATACAAGATTTGAGATTGTCCTCTGATTCCATTGTACAGTTTATTTCACGAGCAAACAACAAACAAGCTTTCCGTTCAACATAAGATTCGTAGACTGCAGATAACGTTCTTGAACCGTTGCCGCTAAAAACAGCACCCCCTATCGCAATTAAAAATGACTGTACGGAGGAGCTTCCTCCCTTGGCCATCGAAAACGACGTGATTCACGAGCCGCTGGGGTCCGAGGCGTTTATAATGGACTTCAATGAGGGGCTTGAGGAGGAAGCTCCTCCATGCAGTCATTTTCAATAGCGATAGGGGGTGCTGTTGGCATTTTGACCTAGGGGAACGATTTTGTTCATTCAAAGTGTTAAAAATAGTAATATTAACAGTAATTTATCAGATTAGTAATTCACTTTATATATTTTTTATTTTTCTTTGAAATTTTAGGGAGGGTGTTCCTCCCTTTCCTCAATGAAGGAGCCTCCTCTGCTGTACATAGCTAATTTAGATACACTTGGTGTGGGTGCTTGCGTTTCTTTAGGAATCTGCTGTCTTGGTTTGTATAGAAATGGATATTAAGTGAGACATACATGCAAGAGAGCGGCAATAGACCTCTGAAGTTCGCCTACAAAAATGCTGCCATCTTTAACATCCGGTATCTGGCGATTTTTTCTTATGGGAAAATAACATGGGGATTTTGAATTATCGCACCTGATAAACTCTCGCGGGGATGAAAAAGTCTGAAATGCAGACGTTTTAAAAATGTTAAAAAAGATAAAAACACTTTTTTTTTATTCCATGTTTTTACCACATTGTCTTGCAACCTTTTGGCATGTGCAAGTGTCATTTTAATTAAGAACAAACATATTGGTCAAGAGAAAATCAATATTTGCTAGAGGTATGAATAATTTTGTTCTTTACTATTACTACTTAACTAACTATCTTAAAAAAGTCTAAAAAGTGAACATCCGAATGAACTGCTTGTCAATTTAAAAGATAGCTAGGCTATCCTAAAAAAAGTTGCATTGTTTGCATGGTAAAATGTAATCAGGTAATCCCCAACAATGTAACTGTAATCTGATTACACAATTTTTTTATTGTAATCTGTGCTGATTATAGTTACTTGATTTTTGTAATCTGATTACGTAATCCAGATTACATGTAATCCGTTACTACCCAACCCTGTTGGCTGCTTTGCAGACAAAGACTTTTCACAATAGGCTCCAGCAATTTCTTCCTGAGTCTCTCCACCTTGAAGTTAGACCATATCGTGTGGATTGGAGTGGTGATCATAGGGATGGTTTGCATCACAGTCTGTATTCACATCACAGTCTGTATTCGTGTCACAGTCTGTATTCACATCACAGTCTGTATTCGCGTCACAGTCTGAATTCGCATCCAGGGCCGGCGGAAGGCAAGGGCATTCTGGGCAATTGCCCTGGGCCCCAAACTACCAGGGGCGCCACAGCATAGCGAGCTACAGGCTACAACACATTGATTGTCAAATAATGACATAGAGGGTTTAAATGCGGGAGCAGTAAGTAATTCATTTTCAGTGATATCGGTTAAATAACAGTCATGAATAAGACGTTCAAAGTATAGTGCTGCAGAATACAGAAAAAGTGCACAGGTTGAAAAACGTTTCTCCTGCATATGGGTGCTGATCTTCAGCCTGAACCGTCAGGTTGCTAGCAGTGGAACGTAGCAGAGAGACGACAATGTAATAAAGTAAAAAAAAGTTAGACCATATCGTGTGGATTGGAGTGGTGATCATAGGGATGGTTTGTGTCACAGTCTGTATTCGCATCATCACAGTCTTGAATTTCCCCTTGGGGATCAATAAAGTATCTATCTATCTATCTATCTATCTATCTGTCTGTCTATCTATCTATCTATCTATCTATCTATCTATCTATATATCTATCTCAGTCTGTATTCACATCTCAGTCTGTATTCACATCACAGTCTGTTTGGATTCGCCTGTTTTTTAATGGTCATTTCAAAGGTCTCTCCTTATTCAACGAGGCCAAGGTAAAAAAGGTTTTCCATTTTTTGTTAACTTTAAAAGGAATATTCTTCAAACAATTCACTGACAAAGGTTTGAGTTTCATAATGACTACAGCTATTGAATTACGTAAGTACCGGTCCAATCAGCCTGGTCTCAGTGCTGTAACTAAGAAATGGTAGAAAATGTAGGCTGATGCAAACTACAACTAGGCTATTACAGTTTTTCTCAGTCGCTTTGGTGCTTTTCTCAGATCAGAATGAAAATTCTCATAACTATTAGTTCGACCTCCACAACATTTAGTTATTTGTGCACATTATAGTAGCAATTTCTCCTTCCTCTGAACAAATTCCAAATGCTTTTGGACATGTTTCAGTTGCTTTGTCATGTCAGTCAAAATGAACTATACTTATGGATGCTGAATAGTCGTTCCCAATAAAACTAATAGTCTTCATTTCATTGCTTGAGTCATTACATACAAAATTGGTGAACTAGTTATCAAATTCTGTCACAATGCTGTAGAATTGCAAAGAGCACAGTAAAACTGTAAAACGTACATATTCAGTGTCTTGTACTCACTTACTCCCCTAACTACAGCAATTTCTAACTTTACTGTAGTTTTCAAATGGCTGTACAAGTACTGTATAGTGCTGTCTTGAGCATGTTCAGGTAGTGTCACAGAGTTCTGACCTTTTTTCGATGGGAAAACACTGAGAGCATAAACTGCCATAATGAAAACATGACAAAGCCATTTGACTATCTTGTTCATAAACGATAGTGTCAAGACTTCTCATTTTGATGACACTGGCAGTTTCATTGACATAAATACTTGCTTTTGAGGAATGGACTATCCATTTTGAGCAAGTGACGTGCTTTTGCAGGTTATCCACTTGGTTTTGCAGTTTGCACTAATTGTTTTGAGAAATGCACTAACTGCTGTGCAAATGTTAATAGTGATGTGAGAAAAGCACCAAAGCGACTGAGAAAAACTGTAATAATTATAAAGCTATCACAATTAAAATGATAACCCTATGGCATTAGGCAGACAATCCGTGGTGTTTTGTGAGCAAATACATTTAGCAATAGTATACAAATGGAATGCAGCTCTTATTCTCACATGGAGGTCTGATTCGAATGACAGCTGCCAGAAACAATAAGACAACGTATTTAACATTAGAATTGACTAACCCTGGCTGTTAGCCTGGTCGGGACCAGGCTAAGTGCACAGAATAAATCCCCATGGTAATTTATGTGCCATCTCTTTTGTGAAACCAAGTCAAGGCTAAATTTATCCAGGATCCTAGCTTAATCCCTTATCTAGGTTTTGTGAAATACCCCTCTGGTCTGAGAGTTTTGTTGCACTGGCCCCTGAAGATGATTCAGTCCATGTTTCCTTGGTGCCAAAGGAGCTATGCAGCCTTTATATTGGTTGTGTGTGTTACCATGGCATGGGTGTTTCTTACCAGAGTGTGTGTGTGTGTGTGTGTGTGTGTGTGTGTGTGTGTGTGTGTGTGCTACCTGTCTAAGACATGTGTGTGTGTGTGTGTGTGTGTGTGTGTGTGTGTGTGTGTGTGTGTGTGTGTGTGTGTGTATGTGTGTGATTTTTTGTAGAGCTGTAGAACCACTGGAAAGGGTGGACCCCATAATGGTGGTAGTGTTAGGTGGACCCCAAATAGTAACAAATGTAAGTATGTGTGTGTGTGTGTGTGTGTGTGTGTATGTGTGTGTGTGTGTGTGTGTGTGTGTGTGTGTGTGTATGTGTGTGTATGTGTGTATTACCTGTCTGAGGATGAAACTAGTAGAGGTGGTGCTGCCATCAGATCTCTTCAGCCGACTCCTCCTGGAGTAGGTGCCCCGATTCACCTGATATAAACACACACCACACACACACACACACACACACACACACACACACACACACACTTATAGAAGGTGATGCACCTTAGCCCTCACAGAGAGCTGCTGCTACACAGTGGGGAATGAGAGAACTCCCCCTATGAGAACAAGACTCGCAGCGACTGCATTAACCCACAACCAAGGCACCCTGTCTGGGGGAACATACCACCGCAGCCCCCCTCCCCCGGCCATCACCGCAAGGAGAACCACAGGCGGGAACAGCCTGACTAACAGAGCCAGCGGGGGACCAGCAGAACACACCACTACCCCAGCCTGAGAGAGTCACACACCTCCACACACACACACACACACACACTTGCACACACTCGCACTCCAGCCTAGGAGAAGGGCTGCCACTAATGATTATTTTCATAGTAGATTTCAGTATATTATCATAACAGATTAGTTGTTGGATCAATAAAATGCCAAAAAATACTGAAAAAAAAGGGATCAGGGATTCTGAAAGCCCAAGATTATGTCCTCAAATGCCTTGTTTTGTGCACACCACAAAGATATTTAGTTTACTGTCATAGAGGATTAAAGCAGGGGGAAGTTTAAGAAGCTGCAAATCAAGATTTTGTAGGTATTTTTCTTTTTTTTTAAATTACACAAATCTATTAACTAATTGTTAATGAATTAGTTGTTTACTAATTAGTTGACAACTAAGTGCTTAATTGGTTCATTAGTAAATTATTACAGTAATGTGAGTAAGGATGTGACCATAAACAAGCAAGGAAGTAAGGATTTGTCCATAGGTGAGGACTGTTTGTTTTTTATCTGGCAATTAGGACTGTGTAATAAAAAAAATCAAGTAACCAGTTCAGTTAGTCAGGATTGCATCACGCCAAACACTGCACTACACGACAGTATCCAGCAGGAGGTGCTGTAGGTCCTGTTTAAATAAGAGCATGAGCTGCCAGGTTTATTACTGCAGCTTCATGTTGGAAAAGGTTTAGCAGATGTTGTAGTTACACTATACAGATGTAGGTACAAATGTATAGTATGCTATAGGTACTCTAACAAAAGCCTATAATATGCCTGTAAACCTATATAATGATATATTTAGGCCACTATAGTATTCATGCCCACCACAGTTTGGTGCTGATATCCCACATTCAACTGGTGACCCCTAACCTCTGACCTCTACAGTGGACTTCACTTTTTACATATTTTATTTATTTATTTATTATTATTTATTTATTTTTTTTGGGGGGGGGGACACAGTGAAGAGAGCAACAGGAAGGTGGGATCAGAAAATGACCCGGCTCAGACTCGAACCCGAGTACCTGTGGGCGCGTGGGCCCAAATGTGGCGTTATAGCCAGCTGCACCCCAGCGGGCCCCTGGGCTTCACTCTTACCGGTCTGATGATTATGTGGAGAACTCCTAAAAGGCTTTTCACAATGGTTACCTGTGTGGGTTAGGCATGGTGGACGACACATGCTCTTTCCAGGGCTGAACAATTAGGGAAAAAATATCAAAATATCCTAAACGCAGGCACAAGAGCCTGCAGCTAGTCCTAAACGCAGCCGCTAGACTGTTAACAGGCACAAGAGCCTGCAGCTAGTCCTAAACGCAGCCGCTAGACTGTTAACAGGCACAAGGAAACGAGGCCACATCACCCCTGTCCTAGCCTCCCTCCACTGGCTTCCGGTTCGTTACAGAATTGATTTTAAAGTCCTTCTTTTTACTTTCAAAGCCATTAATGGAAATGTTAGGTCCCTTAGATCGGCCACGCAGGGGTTACTGACAGAGCTGAAGGCCAATCCCAAGCCCAGGGGCTACCGTGCCTTTGCTGTCGCTACCCCCAAACTGTGGAACAGCATCCCTACCTCCATCAGATTCGCCCCTTCAGTTGACTCTTAAAGCAACACCAAAGAGTTTTTTGTACCATAAAACAATGTTTCCAAAATTGTTTCCGTGGTTCATCAACTCGTAACAGGGTGAGACATAAGAAACTACAAATTTGACTTGCATGATGTCGCAATACATCATACTTTCATAAAATCATGCAACATATTCTAGGCTAGGCCTACCTTGTCTATGGACATCGTTATTTGCAAAGCCGTTGCTGGATAAACAAATAGCGTGCGTGCGACAGAGGAAAAGTTCTTTGGTGTTGCTTTAAATCCCTAGCGTTTCCCCATTCATATTGACCGGAGCCCTGCCTGTACTGTTGTCTCTTTCGTGTATTTGTATCGTCTGCTTTATGACGTGTTTTTGTATCGTCTGCTTTATGACGTGTTTTTGTATCGTCTGCTTTATGACGTGTTTTTGTATCGTCTGCTTTATGACGTGTTTGTGTATCGTCTGCTTTATGACGTGTTTTTGTATCGTCTGCTTTATGACGTGTTTGTGTATCGTCTGCTTTATGACGGGTTTTTGTATGGCCTGCCTCTGTCTTATTTGTTATATGTTATATGTTTGCTTCCCTGGTCTCTGTAAAGCACTTTGGTTGGTGCAAGCATGAACATGCTATATAAATAAACATGCTATATAAATAAATGATTTAACATGCTATATGCTATATAAATAAATGATTGATGATTGGGGCTGGAGTTGCAGCCTTTGTGATCAGCAAATTGCATGAATTCAAATTTCTAATTAAAAATCAATTCATTGTGCAGCCCTATCTCTTTTCATTTTGGAACAGAAGAAAAATAAAGAAGAAATTCTACTCAGACTCTAGTTGACTTTACTTTCACTTATTTATTACAAAAATTTTGTGGAGAGCGCCTAAAGTCTTATATTGACAGAGACTAGTTTTGAATCTATGCTCAGTCTATTATGTCATCTCCTTCATTTCACTTGGGTTTGGTTATCAGTATGGTCGTCATGGTCCCATTCTCTCGCTCCGGTAACACACAAACATTCTCTCTCTCTCTCTCTCTCTCTCTAGTCCGAAGCCCTAACCAGCCACGCCTGCCCCCCGTGAAGGTGCCAAGATGCCAAGAAAACTCCAACAAACACCAACAGTTGGGTCAGTGTGCTCGACCAGTGTGTGTCTGATGTTGTTTGTTAGATGTTTGAGTTTGACATGTCCAAAAGTCATTATTTTCCATTAGGCTACTGTCTGGGCAATGTGGAGCTTAGTTTTCTGTTTACTGGTAAAACTCCCAAATGAAATATCTCCCCCTGCCCCCTCTTACTTTTTATCATTTTAAATTCTAGAGCCCCGATCTATTTGGCAACCAAAGTTATCATGCATGAAGCATCCTATGTTTGCACATCAATGTGTTGCCTATGATGTTGAATTAGCAAATTGATTTTGTTGTCCCTATCTGGACACAGAGATGTGTTTAAAAAAACAATGTTGTGTTATTTCAACACATGTTGTGTAACAAATAAAAAAGGAAACAACACAAACGGTGTTGTCCATATCGGACACAGAGATCTGGTAAAAACGATGGAAGTTGTGTTGTTTTCAACACATTCGTTTAAAGAGTGTATAGTTAGACTAAAGACTATACACTTTGCCCATCAGTCAAATTAGGGACCCTGGTCTGTTGACTTGGGTTCTCAGTGTTAAGTGTTAAGTTATCATGTGATTTGTGGGCTTAAAGCTCAACACACATGATATGACACTCTTCAAACACAGCCTCTGAGAGTCCCAAATGATCAACACTAAATGGCTCAACACTTAAACGGTGCCACTTAGTTGTGTTGGACTGACTTCTTTTCTGCCATCAATCGGTGCAAATGACAGAAGTCTGCCACCACTCTAAATAGAAGCACAACTCTCTGCGGGCTCAAGTTAATTATCTGCCTCTGATTTGCTCCATTTTTAGCGCCCGGTCTCCCGAGTACCGATGGCGTCTGTTGCCATACAGAATCTCATTCTTCTCCGAGTCTTTCTCTTTTTTTAATGTAAAAGGGACACTTTAACTAGGTCACCATGTTCACTCTATTTGTCACACTGAGCATCCTACCTATGGTCAGTGGCCAAATATAACCTGCACGGGAGGCTTGCGCGGTGTGCAAATAAAACACGAGCATAGAAACAAACTTAGTCAAACTCATGTCGAGGTGTCTTACAGTCTCAAACATCCTTGTCTCACCCTTGTCTCGCAAATAAGAATATTCTGACTTGCTGGAAATTACTGTAACCTTTTACAACTATCATATCATAACACTCGGCTATATTCCAATTTACCTCTGCAGTGGCCCGGTAAGAGCATTTGTGTGTCACCTGCGCAGAGCGGCACCTCACCTGAAATATGGGCGCCTGGATGCCTTCTCCGATCTTATTTCGTATGTAGATGTGTCGGGACATCTCCGCCAGCACATCGGTCCAAACAGGGGGTTGCCCACCACCCGGCCCGGCCCAGTGAAAGTTAGGTGGGGTGCGGACTGCTTGCTCCAGTTTCGGTGCTCGGTGGTGTCGCCCCGTGCAGAATGAAAGCGGGTTTGACACAATTTTGAAGATGAGCTCAGATGCCACTGACGACGCTCGTCACTGCGCGCTATGACAGGTGTCACGCGGCGCGCACATGGAACGACGGTGTGTGACGTGCGTCCAGCTCTCCGAACTCTCTGCGCAAAACGAACCTTCCTCCCTACGCGCCTGTGAGCTGCCTATATGAGAGCACCCTCGCTACTTGGCCCACTTTAACAGCTCCTGCAGCTATCGCTCTAAATACAGATGATAATCAGAGATTCAATTCAGACGAAGTGCTCCACAACAGCGACACAAAAGGCTTTCGGTTTCCCGACATCCAGCCAACCCAATCCAACCGTTAAAACCGCATCGAGAAAAATAAGCACGCACAAAGCTTTCCTAAGACTGGGCCAATGTTAAACAGGAGTTTGCTTTCTGAAGTATGACGTTGTTTTATGCGTTATCTCACCTGTGTCCTGCCTTTACTGCTCCTGGCCTCAAGGTGGAAGTGTTAAGACAAATACGTTGATCAAAGTCACATCCATAGCCATTCTTAAACTACAGCAAGCATACCGGTACATGCTATTTATGTTTGTCAGTCAATAAAGGCTCCTTGCATTGCTTCAGAGGGCTATGACTGGTAAGATGCTTTCGTTTTCACCAAACACTGACATAAGAAACAATTGCAAAGAGCAATTGGTAGATTTGCTGCAGTTGTTACTGCTTCCACAAGGGGTCACTGTTGTACTTAGTATTGCCTTTCCGATCCTTTTCGGCTGTCCATCGTTGCAAAATCATTTCAAAATCAAGAATGCAAGGGATATAAAGTTATCTGTCAGTGCTATTTTGGCAAAATATGATTTACATAGCATTTGTCTATATCTAGCCATCAGATTCTCTGTTTAGTTCTGGTGTTTAGACCTAAATCGCTGATGTGCCATGCCTGCTAGTGTGGAGTGTCTTGGACGGACTTGGTAGGAGTCATAGTATCTCTCAGTAAGAGATTCTGTTATTAGTAGGGGGGGGCTATGTGTCTAATTTGGGGTCTTGTGGGATTCGCATGTTAATTTTTGGAGAGTATTATATCTTTGTTCTAGGGGTTCTTAAGAGTAAAAAAAAAGCATTCCCCATTTTTTGAAGGTTTTGAAGGACCCAAATCAAAGGTCAAATTCAGAAAAGGTCAAATTTGGTGTTTTGTCCATAAGCCTCACATTGCTGGTATTAGAGCATAGGGTTTGGTGCCAAAAAGCAAAGATATTCTACAAGGTAGTGTGCAAAAGTGGACCACATAAACAATACAACATTATAAAACATTTTTAGGCAGATGATTGATCTCTTAAACAAGAAATTGTGCCTAAAATGCTCAAAATTGTCCCCTTAAAAAATAATACTTCAATATCAATACTATCAATTCATGCCAATTAGTGTGCTTGAGTGTAGGCCTAGCATGCTCTGCCAGGTCTTGGCTACACCCATTCAGAGCACAAAGTGCAGAGATCTCTGTTAAATCAAGTTTAATAGACTGTTACATAGTTAGTACCAGCTGAAGTCTGTAAGGCCTTCAGTAGCCTATGTAAGTGTGAAGAAAAGAAAGGGTAAAAGGATCAGATAGACAAACAGAAAGGTGAGTGTGTGTGTGTGTGTGTGTGTTGTGTGTGTGTGTGTGTGTGTGTGTGTGTGTGTGTAAGAGAGAGAAAGAGAAAGATAGACACAGTGACAGTTGGCTGTTGATAGCTGGCAGTTATAGCATTTAGAATATTGAATAACCTGAAGCACATAGTGCTCTGTTCTTCATGGTTAAGTCAAGTCAACCTTATTTCTATAGCACATTTAAAAACAACTGAGTTGAACCAAAGTGCTTACAAACAAACATAAAACAATGACAATGGTACAACAACAATAATCACATAACATGGGGGGAAAATAAATAAATAATTGAAATAATAAACAAATTGGTCAAAAATAAAATAAAGAATAAAGAGTGTGTGTGTGGGGGGGGGGGGGTATTAAGGTAGATTAAAAGCTTGGGAGAAAATGAAAGTCTTTAAGTTAGACTTAAAGCAGTCAATGGTTGGAGAGGACTTAATATGTACAGGTAGACTATTCCAGAGTTGGGGGGCAACAACAGAGAAGGCTCTATCACCCTTAGTTTTAAGGCGTGTTTTGGGGATATAGAGAAGATTCTGAGATGAAGACCTAAGTGATCTTGGAGTGCTGTAAGGAATTAGTAGGTCACCTATGTAACTAGGTGCCAAACCACTGAGGGCTTTGAAGACAAAAAGTAAAATTTTAAACTTAACTCTGTGCTCCACAGGTAACCAGTGCAGCTTAGCCAACACAGGAGTTATATGCTCACGTTTCTTAGAGCCACTTAATAATCTAGCTGCTGCATTTTAAACTAGCTGAAGTCTGTTGAGAGTGGAGTGGGTCAGGCCTGCATATAAGGAATTACAATAATCTAGTCTAGATGTTATGAAAGCATGTATAAGAGTTTCAAGATCGGAGAAGGACAAAAAGGGCTTCAGTTTTGCAATGGTTCTTAACTGGAAAAAGCTGCCTTTGACCACACTATTTACTTGCTTATGAAAATTTAAAGAGGAGTCAAAGAAAACCCCAAGATTCTTTACTTCACTGTGGCAGTTTGCAGAGAGAGGTCCTAGTGCATTTTCCAAGATAGAAACATCGCTTGGAGGGCCAAAAATAATTATATCAGTTTTACTTTCGTTCAGTTGAAGAAAATTTCTTGCCATCCAGCATTTGATGTCACTGAGACAGTTAAAAATATTCTCCAAAGAACAAATGCCATTAGTGTTAACAGGCAGGTAAAACTGAGTGTCATCTGCATAGCAGTGATACTGAATGTTATACTTTTTAAAAATTGAGCCAAGGGGTAGCATATAAAGAGAGAATAAAAGAGGGCCCAAAATGGAACCCTGAGGAACACCACACTTTATAAGGGCAGAGGAAGAGGAGAAATTGCCTAAACTAACTGAAAATGATCCATCACTAAGATAAGAAGAGAACCATTGCAAAACAGAACCCTGGAGACCAACTTCATCCTCCAAGCGTTTTAATAGGATGTTATGGTCAATGGTGTCAAATGCTGCACTCAGATCAAGAAGCACCAAGAGGGCACAAGATCCAGAATCAACTGCTAAGAGAATGTCGTTTTGGACTTTAAGCAAGGCCGATTCAGTGCTGTGCAGAGATCTAAAACCTGATTGGAATTTATCACATATATTGAACTCACTTGGTTGGTGATATTAGTGACCTTCTAGCCTTTTACATTTGAGCAAGCACATTTTCATAGTTCATGGTGGCACAGTCTACTTAGGTTTCAGACACACCTCAGAATATAACCTAAGTAGACTGTGATGGCACACATATTCTAAAAGAAACATATTTTGGGCTATGTATCCAGTGGCAGATATGTGTGGACTGGGGAATGACCCATCACTAGAGACATATGCCAAATTTATTTTTTTTTGTCCATGAGAGAGTATGGAGATGGAGATCACAGATCAGCCAACGATTACAATGTTACAGTGCAGTTATTTTACAACAGAACAAAGCAGTTTGGCACAGGAACTGCTACAAATCCACCTGTAACAGTGAGCATCTGCAGCATGCTAAGATTCACTACTAGAAATCATGTGAAGCAGGCAGGACTCAGTGTCTTCAGAAAAGACGTGGTAGACCATCTTCTGAACCTGCAGCAACACCTGCAACTGCATCTAGAGGGACTTTGTACACTTGTTCAGCAGCAGCTGCTGCCAGCATAGATAAGTATAAGTAAGTAAGTATAAGTATATATACTCTTTTGATCCCGTGAGGGAAATTTGGTCTCTGCATTTATCCCAATCCGTGAATTAGTGAAACACACTCAGCACACAGTGAAGTGAAGCACACACTAATCCCGGCGCAGTGAGCTGCATGCAACAACAGCGGTGCTCGGGGAGCAGTGAGGGGTTAGGTGCCTTGCTCAAGGGCACTTCAGCTTTGCCTACTGGTCGGGGTTCGAACCAGCAACCCTCCGGTTACAAGTCCGAAGCGCTAACTAGGTGGCCACGGCTGCCCTTATATAAGTGCTTCTTCTGTCAGAAGAAGACAAGAGAGTGTCTTCATGAGGTGTCCTCTTTCAATGCAGGCAACCAACCAAGAGATATAAGTAATATTTTGAAGTCAATGACTTTTAACAGGTAGCCAGTGTAAAGATGGTAGGATGGGGGAAATATGTTCATATTTTTGTGTGTGTGAGCGGCTGTATTTTGTATAAGCTGTAAGCTCTTTAGACAGGTATTATTACAGCCAGCATGATAGCATTGCAATAGCATTGCAATAGTCTATCCTTGAGGTAACAAAAGCATGGATTAATTTCTCGACATCTGGTAAGGATAAGGACTTCCTTATCTTTGAAATGCTCCTTAAATGGTAAAATAAAGTTTTGGTGATCTGTTTTATGTGATTATTTAGTGCTAGGTCCTGGTCCATTATAACTCCTAGGTTTTTAACACTTGTGGATGAGGTCAGTGGAAGATCACTATATGTAGCCTGTGATGTGGATAGGATATCCCTCATATTTTTTGAACCTAAAACCATGACTTCTGTTTTATCTGAGTTCAAAAGCAGGACATTATTCGTTATCCATGTCTTTATATCTCTTATACATGTGTGAAGTTTGGCTAACATGGTTAATTCGTCAGGTTTTATGGAGACGCTAAACTTGCTAAACAACAGGGGCCCCAGTACTGAGCCTTGAGGCACTCCATATTTTACCATAATCTGGGTAGATGGTTTATTATGGACCTGTAGAAATTGTTGATGGTTAGGAAGGTATGATTGTGGCCTACTGGTTAGGGCCTTGGGCTTGTGACCGGAGGGTTGTTGGTTCGATCCCCGACCAGTAGGAACGGCTGAGAAAGGCACCTAACCCCTCACTGCTCCCTGAGGCAGCAGCTCACTGCTCCGGGTTAGTGTGTGCTTTACCTCACTGTGTGTTCACTGTGTGTGTTTCACTAATTCACGGATTGGGTTAAATGCAGAGACCAAATTTCCCTCACAGGATCAAAAGAGTATATATACTGTCAAATTTTCAAGCCTAAGTAGTATGTCATTGTCTATGGTGTCAAAGGTAGCGCTGAGGTCCAGGAGGACCAGTATTGATACAAGACTAGGTTTTTTGAGGGAGGGCTTAATAATAACAGATGTCTTAAACGACTGCGGTACATGCCCTGATAGCATTGAATTATTTATAATCTGGAGCAAAACATTATCCAGGAAGGGGAGGGCAGTCTTAAGAAGGTGAGTAGGAATAGGGTCTAGTAGGCTAGTTGTAGATTTTGATGAGGAAATTGTGGAGGTGAGATCTAATATGTTGTGTATATGTAAATTAATTAAATGTTGTTCAAGGTCTCATCTGTGATTCTGTTATGTTTTCGCTATCTTTCAGCAATGGAGTATGTGTATTTGGTGAAACTGATTGGTTATTGATCTCTAATTGTTTGACATACAATCATAATACTGACATACAATCATACTGTTTAAAATAACTGTTTTGTGAACTTTATTCAACATAGCCAGTGATTTAGGCAAAATGTATGGTGTTAATTACAGTGAAATATACAATTTAAAAAAATAGGGTTGAAACAGGTAAAAAAACATAATCCCATGTTCAATGACCTCTAAAGACAGTCCAACCACGCTCCAAAATTAACATTTTCAAACCCACAGAAACCACATAGGCCCCCTGACTATATCTCAGAGCAGTGTGGGCTGCTCTCACATATTCACACACATTCAGAGGAACACATTGAAAACCTGCATTAGCCTCATTCACGAAGACCATCACTCATCAATACATATGCATCTAACATATCTCTCTTTCCTCTCTCTCTCTCCTCTCTCTCTTCCTCTTTCTCTCTCTGTCTCTCTTTAGGCTTAATTCATTTATCCATCTATTCATCTATTCACTCTTTCATTTACTGATTCATTGACTCATTATTCAGTCATTTCTTTCACACACACTCAGTCATTTAGTCCTGTCTTTCTCCTCCCTCGGTGACCCTCTGCACTTCTCTCCTTTCTCACTTCTCCTCTTCACTTCTCCTCTTCACTTCTCCTCTTCTCTTCACTTCTCCTCTTCACTTCTCCTCTTCACTTCACCTCTTCACTTCACCTCTTCACTTCTCCTCTTCACTTCACATGCCCACACAAAGGGAGCAGCTTCGCTCGCCTCTCCTTCTCTCCCCTCCTTTCCTCTCCTCTTTCATCCTCCCTTCTCCTCTCCTCTCCCCCCTCCCCTCCTCTCATTCTCTACCCTTTCTGCTCTTCCCGTCTCCTCTCCTCCCTTCTCCCCTCCTTTCCCCTCCTCTCCCCCCTCCCCTCCTTCTTTCTCTTCTACCCCCTCCCCACCCGTCCTCTCTCTCCTCTCCACTTTCCCCTCCTCTCCTTCTCTCTCTTCTCCTCCTCCTCTCTCCTTTCCGCTCCTCTCCTTCTCTCCTCCTCTCCTCTCCTCCTCTCCCTTCCTCTCTCCCCTCCTCTCCTCCACTTCTCCACTTTTCCCTCTTCTCCTCTCCTCTCCACCTCCCCCTTCCTCTCTCCCCTCCTCTCCTCCACTTCTCCACTTTTCCCTCTTCTCCTCTCCTCTCCTCCTCTCCCTTCCTCTCTCCCCTCCTCTCCTCCACTTCTCCACTTTTCCGTCTTCTCCTCTCCTCTCCACCTCCCCTTCCTCTCTCTCCTCCTCTCCTCCACTTTCCCCTCCTCTCCTTCTCTCTCCTCTCCCCTCCTCTCCTCTCTCCTTCTCTCTCCTCTTCTCCTCTCTCTTCTATCCCCGCATCTCCTTCTCTCTCCTCTCCCCTACTCTCCTCTTCTCCTCCTCTCCTCTCACCTCCCCTCATTTCCTTGTTCCTCTTCGTCATGGCCCAGGCTGAAGCTGGTTTGAGTTGAGGAGGATGTTTGTCACGTTGATGGAGGCCTTTGTGTTTAATTGCAGACTAAACCCGACTGAGCCCTCGGCCTGAATGTGAATGTTTGACACGGTGGCAGAATGGTCCGAAGGGCTGTGGAGAGTTCTGAATATTGATGAGCAAGTCTTTCTCTAAACGGAATCTGTAAAGTGTCAACCCATCAGCCCAGAAATGAAGATCTCCCTCTGAGATCCGTGTGTATAAATCATCAGCCTGCAGACGCTTCTGGTCCAGTGAAAATGTGAATAAATAACTGAAAGAAAGTGAATTGTTGCTCTGGGTAAAGAATAATCATTCTAATGATCCATATTGTTGTATATTGACTGCTTAAGTTTGTCCCTCTTAAGATGCCATCATGCCCCCTTGTGCTACATGCTTCTGTTATTGTTATGCTGATTCCTGGGTTCCGCAAATTACAGCAAGAGCTCTTCTCAGGTCAACATATTATAGAATTATAAAATATATTAAATATTACTATATTATAAAATTATACATTTTTTATTCTGATATTTTGAGATATCAGAGATATTGAGACTGGATGTTTGATTTCCATAAACTGTAAACCGTAATCATCAAGATTAGAATAATCCAGATTTTAAAAAAGCTTGAAATATTTCACTTCAGGATATTATTTTTTTTTTTAAATAACCACACAACAACATAGGCCTATGACTCACCGCTTCATCGTATAATGTCAGCTGACCTAATAACCTAATATTCACCTGAGGCACTGATAGTTGATAGTCCATCTAGTTGCTCTAGTTCATAAAGCACAGAGTCAGTATGTCTCTTATTTATAGAATGGGATGTCTCAAACTCTTGTGAGTGCATTTGAGTACTTCCAGATCAACCTATAAAGACAGGCTCTTTTTTTGCAGTGCTTCTGGCTCCAAAGTAAAAAGTGAGCTAAGAAGGACTACTCCTTCAGAAGAGGATTCCAACCTCAGTGGACCAACTAAAAACTCCAAAAAGTCAGTGTGCCAGTGTCTTATTTATAGAATATGATGGCAGAAACTTCCCTGAGATCAACCTTTAAAGACATGGCTACTTTTGGGTAGTGCTTTTGGATCCACTACGAAGGGGCCTCTGCAGCCTTAGTGGACCCACCTGTAGCTCTAAAAGGTTCTGGAGCCGCGGCAGCGCTAACGCTAGCTCACTTTAGGTTATTAGCAGAGTGGAGGAGATGAGAGATGAGAGACAACACCATATGCTCATCCTCCCCTGCGGCCTCCGTGGATCACTTCCAGGTCAACGGTCACACACTCTCACCTGAGCAGCGCAGGCACTGCAGGTAGGCTACGTCCAGTAAATAGGGCAGCTTCCGGTGGGGCCTCATCTAAAAGCAGGCTGGGGTGGACTGGGTCGGCCTGCTGCATTTTTAACCAGGGAGGCATGCAGGTAGGCCGGCAGGCAGGGTGCGTGTGTGTTTGTGTGTGTGTGTGTGTGTGTGTGTGTGTGTGTGTGTGTGTGTGTGTGTGTGCGTGTGCGTTTGCGTTTACGTGTCAGTGTATGCAGGGGGTCTTACAGTAACATTTATATTCAACCTTCACCTGCTCTCTCTCTTTCTGTCTCTCTCACTCTCTCTCACACACTCTCACACACACACACACACACACACACACACACACGCATACAAAGAGAGAGGGCAGGAGAGAGAAAGAGAGAGAGAGATAGAGAGAAACATCAACAATTTAAAAGGGTTTTGTCAAAAATAGATAGAGCCATTTGAAGTGGCCTAGGAATTAACTTGAATAATTCAGATGTTTAGATCAGGGGTAGTTCAAGATCAACTGGTGTGCTAGGCTTTGCCAAAATTTAGGATAAAGGTTTAGCCTACTTTACAGACATGCTGTGTCTCCTGACAGTATGTGTGTGTGTGTGTGTGTGTGTGTGTGTGTGTGTCATTCTTACCTGTGCAGCATATCAGCATTGCAAACAAGGACATTTTGTTTGTTAGGAAGAAATTAGCATTATAGTGGTAGCTGATTGCTACCAGTTTAAACAGTCTTGATGTTAGTTGTGCAAGCTGTGCTGCTGTTGGTATTTGCAAGACAAACTTGTTTTCCCATTTAGCTAGTTAGTCAGCTTGTTTTCCATATGTCTCCTCAGATTTGCTCTGAGAGGCTTTTAGGGGCCAGTCGTGACTTTGGAAGGAACAGTGAGGAAAACATGCCAAACTGAACAGATAACTTAGTGAAGTCACTGAAGGAACAGTGAGGAAAACATGCCAAACTGAACAGATAACTTAGTGAAGTCACTGAAGCGCAGAAATAATCTTCTTTAAATGGGTCTGACTAATCAGGTTGGATGCTTCTGAAAACACTACGCTGGACTCTGTTGAAATGATTTTAATGGAGTTTAGATTCCCCATCAGCCTGTATTCATCACCTCTTCAGAGTTCTCCAGGTTCAGGTTCTCTCAGAAGGGAAGGGAAGCAGTCTAGAACCATCTAAGGTTCCTCTGGCTCTGTTCTCAACGGGCCTGAAAATTACAACCCGACCTGACCCAGCCCAAAGCCGGGACCCGATGTAACCCGACACATCAACATGAATTATCTGCCCGGCCCGCGGCCCGACGCCGCCGACCCCCCCCCCCCCCATCCTTTTTTTGTGGTGGAATGCCCAGTTTAATGTATGGCGGCCGTGGCTGGACGACGCTTTTTTTTGCTGTCATATTTCATCAGCACCTGTCATTTTGAGCATTGCACATAATCTGTAGAATTTCCATCAGAATCCAGCACCACTCTCCAAACTCTTTACAGACCTCTGATTTTCCCACTCCCACTCACAGCAGCGATGATTAATGCATGTTTTTTTTTTTCAATGAGCGGAAAAGATTAAGCCCGAGGTCCGACCCGACCCGAGTCATTTGCTTATATTTTCGCCGACCCGACATGTTGAGAATTTTAGGTTCTGTGACCTTGAGGGTCATTTACAGAACTTTTTGTCAGCAATTTTCTCTGATAATAATTCATTTGGACACCTGGCAGTTCCACATTGCCATATAGAAGTGAGTGTACGTGTGTGTGTGTGTGTTTGTGTGTGTGTGTGTGTGTGTGTGTGTGAGAGAGAGAGAGAGAGACATGGACACACTGGTGACATGCAGGTTCCTAAGGGACTGTAGTGTGTGTGTGTGTGTGTGTGTGTGTTTGTGATAGATGCGGCCATTTCCCGTCAGCAGACTGACATACACCTAAGTTCAGTCATTTGGAGATAAAGGTCGTACGTCGTCCGGTTCTCATCAGACATTAGACCCCCTGACCTTCACAGGACACACAACCAATCACGGGCACCGACAGACACCGAGAGAAGGAAACTTTTCCTGGGAAACTTAGAGGGGGGAAAAAACGAAAGCATAAAACCCCTCAACACAGAAAAATTATTTAATTAGGACTGAAATTAGTCTGTGGGTGCTTGAAGTAGAAAGTTTGAAAAGCCCCTTTGCTCACAATTCATGTATTGTCTGGGGGCATTAGCGTCTTAGCGGGTTAGCAGCCGGTTTGATCTCTTAAAGCTGCTAACGGACGGATGCCTCACACCGGATTAGACGTTAAAAGGAGGGGAGATGAAGATTAAGTTGTTTTTCCCCCTTTTGATTCTCCAAGGGGTAGCAGTGCTATCAGAGCCATTGTAGCAGAGTGTTCACCACACACACACACACACACACACACACACACACACACACACACACACACAACCCCAGGAAAGATCACAGGAGCTCAGACTCAGTTTGGTGCTGATCCACGATGGGAACACAGCAGTCTGGACAGCACTAGGCTTTAGGGCTGCAACAATTCTTCAATTATTCCATTAGCTATCAACTATTAAATAAATCGTCAATTATTTTGGTAATCAGCTGTTTGTAATTTTTTTTAAGGGCAAATACTTTGAAATTCTCTGATTGCAGCTTCTTAAACTTTTCTTCTTTAATTTACTTTTCAGTAAAATGAATATCTTTGCCATGTGCAGAAAACAAGGCATTTGAGGACATGGACATATGGAAACACGGATCGACATTTTGTTCACATATTTAAGACATTTTATCAGTCTAACAACTAATCGATTGTGAAAATAATTGTCAGATAAATCCACTATGAATATTCTTTGCAGGCCTTCTCTGTTATCAGGAAGAGATACCAGATATAGGCCAGATCTGGGTCAGATTCATTCCAGATCCAGTATGGATTCATTCCAGATTCCGTCCACATCTGTCCCAGAGTCATGGGATTCTTGGAACAGTTTATCAGTCAATAAACACAGAGACGGGTTTAATGGGTCAGACTATTTTTAGCCCAGCTGTGAGTGAGGGTGTTCTGTCATGGGTTAAACATGTTAGCATGAATGACTACACACATCCGTGTGTGTGACCTAAGAGCACAGACCCTGATGAGGTTTTTATTGGCACTGTGTGTGTGTGTGTGTGTTTGTTTCTCTCTCTCTCTCTCTCTCTCTCTCTCTCTCTCTCTCTCTGTGTGTGTGTGTGTGTGTGTGTGTGTGTGTGTGTGTGTGTGTGTGTGTACAGTAAGTGTGTGTGTGTGTGCATGTGCGTGCGTGCGTGTGTGTGTGTGTGTGTGTGTGTGTGTGTGTGTGTACAGTATGTGTGTGTATGTGTGTGTGTATGTGTGTGCGTGTGTGTTTGTGTGTGCGTATGTCAACTATAAGGTTGTTTACTGTTGTGGGGTTTTCCCCTGGTGGGATAGCGTCATTTACTGGACACACTCTTCTCTCAACACACTCCAACTCTCTCTCAGCCATGCCTCACACACTGACACAGATGCAGACATGAAACTATAGGACAGACGAACACACAAACACACACGCGCGCGTGCGCGCACTTCATGGATGCGCTCTGTCTCTATACTGTTATAGAGATATATATAAGATATATATAAGACAAAGCAGTGCGTATGTTTGAAAAACATTTCTACTAAAACTATTCTTCTGCGAGTGCTTCAGCTACGGACCCGGTGTAGCCTCCCTACAGTCAGAGCCATGGGGGTGTGACTCTGGTTACAGTGTAACCAGAATGTTCTAGAATCTCTAAGTGTAATTATGTGTTATTCCATGTTAGAGAACATGGAGCTCCGTGTGTGGAACGCGGAGCTCCATGTTCTGTGTGTGGAACGCGGAGCTCCATGTTCTAGACCATGTTCTAGAATCTCTAAGTGTAATTTGACCGTGTGTGGAACACGGAGCTCCATGTTCTAGACCATGTTCTAGAATCTCTAAGTGTAATTTGACCATGTGTGGAACACGGAGCTCCATGTTCTAGACCATGTTCTGGATCACAGAGCTCCATGTTCTAGACCATGTTCTAGAGTCTCTAAGTGTAACTTGACCTTGTGTGGAACAGGCCTGGCGGGCTCCAGCTGCTGCTGGGGTGGAGTCAGATTCACTCTCCTGAGACCCACTGACTGGCCTCTGCTCCGGAGGTCAACCCTGACTCTCTCTTACTGACCACACCGTCCACTGGCAACACTGTCCAGCCCATACTGATCTGAGAGAGAGAGAGAGAGATAATTAAAACAATATTTCATTTATTATTATATTTTTAATTTATTCTTTTCTCTTTTCAGATATTGTATCTGATTTTATTATTTTGTTATTTGTTTGCTTTGGCAACGCTGCTTCACTGAGTAATGTGACAATAAAGCTCCATTTCAGATGAAGAGAGAGGGGGAGGAGAGAGGGGGAGGAGAGAGACAGGGCAAGAGAGAGGGGGAGGAGAGAGGGGGAGGAGAGAGACAGGGCAAGAGAGAGGGGGAGGAGAGAGGGGGAGGAGAGAGACAGGGCAAGAGAGAGGGGGAGGAGAGAGGGGGAGGAGAGAGACAGGGCAAGAGAGAGGGGGCAAGAGAGACAGGGCAAGAGAGAGGGGGCAAGAGAGAGGGGGGGGAGAGAGGGGGAGGAGAGAGACAGGGCAAGAGAGAGGGGGAGGAGAGAGGGGGAGGAGAGAGACAGGGCAAGAGAGAGGGGGCAAGAGAGACAGGGCAAGAGAGAGGGGGCAAGAGAGACAGGGCAAGAGAGAGGGGGCAAGAGAGAGGGGGAGGAGAGAGGGGGAGGAGAGAGACAGGGCAAGAGAGAGGGGGAGGAGAGAGACAGGGCAAGAGAGAGGGGGAGGAGAGAGGGGGAGGAGAGAGACAGGGCAAGAGAGAGAGGGAGGAGAGAGACAGGGCAAGAGAGAGAGGGAGGAGAGAGACAGGGCAAGAGAGAGGGGGAGGAGAGAGACAGGGCAAGAGAGAGGGGGAGGAGAGAGACAGGGCAAGAGAGAGGGGGAGGGTGGTGGAGTGAGATTGAGGTTTTGAGGTTTAATACTCCTTTAGTAAACCATCGTCTGAACTTCTCATATAAACCTATAACAATAAAACCACCCAGTTGGCAACATTACATCAATGAAAACGATGGGGCAGAAAGAGAGAGAGAGAGAAAGAGAGAGACATGCACACCCAGAGAGAGAGAGAGAGAGAGAAAGTGAATAAACTATTGGAAGAAAACACTCAAAATGAAATGTGTTACACTTGTGGTTCAATCCATAGAAATCGAGGAGTTCAGATGCAGTGACAGGAGATGGTGCAATATTGTACCAGCAAACTAAAAGGAAAGGCTAATGTGTATACGGAGCACTTTGAAGGCTTTTTGGAGACCAGCTCTCTGAGTGTCATCCTATCCCCTGGCCTGAGGTCTCTCTCTCCCTCTCTCTCTCTCTCTCTCTCTCTCTCTCTCTCTCTCTAAGAGAGGATGAAAAGAGAGAAAGAGGCTGAAAAATAGGATAAGCCGTTTCCTCTCCAAAAGTGCCACCACTCCACTTTTGATTAATATTTAAGAGTCTGAGTGCTCTACAGTAGACAAGGAGAGAGGAGAGGGGAGGAAAGGGGGAGATGAGAGAGGAAGAGATGAGAGAAGAGATGAAAGGAGAAGAGGGGATAGGAGAGGTGGAGAGGAGAGGAGAGGTGGAGAAGAGAGGAGAGGTGGAGAGGAGAGGAGAGGTGGAGAAGAGAGGAGAGGTGGAGAGGAGAGAGTGGAGGAGAGAAGAGAGAAGACATGAGAGAGGGGAAGAGAGGAGGAGAGGAGAGGAGAGAGGGGAAGAGAGGAGGAGAGGAGAGGAGAGAGGGGAAGAGAGGAGGAGAGGAGAGGAGAGAGGAGAGAGGGGGAAGAGAGGAGGAGAGGAGAGGAGAGAGGAGAGAGGGGAAGAGAGGAGGAGAGGAGAGAGTGGAGAGGGGAGGAGAGAAGACATGAGAGAGGGGAAGAGAGGGGAAGAGAGGAGGAGAGGAGAG
>NW_027468689.1:3209529-3219529 GCF_046254945.1 Alosa pseudoharengus | reverse complement strand
AACAATAGAGGTGTTTTCCTGGGTTCTTCTTGCTTCTCACTGTATTGACTGTTGTAGTATTAGTCCCTACCCAAGCTCTCCTCTGCATTGTAGCTTCAATGTTATTCCTCATTTTTGCAAGTCGTTTGGATAAAAGCATCTGCTTGATAAATGAATAACTGTGAATGTAAATGGTAAGTGTTGAAAACAACACTGTCTCTGTGTCCGATATGGACAACACAGTTTGTGTTGTTTCCTTTTTTTTATTTGTTACACAATATGTGTTGAAAACAACAAAAGTTGCTTTGAATCACATCTCTGTAAACAACACAACTTGCGTTGTTTTTTTTTTAACACATCTCTGTGTCCAGATAGGGACAACTCATTCACTATAGAGTGTGTGTTGGTCCTGTGTAACTCTAACGCACTGTGAGACAATGCTCATTGCTAATGGCAGTGACTAAATCAATGAGACTCCACTGAATCCAGCAGGTTCCATCTCTCCTCTGGCCTTGATGTGTCTGCAGAACAACAAACAGGAAGACAATCATGCCCTTATAAGGGCAAAGCGTCTTATTAAGGGCAATGGAATGTTTCCTCTCCTCTTTTTTACTCTCCCTCTCTCTTTCTCCCTCTCTCTTTCTCCCTCTCTCTTTCTCCCTCTCTCTTTCTCCCTCTCTCTTTCTCCCCCCCTCTCTCTCTCTCACTCTGCCTCTCTCTATCTCTTCCGGCGGTCAGTCCAGCACGTCCTCTGTCAGGAACATAATAGTGATTCATGAGAGGTGATATATTTTATTATTAATACTGTGCAAGGTAATATGGGTCAGCTGAAATCTCAGTGAAGATGGACGTCTCCTTTGTCTGTGCCGTGGAAGTGTATTGCATGTGTGTGCATACCAGTGCTTATGACCATTATGTGTGTATGATTGCATGTGTGTGCATAACAGTGCTTATGACCATTATGTGTGTATGATTGCATGTGTGTGCATACCAGTGCTTATGACCATTATGTGTGTATGATTGCATGTGTATGCATACCAGTGCTTATGACCAGTATGTGTGTATGAGTGCAGCTTATGACCAGTATGTGTGTATGATTGCAGCATATGACCAGTATGTGTGTATGAGTGCAGCTCTCTTTGTAAAGGCACAATAGAGGAACAAAACTCCTTGTCAGGGCAGCACATGTTTCTGGAAAGTCATTCTTCATTCTTCGAAATACCCCAAAGATGTTCTTTTGGATTTAAGTCATGTGACATGGTTTGGCCAGCTTTTTTGTTCTTTTTCTAGATACTCTTGGCAGCATGCTTTGAATCACTATGATCTTCCCCTCCATTCCTCCTCTGGTGACTGGGAGGCATCTTGTTAGCCAGTACTTTGGGAAATCCACAGGCCTTGATGTGTAAATGTCAACTCCAGAACAGCCTTTGCAGCTCCGCTCGAGCAGCTCCACGCCACTCTCCTGCTTCCACGCCTCTCTGTCAGGACCATGAACTCGGAAGCAGCAAGTTTGTTATTTAGTTCTTTTGCCTTGGGCGGCATGTGGAGAGGAATGTGCGTGTGTGTGTGTGTGTGTGTGTGGGTGTGTGTGTGTGTGTGTGTGTGTGTGAGTGTGGGTGTGTGTGTGTGTGTGTGTGTGTGTGTGTGTGTGTGTAAGTGTGTGTGTGTGAGTGTGGATTGCTGATCAGTGGTACTGGGGTTCGTTCTTCACCTCTTGATTACTGCTGCAAATGCAACTGCAACTGTGTTTTAATTCATTAGCTGGGCACTAAACACACATCCATTTTTTTTCAGTTCCTCTGGCAATTCTCCGCCATGTGGAGACATGGTGCACACGTTTACTTTGTGTGTACAGTGTGTGTGTGTGGTAAAAATGTGTGACATCTCTCAGTGCTTGTTCTCATTATATGTTTATATAGTATGTGTAAGCACACGTGTGTCTATGTGTGTGTGTGTGTGTGTGTGTGTGTGTGTGTTTGTGTGTGTGTGGTAAAATGTGTGACAACTCAGTGCTTATTCTCATTATATGTTTATATAGTATGCGTAAGCACACGTGTGTCTATGAGTGTGTGTGTGTGTGTGTGTGTGTGTGTGTGTGTGTGTGTGTGTGTATCTGAATGAGTAAGCACATGTGTGTGGTACAAGTGTGTGACATCTCTCAGGACTCTTGTTCTCGTAGTATGTTTACGAGAGTGTGTGTGTCTTAGCTCAGCATTATGTAACAAGCGGGCGATGTGTACGTCGAGTCCAGGTGTTGGCATGGGAACCATCAGCGGGTCATCAGTCAAAGTGAACACAAAGCTGGATGTGCCTCCACTCAACTCTGTGCTGCTCATCACACACACACACACACACACACACACACACACACACACACACACACAAACAGACAGACAGACACCCACATACACACTAACAGACAGACACACAGAGACACACACACACACACACACACACACACTAACAGACAGACAGACAGACTACAGCATCACTCTCCAACAGGAAGCTGGGCTGTGTGTGTGTGTGTGTGTGTGTGTGTGTGTGTGTGTGTGTGTGTGTGTCTGTATGTGTTCATACATGTGTGTGTGTGTGTGTGTGTGTGTGTGTGTGTGTGTGTGTGTGTGCATGGAAGTCTTTGTGTGTGTGTGTGTGTACATATCCGTGTGTGTGTGTGTGTGTGTGTGCATGGAAGTCTGTGTGTGTGTGTGTGTGTGTACATATCCGTGTGTGTGTGTGTGTGTGTGTGTGCATGGAAGTCTGTGTGTGTGTGTGTACATATCCGTGTGTGTGTGTGTGTGTGTGTGTATATGGAAGTATGTGTGTGTGTGTGTGTGTGTGTGTGTGTGTCTGTATGTGTTCATACATGTGTGTATGTGTGTGTGTGTGTCTGTATGTGTTCATACATGTGTGTGTGTGTGTGTGTGTGTGTGTGTGTGTGTGTGTGTGTGTGTGTGTGTGTGTGTGTGTGTGTGTGTATGGAGGTCTATGTGTGTGTACATCTGTATGTGTATGTGTATGTGTATGTGTATGTGTCTGTGTGTGTGTGTGTGTGTGTGTGTGTGTGTGTGTGTGTGTGTGTGTGTGTGTGTGTGTGTGTGTGTGTGTGGTGTCTGGGGGAGCTGAGTAGAGACATATTATGGGGAGAATGATAAACTCTCCCTCATCAACAGCTGTTACATCAGACAGAATAGTTGAAAGCACACATCGCAACATAAGGGTGAAGGAGTGTGTGTGTGTGTGTGTGTGAGAGAGAGAGAGCGAGAGAGAGAATTTGAATCTGAATTTGAATTTGAGAGAGAGAGAGAGAGAGAGAGAGTTACCTAATGCATGCCTGTAGAATAAAATTGCTGTTAAGTGCATCTGTAGTACATTGAGTTTAATTGAATAAATGGCCTCTTGGTTATTTCTGTTCCTCTTTGTGTGATGCAGTCTTTTTATTAGATCACAAAACATATGGAAATACATAGAGGCATACATGTATAGTATATATACACACACACACACACATGCTTACACACTAACATGGCTACTCACACACACATGTTTACACACTAACGAAGCACATCATTGCTCTCAATGCCTCAGACACACACAGGCTTCGGCAAACAAAGAGAGAGAGAGAGACCTTCCCATTCTTTGTCTCAAGAATAAAGCTATGGGCAGTAAAAGCAGTAGAAGCACACAATGAATATTTATGCAAGCATTCCTTTTTTCACACTCTCCCACGTCAACACAAATACACACACACACAACACACACACAGACACACACACACACACACACACACACACACACACACACAACACACACACAGACACACACACACACAACACACACACAGACACACACAACACACACACAGACACACACACACACAACACACACACACACACACACACATACAAACACACACACACACAACACACACACAGACACACAACACACACACAGACACACACACACACAACACACACACAGACACACACACACACACACACACACACACACACACACACACACACAACACACACACAGACACACACACACACACACACACACACACATAGACGAAGAAGAGAAGAAAGAGAGTGAAACTGGGGGCAGTTGCCTTTTGTTCTTGAGTGATATGCTCTCCAGTATAGCGCATGTGTGTGTGTGTGCATGTGCTAGTGTGTGAGTGTGAGTGTGTGTGTGTGTGTGTGTGCATGTGCTAGTGTGTGAGTGTGAGTGTGTGTGTGTGTGAGTGTGAGTGTGAGTGTGTGTGTGTGTGTGTGTGTGCGTGTGCGTGTGCATGTGCTAGTGTGTGAGTGTGAGTGTGTGTGTGTGTGTGTGTGTGTGTGTGTGTGTGTGTGTGTGTGTGTGTGTGTGAGTGTGTGTGTGTGTGTGTGCCTGAGTTGTTTTTATTCTTAAATCTCTCCTGCGTGGAGTGCTGAAGATGAGGGCTCTGGAAGATAAGATGCTTCTGATATCTGCTGAAGCCCACACTTTATGACTGCTCCTCCAGCCTTTTTAAATCATATGAATACTATAGCCTAGACCTGGCAACCGCCAAGGCCTCACTGATGTGGATGTGTGTGTGCGTGCTTCTGTCTCTATGGTGTGTGTGTTTGTGTGTGTGTGGATGTGTGCGACTGTGCGTGCTTTTGTCTCTATTGTGTGTGTGTTTGTGTGTGTGTGTGTGTGAGTGTGTGTAACCATTCTTGAAGTAGGCTGTGCATTTGACTACAGTCTAGAGGATGCCTACCTTACAAAGCTTTTAAAGTATCAGCCACTCAGAGACATTGTTGTACAGCTTGGGTACAAATGTAAGCTGTTGGTGTATATATTTGGAAGCCTAGGTAATGTCCACAGACCAGTAGTCAGGGGGTTGCAGATTGCTGGTCTCTCTAAGACAAGAGCAAAGGCTCTAGCAAAATTCTGCTCAATTTCTGTGATAATTGGCAGTCGCCACATCTGGAGAAGGCACTGTTTTTTGTACCCATGAACTGAGACCAGAGGCATAGGCTACTGGGTTTACAATATTGGTATCTAAGATTGTTTGTGTTCAATGAAATCTACTGTAAAATGTGAACACAAATAAAGGTACTAAAATGTGTGTGTGTGCGCGCGTGCGTACATGCAAGCGTGCGTGTTTTTGTGTTTTCTGTTTAGAGAGGGTCTGGTGCCCCTGCCCCTACTGCTGTCAGTCAAAGTGGAAATCGATCTGGCAACCGCTGCCATTATTTACTGTGCTAATGGAGAACACTGCTCACAAGCCAAGGACTCTGGGCTTATACTGCACTGCTGCCAAAGAGCCCAGAGATCTGGCAACGCACCATGATGCTGTCACAGCACTATCTTACTGTAACATACTGTGAAAGTGATGCTCTGGTCATCAGCAGAAGACTAATCTGAAAAGATGTCATTTATAACATACTGTGAAAGTGATGCTCTGGTCATCAGCAGAAGACTAATCTGAAAAGATGTCGTTTATTGTTTTATTTTGATTTGCAAAGTGATGCTCTGGTCATCAGCAGAAGACTAATCTGAAAAGATGTCATTTATTGTTTTATTTTGATTTGCAAAGTGATGCTCTGGTCATCAGCAGAAGACTAATCTGAAAAGATGTCATTTATAACATACTGTGAAAGTGATGCTCTGGTCATCAGCAGAAGACTAATCTGAAAAGATGTCATTTATAACATACTGTGAAAGTGATGCTCTGGTCATCAGCAGAAGACTAATCTGAAAAGATGTCATTTATAACATACTGTGAAAGTGATGCTCTGGTCATCAGCAGAAGACTAATCTGAAAAGATGTCATTTATAACATACTGTGAAAGTGATGCTCTGGTCATCAGCAGAAGACTAATCTGAAAAGATGTCATTTATAACATACTGTGAAAGTGATGCTCTGGTCATCAGCAGAAGACTAATCTGAAAAGATGTCATTTTATAACATACTGTGAAAGTGATGCTCTGGTCATCAGCAGAAGACTAATCTGAAAAGATGTCATTTATTGTTTTATTTTGATTTGCAAAGGTATATGTTGTTATTTATCACGCTTTCTAGTAGATAGACCATCGTCTTACTTCTGTCATTTTATCTTGTTCTGGTTCCGAATGTATATTTCCTTGTTCTCTATATGTAGCATAAGCTACTGGAAGCCGAAATTCCCCTTGGGACGAATAAATTATATCTATCTATTTTTCTTTCTATCAAGCAGACAGCCCATATATGATAAAATTGTAACGTTTGAGAGCCTGCCAATTAGATATCAATTACGCTGCTCCTTAATGATGCAGTGACACAAGGTCCGGCAATTAACCCCATCCTTGACCCCGATTTAAAGCATCTACTCAGGTGCCCGCGACTCAGGGAAGGTTGGGGGCGAAGACTCGACCACAGGGCACAGGGGAATATGGATCTGTGCGGCGGTATGAATACTATAAACAACGTCTTTGTTTGGATATATCTGCAGAAATGTAAAATAAAATGCGTGAGAAAACTACCAAAATAAAACTTCATAACTTTCGGCTGCTCTTGGAGTCCGGCTGACGTGGCGCCCGAGCAGTCGGTGCTCCACGCGGACACCCCCACACGAGCCAGACTTGAGTCTGTCCCAACAGCAGTCGGCGGCTGCAGCACGCGCAGCGGTCCAACATCTGCGGAGGGGCCAGTCTTCGCAGCCTGAGTGCAGCATACACACGGAGACACACAGTCTTGAGTGTGTTCTTGAGTGTGTTGGCACGGCTGCACACCGTTTCGCCTTAGGAGAAGAACGCCAAAGCTTTCCTAGTAGAACAACTTTCTTCCGCCTTCTATGCTGGACTGATGCGCTTGAATTGAAGAAGAGGTAAGCGCTCCGTTTCCATGACCGTGTTGTTATTCTGACCGGGCTGCTCAGCGCTTTAACGTTTGCAGAAAACTTTAGATTCAAGAGGAAAGATTTTACTGTGAATCTGACAGTTTCTTCAACTAGCGCTCTCTCCAATACACACACAGCAGACCTACGGTCATATGATTTTGTGGCAGGCTTAGTTTCCCGTTAAGCATCGACACAGTGCTATGCGTGCAGACTTCTGAGGCGTATGAGTCATTTGTTGCGACAAACCGAGTATGGAGACTAGTGTCGCCAGGTTGTGTATTAAATTATGTGTTCTGCATGCAATTGTGGCGCGGATGAAAAACAATGTCTCGGCACATCGTGTGTGCCACTGCGCAGAAGAAAGCCAACTGAGCATTGCGAAACAATGCGCCTGTAATTGTACTGTAAACTGTTATCAAGGGAATTGGAAGCGGTCCGACTACTGTTCAGCATCGGATTGTTCAGCAGCGTATAACTTTTGTTGCTCGCGCGGCAGTGGCCGCTGGAGGGCAGCATGTTGACTGCAGCACGGGTGTCAGGTCAGGTGCGGAGCCCTGTGGTCCAACTCCTCCTGCTGTGGGAAAATATCATGTGTATGGGGCTTTGTATTCCCTGTGTCACATCGGAAGTCGTTAACACAACACTGTTTGTGCTAAAATGTATAATATGTCACATCGTAATCAGACTTCTTCACATTATTCACATGTTTGTTTAACTTTAGTGCCATTCACACAACAGCTTCTAAGGGGCCCATGATCAGTCTGTAAGATTTGTAAGAGTTGTGATATCAATAGTTATTCATGAGCATAATATCAAATCTGGCTGTAATGAAAAGCTTGCATGAAAAGCTTGCAGCGTTGGGCCGTTAGTTGGCCCTTCGGCTCTTTCCGCTCCTTCATGCCTCCTCTCCTGCTAACAGCTGGAGGAGGTGGTCCATTCCTGACGCATCAGAGACTTCTGATGTGGGAAACACAAAACATCTGCCTCATAAATTAGGCTCCGCGCCGTGAGGCTCTGAAAGACACCTCAGACAGGACACACTCTGGACTAAGCACAGACAGACAGACTGTGGACGAGGCACAGACAGACAGAGAGAGTAGACTACGGACACTCAGAGACACAGACAGACAGAGAGAGTAGACTACGGACACTCAGAGACACAGACAGACAGAGAGAGTAGACTACGGACACTCAGAGACACAGACAGACAGACAGAGAGAGTAGACTACGGACACTCAGAGACACAGACAGACAGACAGAGAGAGTAGACTACGGACACTCAGAGACACAGACAGACAGACAGACAGACAGACAGAGAGAGTAGACTACGGACACTCAGAGACACAGACAGACAGACAGAGAGAGTAAACTACGGACACTCAGAGACACAGACAGACAGACAGAGAGAGTAGACTACGGACACTCAGAGACACAGACAGACAGACAGACAGACAGACAGAGAGAGTAGACTACGGACACTCAGAGACACAGACAGACAGACAGACAGAGAGAATAGACTACGGACACTCAGAGACACAGACAGACAGGCAGACAGAGAGAGTAGACTACGGACACTCAGAGACACAGACAGACAGACAGACAGAGAGAGTAGACTACGGCCACTCAGAGACACAGACAGACAGACAGACAGAGAGAGTAGACAGACACTCAGAGACACAGACAGACAGACAGACAGAGAGAGTAGATTACACTCTGATTACACTCTCAGAGAGACAACTCATTAATATTTTACATTTAGTCATTTAGCTGATGCACTTATCCAATGACTTATAGGAAAGGGAAACAATCAAGGTACAGTGTGCAGCAATATACTGCTCACATAGAGCCATGTGACAGTTCTAGAAGAGGAATAATCAAGTGGCAGTTCTAGAAGAGGAATAATCAAGTGGCAGTTCTAGAAGAGGAATAATCAAGTGACAGTTCTAGATAAGAAGTGCTAGATGAAGCTTGTCCAGTTGGTGGTAGTGCTAGGAGAGACTCTCTGATAAGCTTACAGACACTCTCAGAGAGACAGTAGACTAGACTACAGACACTCTCAGAGAGACAGTAGACTACAGACACTCTCAGAGAGACAGTAGACTACAGACAGTCTCAGAGAGACAGTAGACTACAGACAGTCTCAGAGAGACAGTAGACTAGACTACAGACAGTCTCAGAAAGACGACTAGACTACAGACAGTCTCAGAGAGACAGTAGACTAGACTACAGACAGTCTCAGAGAGACAGTAGACTACAGACAGTCTCAGAGAGACAGTAGACTAGACTACAGACAGTCTCAGAGAGACGACTAGACTACAGACAGTCTCAGAGAGACAGTAGACTACAGACAGTCTCAGAGAGACAGTAGACCACATACAGTCCACACAACTCTCCGTCTCCTTCAGACTTATACTGTACTGGCTGAATGTTTTTTCCTCATGCTTGATTTGAGATTCAGTCCACGTTGCACCTGGGTGTTATTTGTGGAGGTGGTTATAAGTGGCTATAAGTGGCTAATGTTGGTCCGAAAGATGCTGATTGTGTTCTGCTAGTGTTGGATTGTGTGTTCTGTCTTTCAGGAGTGTGTGTGTGTGTGTGTGTGTGTGCGTGTGTTTATGTGTGTGTGTGTGCGTGTGTGTGTGTGTGTGTGTGTGTGTGTGAGTGTGTGTGTGTGTGCGCATGTGTGTGTGTGTGCGTGTGCGTGTGTGTGCGTGTGTTTATGTGTGTGTGTGTGCGTGTGTGTGTGTGTGTGTGTGTGTGTGTGTGTGTGTGTGTGTGTATGTGTGTGCGCGCATGTGTGTGTGTGTGTGTGTGTTTGTGGGGGCGGTTGATTTTCCCATCACTCCAGCTGTTGCAGTTTGCTCACACAACAGCCCTTGACAAACTCATTAACACTTAAGACAACAAGCTGCTCTCATACACTCTTACTCACACACTCTCTTACTCACACACTCTCTCGCTCACACACTCTCTCTGCCTCTCTAATAATCACTCTGCATGTAGACTATGCACAGGCTGTGTGAGGCTGATTAGGAAATAGCTATAATGAGCATCCTGCGCGCACACATGCACACACACACACACACACACACACACACACACACACACACACACAAATACATATTTGTCAAACCTGGCACTGGGCATCTTCAATGGGTCTTATCAACAGGCGG
>NW_027468689.1:3199529-3202029 GCF_046254945.1 Alosa pseudoharengus | reverse complement strand
TCAAAGAAAATCTATCTTGGATTATAGCAGATAAGTGTCTTGTATCATATTTATAATTTTGGTGAGCTCTACAGGAATTACAAACTATCTCAGATGTTAACCCACCAATAGGCTAGCTAGACCTTAGTTTCACAGCCTAGGTATGTTAGCAACAGGGCTTGAAAGCATTGCCTGTATCACAAACAAAAACGAAACAATGCGTGGAATTTATCTGGGAATAGGCTACTGAAGGTAGGGGCGAGCTATCTCGCTGGCGTGTTTAATTTGGTTCCTTGGTTAACATAATGTAGGCTACCTTGCACAAAATTGCGTCTGCTAATAAACTTAAACATAAACACAAACAAGCATGATCTCCTGTGGAATCCCTGACTGCGCCTTCAACATTAGCCTACTATCATTTGTTGACATGAAACCTGAACGAACGGCAGCTGTCCCTGAAGTTCACTTGCGTCTATTTTTTTTTTTAATTAGGCAACTTTTTTTGCAGTGGCGCTTGAATTCCAGGAGCGGCGCTGCACCGCTGATAAATACATTGTAGGGGAAACACTGTACAGTATACAACTCCAGATGGCAGTGTGTCTGTCACACATCAGAACTCAACAGAGCAGTATTGGGATCTGAAGTGGATCTAAACTCTACAGTACTGGAACTTTATCTAAAGAGGATCTGAAGTGGATCTAAACTGGATCCAAACTGGATTTAAATTGGATCTGAAGCAGAAGAGGGTCTTTATTTTCAGTATGATTGCTGACTTTTGCACCTCCAACGCATCTGTCAACTCAAGAGGTGTGCAAAAGTGTTTAGTTCTTGATTTGTGCGCAAATCCCAGAAGTTCATTTCCAGAGGAGTTCCAGTTCCGTATGTCCTGCAGTCTGCTCTGACCAGGGCGGACGAGTCGGTCTCTTTGGGAGAAAGATCATCTAAACAAACATGCCTGCGATGTTTCCTTTTCTGAATGAATCCCAAGAAAGAAACCCCTCTAATCTCATGGTGGAAGAAACCCCTCTAATCTCATGTGGAAGAACTTTAACCCCTCTAATCTCATGGTGGAAGAAACCCCTCTAATCTCATGGTGGAAGAAACCCCTCTAATCTCATGGTGGAAGAACTTTAACCCCTCTAATCTCATGGTGGAAGAACTTTAACCCCTCTAATCTCATGGTGGAAGAACCCCTCTAATCTCATGGTGGAAGAAACCCCTCTAATCTCATGGTGGAAGAAACCCCTCTAATCTCATGGTGGAAGAAACCCCTCTAATCTCATGGTGGAAGAAACCCCTCTAATCTCATGGTGGAAGAACTTTAACCTCAGTCTTAGAAACCCCTCTAATCTCATGGTGGAAGAACTTTAACCTCAGTCTTAGAAACCCCTCTAATCTCATGGTGGAAGAACTTTAACCTCAGTCTTAGAAACCCCTCTAATCTCATGGTGGAAGAACTTTAACCTCAGTCTTAGAAACCCAGTCCCTGGTGATTTCGAGCAGACGTCAGATGTTTCTGAGGAAGATGAATCATTGACTTCCTGTTGACTGTAAACGTTTGGCCAGTATTCCATGAGCGGAGCTTGCTTTGGCTTGCTCCTCTGGGGAAAGAACTGAGAGGGCTGGTTTTCTCTGGGGTTGATTTATGCAGGCCATTAATTGCCCCATGTTTATTGCCCCCAGTGGGCAACTTGGCTGGTTATGCCCCTCTTGTCCACCATTCTCCTTGGGGATTGGCACTCCATCAGCCTCACGGGGCGCCGACCCGATGACAAAATGTCTCTGGAATATTCCGGTAACACCACTAATTGATTTTCGATTTTTTTTCCCCGGCTTGGCAGCGCAGCGTCACCTCTGCTGGCCGGTCAAGTGAGCCAAGAATCCCGAGAACGTTCTCCGTGTCTGTCACCGTTGCCAGGGAGATTTACGGTCAGCGGGACCTTTCACATCCTGGCGTGCCGCGGCAGGGCGAGAACATTGAGGTCGAGTTTGATGTTTCTGAAGTGCTCTGAAGAGTTCTGCTTCTCGTGACATTTTAGACAGTTGCCTGAGCAGCTGCTTAGACCTGTGGTCTTCATTCAGTCAGCACACACATACACACACACACATGCACACACCCACACACACACACACGTGCACACACCCACACACACACACATACACATACACGCACATATACACACACATACACACTCACACATGCACACATGCACACACACACACACACACACACACACAGACATATACACACATATATATATATACACACATATACACACATACACACACGTACAGACATATACACACAGACATGACTTGACGTCTCTCTCTCTCTCTCTCTCTCTCTCTTTCTCTCTCTCTCTCTCTGTTTCGTCTGAAGTGATAAATGTTTTTCAGAGGACAGCTTGTGAAGACATCAGGCATCCTTTCTCTGATGTTTAACCTAAGGGGACAGCTTGGAGTTTGTGTGTGTGTGTGTGTGAAAAGCTTAGATGATCATAACTAATTACATAACTAATAA
>NW_027468689.1:3189529-3192029 GCF_046254945.1 Alosa pseudoharengus | reverse complement strand
TCGTGGGTTCCCCAGGAGTTTTTTTGAAATTCTGTCTATTTAACACACCAGTTTAACGCAGTTTGGGAGGGACAGAAATACTTTTAGCCTACAGAACAAGCTGGCTCATGTGACGTGAACATGGCTACCTTATGCATTATCACTACACTACATGGAGACATATCTCACGTTAACAATGGAGAAAACATAACATAGACTATTATATGTGCGAATGACTTAGCACAAACTTAGCTGTTGGTGAACGGAGATGCAGATCACTAATTCATTTCTTTGCGCCACAGCCCATGTTCTGCGATCACTCCAATGAGACAAGTGAAATTTAAAGCCGTTTCATTTCCAGGCTATTTGCTGCGATATTTACCTGCTATGCCTTCTGTTTTCATGGACAGTTACAGGAATCCACGTCATTCGTTTATCGTTGCTTAAATCCTACCCACGTTATCTCCAGAGTTTGTATGATAAGTTTGTCAGTCAGTTTCAGCCTCTCCTCTAGCTCCTCTACACTCGTTGGGATTTATTACGTTTTGTTACATTTTGTTACACTTTAGAATTGGAGAAGACAAAGGGGGCCTCTGCATGGATGTAATTGTAGAGCAGTACGATGTGCTCAATTATTTAGGCTAGCTCCAGAGTAGGCTACGCTGCGAATACGGACACGCCGTTTATTATTATTGATTATCATTATTATTATTAGGAGGCCCCTCATTGGTCGAGGCCCATGGGCTGAAGCCCAGGTAAGCCCCTGCATTAAGGCGCCAGTGTCGAGAGGGATAAGTGACAGCAGCAAGGTTTCCCTTTATCTCATACGAATGGTGCATTCTTCGCTCATAGTCTAACTAACTTATGATACTGACCTTTAATGGATTTGCACGAGTTGGTTCTCAATAATACGGAACAAAATGTGTTCCGTATCAGTTCAATACGGAACACATGTTTTTCCTTTCAAATATGGGACGAATCTGTATTTTAGGGAACGGTTGGCAACTCTATATGTAATCCATACATCCATATATCCATATCATACATAAACGTCAACCACACACAATGGAACCACAAGATGGTGTTTATAGACATAATGTGTGTGTGTGTGTGCATGTGGATGTGTGTGTGTGTGTGTGTGTGTGTGTGTGTGTGTGTGTATAGATTCCACCTTTGTCATCTATCAGTGTTGAATATGATGGGAACGTACGTATTCATGCCATCTAAACTTAAAAAGCAACAGAGACTCTCAAGAACACACACACACACACACACACACACAGTGCAGACAGTAGCATGTTGTCTTACATCTTTGTCTGTTGAAGCTATGTGGAAAGAGGCAGCTGTTGCATTTCACATGAGCACTCTAAAAGCACACACGCAAACATGCACACTCACTCACACGCACACACACCCACCCACCCGTACCCATACACACAAACACACACACACACACACACACACACACACACACATATGAAGGCTCCAAGAGCATGGTGGGGGAGGTTAACAAGCAAGTGAAAAAAGGAAACGCTACCTCTCTCTATCGCTGTCTCTCACACACACACACACACACACACACACACACACACACACACACACACACTAGCTTATATTAATCATCATTTCAGATGCTTATAGCATGGACTTAGACTGGAGACCAGTGTTATTTATTCTTCATTCACTAATTTATCATTTATTTTGTTATGTACCATTTCAACACTTTTATTTTATTTATATTTATTTATATATATGTTATGTACCATTTCAACACTTTTATTTTATTTATATTTATTTATATATATGTTATGTACCATTTCAACACTTTTATTTGTTCAAACCAGCAGGATATATGAATGTCTTCATCTCTCCAGAAGAACACTATGGTTGTAACAGGCGCGGACACACACACACACACACAAACACAACACACAACACACACACACACAAACTGATCCTCTTCAGCAGGACAGTGCTCTTGCTTTAACACACACACACACACACACACACACACACAGGATGAGGGAGAGAAAGATCCTTGTCCTTCAGCTCTCGCTGTGACACTTGAAATGCCAGCCTGAGTCTGTCTGTCAGCAGTGCTCAATGAGGATGAGATGAGTGGCTACATACACACACACACACACACACACACACACACACACACACACACACCCATACACACACACTCACTACAGAGCAGCACACACACACACACACACACACACACACACACACACACACACACACACACACACACACACACACAGACACACACACATACTACAGAGTAGCACACACACACACACACACACTTTCCCCCATCACCCCTCCTTCTGTCTGGCTCTGTCCAGATAGGGGTCGTCTCTGATACACATACAAACACATACACACACACATACACACACACACACACACCCTCCCTCCTCCCATTCACAAAGTTAACGGCTTGTTTTTCACGGCATGGAGCAGAATGCCCCACCCCCCTCCATCAGCACACACACACACACACAAACATACATAC
>NW_027468689.1:3179529-3182029 GCF_046254945.1 Alosa pseudoharengus | reverse complement strand
TCTCCATCTCTCCATCTCTCTATCTCTCTATCTCTCCATCTCTCTTTCTCTCCATCTCTCTATCTCTCCATCTCTCCATCTCTCTATCTCTCCATCTCTCTTTCTCTCCATCTCTCTATCTCTCCATCTCTCTATCTATCCATCTCTCCATCTCTCTATCTCTCCATCTCTCTTTCTCTCCATCTCTCTTTCTCTCCATCTCTCTATTTCTCTAGCTCTCTCTCTCGCCATCTCTCTCACTCCATACATATCTCTTTCTCTCTATCTTTCTCTCTATCTTTCTGTCTCTCACTCTCACTTCTTCTACATCTGGATTAGTGTGCGTGTGTGTGCGTGTGTGTGTGTGTGTGTGTGTGTGTATGCGCAGAGCTGCGGTTATCTGTGTTTTATTACTGTCAGGATCAGATACACTCTCCAAGAGCACACCTGCTATTTATCACTGTGTGTATTTATCAGGCTTTCAACTTACTCTCCTCTCTTGCTCCCCCTATCCTACCCTTTCCTCTCCTCTTCCCTCCTCTCCCTATCCCCCTCTCCTCTTCTCTCCCTATCCCCCACTCCTCTCACTCTTCTTAGCATTCTCTTCATCCTGTGTGTGTGTGTGTGTCTGTGTGTGTGTGTGTGTGTGTGTGTGAGAGAGAGAACCGGATAGTCTGTGGAACAGCCAGAACTGGCTTGTCGGTTCCACCTGTCAGAGAACTTGAAGAACCTCCACACACACGAAAATTCTTAAAACAATGATGTTTTTTAATACTTCAAAATAACATTTGCTAAATTAACCTTACATTTTTCAGTAGCCATAGGTGTGTAGATTTGAACTAGGGCTGTCAATCGATTAAATAATTAATCTAATTAATTACATACTCTGTGATTAATTAATCTAAATGAATCGCATATATAATTTTTGCTGTGAAAGTATTTTAAATATTTAAATTCAAATGAATCATTGAATAATCATCATTAGTGACATTAAAGTTCAAAGACTCTTTTATTATTATTTTCACTGTTCAAATAATTGCCATAATAATCTATGATATGACCTAATATGCTGAGGAAATAAATTCAAAAGTGCTTCGGGAAGAAGTTTTTTTTTTCACATACAAGGCACATACAAGGCCACAGATATAACCTAACCCAATGAAAATAAATTAAGACTCCCCTCAATGTCAACACTTATTTCTTTGCATTGATGTGCGACTATAGAGTTGATGAACTCCGGTGATATGCAAATTCCTTGCTGCAGACATTGCAGAGGACTTTATTTTCAACACTTTATTTGTATCAACACCATCAGGCCATTTTTTAAAAGTAAATGTTCCAATCAATGATCCAGGCAGCACGTTTTCTTCTCTCTCCTTCATTTTACAGTCTAATTTTTACTGACTAGAACAGCTCGGGGTCAAAGGTCATACGGAATCGATTAATCTGGACTAATTTTTTTAATCAGTTATTTTTTCTCAAATTAATTAATCGAAATTAATCAGTTATTTTGACAACCCTAATTTGAACAAAATCTAGTTTGGTTCTTACCAGGGCTTTTACTGCCTGAAATATCTGATTTTGTTTACCACGCTCGGAGTTTAGTGCTGGGCTGGTGGGTGCTTATTCCCAACCTTTCTCAAGCACATGAACGGTTAGCCCGAGAATTCTCGTTGGCAAATCAAAATTCCACTGTAGCTCCAAGCTTGCGTTTCTTTAGGAATCCGCCGTCTTGGTTTGTATAGAAATGGATATTAAGTGACACATACACGCAAGAGGTAAAACATGGAGTAAAACATGGACCAACACACACAGGCAGACACCCCATAAATACATTGCCTGATCGTTTAGTCTTCCAAGTGTGTGTGTGTGTGTGTGTGTCAGGGTTTCCGTTGTCCGGTAATTACCGGACATTGGCCGGAAAAAAAATGAAATGTCCGACAAAATTAAATCTCTCCGGTCAAATTGTCCGATTGAAATTGGCTAATAATCCCGTCCCCTAACGCAATCTGAATTTGAGAATAAGCCTTAATATGTAGGCCTAAACCTATATTACACGTCCTCTGGCTATGTTTATAAATGAACAGGCTCTACCGTTTGAACGTTATTAAACAACACGCATAACCTATGATGCATTTCAAATAGGAAGCGCACGCTTAAAACGTCCATGTTAAACAACGAACAAATGAGAGGCGGTTCAAACATGGCCAGGCCCAGGCAGACTAGCCTTAAGTTTTTTCAGAGGCCAGACGCGATGGAGCATGATAAATTGGTAACGTCTGAAGCCTCAGATGTCCGGTCAACTCCACCACCACCAGATAAAAAGCAGAAGTGTCGGGTGTATGTCAGTGACATTGGAAGTGGAGTTGAGGGGGTGCGGCCGCTCCAAGACACTGTCATTCTCCGTGTAGCATTATATGCATTATATTTACATTGGACATGCAAAGTGCTCTTTACCCAAAGCATACAGTAGGTTTATGCGTTCTCTGTCTATGATCTGCAGGGTTAAGGCCTCCTCGAC
>NW_027468689.1:3149529-3152029 GCF_046254945.1 Alosa pseudoharengus | reverse complement strand
CACCCCAAGCACGTAGGCCAGAGAGCATTGTGATTGTGTGTGTGTGGTTGATTGTGTGTGTGTGTGCTTGTTTGTTTGTGTGTGTGTGTGCTTGTTTGTTTGTGTGTGTGTGTGTGTGTGTGTTTGATTGTGTGTGTGTGTGTGTGTGTGTGTGTTTGTTTGTTTGTGTGCGTGTGTTTGTTCGTTTGTGGGTGTGTGTGTGTTTGTTTGTGTGTGTGTGTGTGTGTGTGTTTGATTGTGTGTGTGTGTGTGTGTGTGTGTGTGTGTGTGTGTGTGTGTGTGTGTGTAGTTGTCAGTGTTGTTAATGGTAATTGATTTTGACAGTAACCTTGATGCGCCAAGCTCAATTCCTCTATGCCAAAACAAACTCAGCGCTAGTGTGGCAAAGCATCACTGTGTGTGTGTGTTTGTTTGTGTGTGTGTGTGTGTGCTCAATTCCTCTATGCCAAAACAAACTCAGCGCTAGTGTGGCACAGCATCACTGTGTGTGTGTGTTTGTTTGTGTGTGTGTGTGTGTGTGTGTGTGTGTGTGTGTGTGTGTGTGTGTGTGAGTGTGTGTGTGTGTGTGTCAGCTTCCAGAGGGTCACTCTCTCGCCTCTGTGTGTTTATCTCTGGCTCTAATTTAAGCCATTGAGCTTTTGGTCTTCTTTCTTTCTTTCTTTCTTCCTTTCTTTCTTTCTTTCTTTCTTTCTTTCTTTCTTTCTTTGTCTTTCTTTTTTTAACTGAAAAATACATCTATCAATCTGTCTATCCATTCATCCACCCATTTATCTATTCATCTATCTATCCATCCATCCATTCATCCATCCATCCTTCCATCCATCCATCCATCCATTCACCCATCCATCCATCCATCCATCCATCCATCCATTCACCATCCATCCACTCACTTGCCTCCTCCCTCCTGCAGAGCCCCACTTTGTGTCGGCGTATGAGGTCGGCCGCTTCACCTACGTCTTCCTGCGGGAGACCGCGGTGGAGTACGACTGCGGGAAGACGGTGTTCTCACGCGTGGCGCGCGTCTGCCAGAACGACGTGGGCGGCCGCTTCCTGCTGGAGGACACGTGGACCACGTTCATGAAGGCGCGCCTCAACTGCTCGCGCTCCGGAGACATCCCCTTCTACTACCACGAGCTGCAGAGCACCTTCTTCCTGCCTGAGCAAGACCTCATCTACGGAGTCTTCACCACCAACGTGTGAGTACTCACACACACACACACTACTCACACACACACACACACACACACTACACACACACACACACACACTACACACACGCACACAAACGGGTCAATAAAGTGACATGCAGATTTCGGTGTCCGAGTCCGTTACTTCGGTTTAAAATTATTTTAAATGATTCATAACAAGCATCATTTTATTCCATAAGTCCTGTATAATTTGTTGTTGTTTCATAAAAATGATATTTTATGTTTTGTCATCTCAAACCCTCAACATGTCAACGGTCCAAGCAAATTGGTTAATGTAAAAAATATTAAATATAGAATTTAAAAGGTAAAGAAATTATAAATAAATAAATAATACCTTTCAAATAAACAAAGTTTGGAATTGAGGAGAGACAGGATATGTAAAATGCACACACATACACACACACACACACACACACACACACACACACACACTCCAACGTCCCTGCTCCTTGATTTAGGTCCTGTCTATGTCGGTGTTTGTCCAGATGCTAGCTGTGGCCCTTTATAGAGAATATCAATTTATGGCCCACAGGACACCGATGGGCTCTCTCACTAATTTAAACATGTCAGAGCAGTGGCGGCTGGTGGTATTTTTTTCTAGTGAAGCAGTTATGAAATTATGAACAATGAACATTGTGCCTAACACACCTGCCAAAGTTGGTGAGGTTGCATGTATGAGACACACGATGACGTTGAACTGTCTGCAATGGCATAAACAAAAGCTATGTTGTTTGATCAGTAAGAGAGCTCAGAGTAATTTGTTGAGAAATCAAGACCTGTTTACCACCATCTCAAAGTACAGGCCACAAATGGGATGTAGTAGGCCTAAGACTGGACAAGACAGTAAACAAGGTTTATGTATTATTATTATTATTATTATTATTATTATTATAAGTTTGCATATTTTTGTTAGACATATTGCTTGCAAAGACTAGGCTATCTATGATCATGCCCCAAAAAAAAAACATCTCCACTTTAGCACTAATTAGTGACTAGGTAAGTCTCTATATACTGAAAACAATACCAACTATATTTTCTGATCTTGATATAAGATGAATAACACTTGGTTAGACTGTATTAGATAACCAGTTTTTGCAGTGTATTAATGCCAAATTGTTGATGTCCACAACATCTTGAAACAACAACCTTCCAATATTCTAAGCTACTAATTATGCCCCATAAGCAATGTCAAATTCAGTAGCCTATTAAGAGACATATTCTTGCCTCTGGGATACATTAAGAAATTATACCATGACTGCTGCTCTGGCATATGTTTGACCAACCGGTTTGTT
>NW_027468689.1:3122029-3137029 GCF_046254945.1 Alosa pseudoharengus | reverse complement strand
GAGGGTGTTTAACATTCAGCAGGCCAGAGTCTGTCAAACTTCCCACATCAGTGTTTGTGTGTGTGTGTGTGTGTGTGTGTGTGTGTGTGTGTGTGTGTGTGGTGTATGGTGTGTGTGTGTGTGTGTGTGTGTGTGTGTGTGTGTGTGTGTGTGTGTGTGGGTGTGTGTGTGGTAGCCGTCAAGAGTGATAATGACAACCTGTGCATACTCACACACTGCAGCAAAGAAAGCTGCAATTAATACACTCAATTCGCGTTTGAAACTCTCCTGGAGTCAGATGTGTGTGTTATTAGGAACACACACCCACACACGCACACCCACATTCACACATACACTCTCACACACACACGCACACACACGCCCACACACGCACATGGAATGCTGCTGTAATCAAACAAGTAGTGTTGTTTGAAACTGTTTGAAACTGTTTAAAACATTCTCCTCAAGTCAGACCTGTGTGTCCGATTAACACACACACACACACACACAAACACAATTATTCACCACGCACACACAAACACATACACACACACACACATGCAAATGCACTGGAATACTGTTTTATTATTCATTCAAATGCTGAAGTATCATTTGAAATACTCCTTCCAGAGTAATCAGATGTGCGTGATCAGGAACTAAGCTAAAGGATCTAATAGCTAATCCATTAAACTGTTACAACTGATCGCTCAGTCATAGCCCAGACCATGCAATGTGTGTGTGTGTGTGTGTGTGTGTGTGTGTGTGTGTGTGTGTGTGTGTGATATTCCATAATCTCCTGTAGCACCTGTGCTGGCTGGTAGGTGTGTAGGCGTGCTGGTGTTGTGATTGGCATGGAGGCACAGGCTCTGTGTGTGTGTGTGTGTGTGTGTGTGTGTGTGTGTGTGTGTGTGTGTGTGTGTGTGTGTGTGTGTGTGATTGGCATGGAGGCACTGCAGACGGGACTGGCACACTCTGTGGCATTATCCCTGGCATGGGAGATAGGAGATATGGAGCACACTGGCACAATCTGTGTGTGTGTGTGTGTCTGTGTGTGTGTGTGTGTGTGTGTGTTTGCGGTACTGTTAGTGTAGAGGGCCTTGTTGTGGAGTGGGGTGCGTGTGGGGAGATGTGTTGTGGCATGCGGTGTGTGTGTGTGTGTGTGTGTGTGTGTGTGTGTGTGTGTATCCGTCATGTTTGTTGTATTAAGGGTGTTTTGGTACATGCACATAGTGTGTTTTTCCATCACGGCCGTGTTAGCAAGGGTGTGTTTGGTCACGCGCTGGGTTGAGATAATATTGATGAATCAACTAACTGAGTGGGACTGTCAGACTGTGTGTGTGTGTGTGTGTGTGTGTGTGTGTGTGTGTGTGTGTGTGTGTGTGTGTGTGTGTGTGTGTGTGTGTGGTGTGTGGTGTGTGTGTGTGGGGGGGCTCTCAGAGCTCTGCTTGAGCAAGTAACACCTTCTCCTTTTTTCTCCTCTCTCCTTCTCCCTGTCTCTGTTTTCTCCTCCTCTCTCTCTCACTCCCACACTTTCTCTCTCACTCTGTCTCTATCTCTCTTGTTCTGTCTCTTTCTCTGTTTCCCTCTGTTTGTTCTTTGCTCTCTCTCCCTCTCTCTGTGTCTGTCACCATCTCTCTCTCTCTCTCTCTCTTCCTTTCTCTCCATCTCTTCCCCTCTCCCTGTTACTCCTTCTCTGTCCCCCTACACACACACACCACACACACACACACACACACACACACACACACACACACACACACACACACCACACACACACACACACACACACCACACACACACACACACACACACACACACACACACCACACACACACACACACACACACACACACACCACACACACACACACACACACACACATCCACACACACACACACATACACACACTCCCCCACACTCCCCCCACTCTCTTCTCTAAAAGGCTGTTTGGCTGCCTCTGTACTCTCCCTGTTTGACTGACAGTTTTGATGACGGCTGTACAATGAACTGAAGAGGAGTGGAGAGAGAGAGAGAGAGTGGAGAGAGAGAGAGAGAGAATGAAAGACCAAAGAGACAGAGAAAAGAGACAGACATCAAGAGAGAGAGAGAGAGAGAAGAGGTACTGATGTAGAACGGTGCAGCAAAAGACTGCCGTCAGACAGGAACACTTCTCAAAGTCAGGACACACACACACACACCACACACTCACACACACACACTCACACACACACACACACACACACACACACACACACACACATACACACACACACACTCTCTCTCACACACACACACACTCACACACACACACACACTCACACACACACACACACACACACACACACACACACACACACACACATACACACACACACACTCTCTCTCACACACACACACACACACACACACACACACACACACACACACACACACACACACACACACACACACACACACACACATACACACACACACACTCTCTCTCACACACACACACACACACACACACTTCACCCTCCATACCACCCCATACCCCTCTCCAAAGAGGGGCCCCACAGCCAAGAGCCAGAAAAGAGACAGCCTCAGATTCAGCCTCTGATATTACACACACACACACACACACACACTCATGCACAGACAAACACATACACATACACACACACACATACGCACAGACAGATACACACACACACATACGCACAGACAGATACACACACACACTCTAAAAAATGCTGGGTTGAAAACAACCCAAACTGGGTTGTTTTCAACCCAGCCGCTGAGTAAAATGTGGTCCAACACAGCATTGGGTTATCTTAACCAAGCAAATTGGGTTACTAAATTTAACCCAACAACTGGGTTGAAATTTAACCAATATGTTTGGTTATGTTGACACAACTGTTTAGTTAAAGTTACTTAATGTTTGGGTTATGTAACCAAATCCCCCAAAACTACTGGTTGATTTTTTTAAATACTCTGCTTGTACAAACTTTTAATAACTCAAGGTTTGTATTTACTTACTGGAAAGTCACACCTTCTGTTAACAGCTTTAGGCCTGATATAAACAGTCTATATTAAATGGCCATCAAAAGCCATGCAATGAAATAAAACAGTTCGACACAATTATTTATTTGATAATTTTCTTTATTTTTGAATAGATAGCCTAGTATAAAATGCATGTGATACTTCCATGAAGGCAGGCAGATTCCAAAGTCCGTTTTGGGGGTCAGCCCTGTCAATCAAACAAAAAAAAGAGTGCATTTTAATCACTGTTAGCCTAACGTTACAGAACTTTATATCAAGACTTGCATGAACCATTACCAGTGAATGATATTGACAGACATAAAAATCCACCAGGAGACAAATTATTAGTGCAACACACTCGGAAACCATGACCACCTAATATTATGGAGTTGTTTTAAACATAATACCGGTAATAGCCTACAAAACGTGCGTTTATGTCAGATGAGCTTGATAACAACATTACCATTAGCCTAACATTAGGCTGACAAACATAAGTTCAGCAGTGCTAACGTTAGCTAGCTAATGTTAACACATTATTCAATTAGTGAATCCAAGTTAATGTTACCACCAAGAACCACCCAGTAAGTTACATGGCTATAATATGAGGCTACCCTTAATGATTTAATACGATGTTGTTTGGCATGATTATTATCGTAAGTTACGTGTTGTGAAGAGACTACTTCGACTGTGTTAGCTAGTTGACAAACGTTAGCCACGAGTTTAATTAGCATAAAGTTTCCAAGTCTGCTAACGTTACCTACCAGCTGCTGGTATGCTAATTGTAGTTCGTTGTAAAAGTTCGTTTTGTTTCTGTTCAGCAGTTCCTACCCAGTGAATACAGAACTATGTTTTTATGAGTCTGTATTTGTGTAGATTTAACATTAAATATAGCTAATATTAGTGGAATGACACCTGCTAACCTGCTTGAAGCTGAACGAAATGGCAGGCAGAATATTCCTTGATATCACGAAGGGTATCTGGGTGGACTTTTAGAATCCGTCTGGATAAAAATAAATAAATAAATAAATAAATAAAAGCAGATACATACCTTCCGAAATCACCTGATTTCCATTGCATGTTGACAGCTGCTGGACTTGACGGTTGAAAGAATATGCCTGCCTGCCTGCCAATTTTTTTTTTCTCAACCTTCAAATAACTATGTAGCTGTGTTGAAGTCACCCTGGTGCTGGGTAGTGTACTCCACGTCAGGTGGGGGACAGGAGGGAGCACAGCCCTAAACTATCAATCCAGCAGTGATAAACTATCAACCCAACAAGCTGGGTTACAGAAATGACCCAATATGAGTAAAAACAACCAAACAAAATGACCCAACAGCCTCAACCCAGTGTTTGGGTTGAAAAAATAACCCAGCATTTTTTAGAGTGCACACACCCATCACACCCACTCCCCTATCACTGAGCAAGGCCTCAGCCAAACTCTAAATAAACACAAGTGTGAGGGGACCCTGTCTCTCTGTCCAGATGCAAGGACATAGGTGTCCAGGGCTGTGCCTGTCCAGATGCAAGGACATAGGTGTCCAGGGCTGTGCCTGTCCAGATCAAGGGGGCAGGCGAATTCCCGGAAGTAGAAGAATCGACGTAGGCTGGAGGGACCACCTCTCTGCTAACTCCCATAGAAGACCATTCATTCTAGGATTTTTTTTAAATACCATAACTTCATATAACATATATCCTGTGCCGATATTGTAGCTTCTGTGTAATCCACATAAACACTACAAAGGCAAAACAGACTCCACTACCTCGTCCGTAACGTTGGTTACCCATAAGAAGAATGGTTAGCTTGTTCGGTTGGAGGGAAGCTAGCTTTGAAGTAATCTCTTCTTCGCGCCGTAGGGAGATAACCGTATTGTTTGGATAAGAAGCTCAGTCCACCTTACTGTCTGACGGTAACTCATAAGCAAAACCTAGCATACACAACCGTATGTTAAGGTAAAGCATTACACAGAGGCAACCTAATAATAAAAAAGTAAACCTATTTTTTTTTAAAAACGGCACTAATCATTTCAGAGGTTTTCGATGGATTGACCGTAGGTCGGAAAAGTGGAAAGAAGATTAGCTTCAAGGCTATAACTTTTTTGTTTTGTTTTAGCATGACTGTTTTTGAAGATGATCATGTGTGGTAGTTTCAACATTAACACGACTTGGTGAGGATGATATTAATAATAATACATAAATAAATGTTTAACTTTGATGACTTTGAAGGCGAAGGAAGTGTGAGAAGAATTTCTGTGTATCTATCATATGAGTTACAAGATTCAGTTCGATGGCTAACTTCATGAAGTTAAAGGAACACGCCACCCAAAATCAGTAGTGATATATGTTCTTACCGTAACTTTCACGAGTTGAGTCGTACCTCTCCCGCGTCGGTAGGTGTACTCAGGCTGAGGGTCGATCCAGCATGGATTCTAAACTCTGTGGTGGATAGGATCTACAATTAGGTGTTAATAATATTACCACGCTAGGTCAAAGTACTCCCAAGTGCTATTGCGCCACACATTGTAGTTCTCATGTTTATTCGCTTGGAAAATCGTCACGTTTCATGTTGTGTGCCCTAACATTTTTCATCAACTACTCGTGCAACTGTATTTAAGTAGGTAAAACGTGGAGGTGTTTGAATACTGCTATGTGCCTCTCTCTACGGCCACGGCAGAGCCCGCTATCATAGCAACATGCTAACACATTCGCGCCGCGCGACAGAGCGTTTGAGTGCACCTACCGACGCGGGAGAGGTACGACTCAACTCGTGAAAGTTACGGTAAGAACATATATCACTACTGATTTTGGGTGGCGTGTTCCTTTAAGTGTGAGTCTGCGCAGTATTGGGGGGACCAACTGAAGAATCGTTCTATTTGACTCAGTGCCCTCCCATTGAAAACGACGGAGTCTGTTCGTCCATTTCTTTTACTGTCTATGGTCCAGATGCAAGGACATAGGTGTCCAGGGCTGTGCCTGGTTTTTTCCGGGGTCCCTCTCCAGGGTCGCTTAGCTTTGGAAATTTCATTCCATTAGCCAGTTTCCCCTCCTCCTCCTGCAGCTGAATGATGTGCTTTATAACACAGTAACAGTGAGCTTATGCATGCTGTGTGCGCACACACACACACACACACACACACACACACACACGCATGTACGCACACACGCACACACACACACGCACCCCTCCTGCAGCTGAATGATGTGTTTGATAACACAGTAACAGTGAGCTGCATAGTGTGTTATCAAGCACACACATACACACACACACACACACATACACACACACATACCTCATGTGGCTGAATGATGTGCTTGATAACACATGCTAAGCGGTGAACTTAACTTATAGTGTGACATGCACAAATACACACACACACACAGACACACACACAAACACACACCTCCTGCTTCTGCAGCTGAATGATGTGTTTGATAACACATGCTAAGCACTGAACTAACATATTGTGTGATGCGCGCACACACACACACACACACACACACACACACACACACACACACCTCCTGCTTCTGCAGCTGAATGATGTGTTTGATAACACACGCTAAGCACTGAACTAACATGTTCTGTGAGATGTAATTGGCAAAGCCATTTAAACTCACTTCTGTATGACTGGCCCCTTTGTAGGACTTATCAATTGGCTGTGTGTGTGAGAGAGGGTGTGTGTGTGTGTGTTTGTGTGAGGGAGAGAGGGTGTGTGTGTGAGAGAGACTGTGCACATGTGTAAAACATGAGTGTGCGTGTGTATTGATAAAAAAAACATACGTAGTGTACTGTATACATTACTACATTCTCACAGCTACACTGGCTCCCAGTCCAATATATCTGCATGTGTGTATGCTGAAAACATGTATGTGTGTGTGTGTGTGTGTGTGTGTGTGCTTCTTTCTGCCTCAGACCTCATAACTCTTTCCCTGTTTTCTCTTATTTTATTGTTTATATTTTTGTACCTCTTCCACCTGTTTTTCTTAAAAATGTCTTATTTTCTTTCTTTTTTTTTACTAATAATACATTTATTTGTTTACATTTATTTACTATGTTCTGTGTCTTTGTATCTCTGTTTCTCTTTGAGTGGACAGTGTGCTCAGGGTTTGTGTATCTCTGTTCTTATGGAGTGTATTGTCCTTACGTATCTTGAAAGGCGCTTATAAACGAATTATGAAAAATGAAAAATGTATTAGTATTATATATATATAGTTATACTGTATACGTCATAAGCAGTGTTGGGAGTAACGGCGTTTAAGTATAACGGCGTTACTAACGGCGTTAATTTGTCCATAACGGAGTAATCTAATTTATTACTTTTTACAACGTTACAACGCCGTTAACGTTACTGGACGTTAAATGTGGTGCGTTACTTACTTTGCATTGATTGAATAAACTGTGTAATCCGAACGCACCCCTGGCTCACAGCTAGTGAGGAGGTGGGTTAATAACGACGTAAGCCATTAGGATTGGCTAAGGCAGAGTCATGTTTCATGATAGCCAATCAGAGCCAGTGTTTTTACACGCTTGCCAGCACACGCGCCACACACACGCAACAGCTAAAGTAGAGATTCGATGAAACAGCAGAGGTCAGGAGCAATCCTATGAAAAGTTGGCATTTTCAAGGTGGAGATATAAGCACTACTTCAAATTCATTGTGGTCAAAGGCAAGAACGTGCATGTAATGTGTACATTATGTCCAGGAGCGAAGACTTTGTCGACATCCTTTGTAAGCAACTCTAATTTAATGAGGCATCTCACACACGCTAGTGGCCAAAAACACCGATAGCCCCCCTCCACCAGAGATGATAGCTCGCCATCCACTAGCAAAGAAGGACTCGGAGCAATGTCCTCCAAGCAGCAAAAGCTAGATCTTTCTGCCTCACAACAAAAACCTATGACACAGGCTGAAGTCAACCGTAGGTCTGTCGATGTACAATTTCCCCTTGGGGATCAATAAAGTATCTATCTATCTATCTATCTAATAAATATCGAAAGTTATGTAGCCTACAAACACCTGTCTGTTCTACTAATTTCAACTGGCTTTTCAAAACTGCTCAAAAAATCCAAATTCTTTGACATATAGCAACTTTTTTTTTAACAGTAACGCAAATAGTTACTTTCCCTGGTAACGAGTTACTCTTATCATAGAGTAATTCAGTTACTAACTCAGTTACTTTTTGGAACAAGTAGTGAGTAACTATAACTAATTACTTTTTTAAAGTAACGTTCCCAACACTGGTCATAAGTGTGTTTGAACGTGCATCCTTGTGTGTTTGAGATGAATTTGTTTGTTTTAGGTGTGTGTGTGTACGCGTGTGTGTGTGTGAGTGAGTGAGTGAGTGAGTGTGTGTGTGTGTGTGTGGGCTCTATCTTCCGTGTGGGCGCAATTGACTTTGTATACTCGCGCGTTTGTCTTTCCTATTTTGCAGTCAGCGCATATTGGAATTTTCCCTCCACAGGTACATGCCTGTAAATTAGGGAATTCGATTGCGCCCACGGGGGCGGTTCAGCGAAAAGACGGGGCGTGTTCCGGCGCAAACGTTCACTGTTGATATTTTGCAGTTTCAGAAAACAATTCCGCCACAGACCAGGAACTCCCTGGTCTAAAGTCTGTGGCGAAAATGCAGATGCTATTTTAAGGGCGCATGCATGACCACAGGCCTGCATGAATGAATGCGTTGCACACCAATCTACAGACACCTCCGTGCACAGACGGAAACATTCAAAGCCTTGATAATATTTGTCCATTTCCCGGTTTTGTTCGTGCATTGGTGACCTAAATATTTAGTATCCTATATAGTACAACATCTACATGCAATATCTTTACAACAACGCCTAATTACGACCTATTAATCTGGACAACTTTATAGGCTACAGCCCTATAAAGGCTAAAGTTACTTTTAGTTTTGTTCCAATTTACCGTTGTGTAAGGTTTTAAGCCCCAAGCTTTGCTATGTTCCCTCCATCCTTTCGTTATTTTCAAAAAACGTTTTATATCCATGATGGCCTTGAAGTCTTGAGTTAGTGAATTAGCTTAAATCAGCTTTTCATGTGCTGTTAACCAGCAACAGATAGTACAAGAAAGCAGCAAGTATGGTTACAATTTCTGTAGTTGCTGCATCCATTCATTCTTATTCTCTCTCCTGCTCAAATAAATGTTGTGCGTGAAATAAGTTGATGATAACGTGTTTACAAACTCTGCTTTACAGAAAATATTGTAAATAGTCTACTGTCACGCAGTTAATGGGATACTGTGCAGAGTTGAAAGTTAGGTCAACTTAAACGAAGCCCTTGCTTGGCCGCCTGTGCTGCGCAATGCACACTTAGCTCCTCTCATCTATACAATGTAGTTCCCATTTCTGTAAACCATACATAATTTCAAAGAAAAATATTACCACTCGAGGGAAATCAGTGTGGTGTCCATGTGAAAAAATAGGCATAAATCTAGCGTACACATTTTCACGAATCACTGATGTGTTGATGACATAAATTAGGAAATGTTAGAGGACTTAAGGAGACGTGATGTTGAACTGCATGCCGATGCCATTTAACCCAAATGCCCCAGCGGCAGCACGGGAGAGAAGAGATTAACTGACAGAAGATATGCATTGTCTATAGAGAGGTAATGTTAGATTACATTGTACATTGCAAATATATCACCATGCATTCATAACCTCGTGATTCAGTGAGAATGATCCCAAAACATCGGAAAGTATGTCTTTGTGACAATTCTGTATTACATTTTGTCAAGAGGAAAAATCAATAGCTAACTGAACAGTGATTATAGCGCTGTGAACGCTCCTGGCTGCGCCTGGCAAATACGCCACCATAATAGCAATCAGCTATGGAACAAGCATGCCTGTTGTTAAAGGGAATGTGAGATGACGCTCTGATTGGTTTATTGCACGTTACGCCCAAACCACACCCATGATTAATGTAGCTACTTCAGACCACCCCATTTTAGATTTGCGTCGGGCGCAATAGTCAATATCCCGCCGGTAAAATAGCATCAGCGCCCAAGATCCGCCCACAAAGTCACTTGCGTTTTGCGCGAAGACACTTCCGTTTCAGACCATTAAAATAGGGCCCTGTGTGTGTGTGTGTGTGTGTGTGTGTGTGTGTGTGTATGTGAACTGACTATCCCTTCTGTGTCTCAGAACATGTTTAGGTGCCAGAGATCCATACTGTGGTTGGGACCACCAGCAGAAACGTTGCAGCACCATAGAGGACAGCGCAAGCATGGCCCAATGGACACAGAATATTACAGAGTGCCCGGTAAGACACACACACTCACACACACACACACACGCACGCACGCACACACACACACACACACACACACACCATAGAGGACAGCACAAGCATGGCCCAATGGACACAGAATATTACAAAGTGCCCTGTAAGACACACACACACACACGCACGCACCCACGCACGCGCACGCACACACACACACACGCACACGCACACACACACACACCATAGAGGACAATGCCAGTACAAGCCAGTGGACTCCCTAAGACACACACCCTAAGACACACACACACACACACACACCACATAAACAAGTTCACACACATTAGACACTGACATGATTTGACAATGCACTGATACTCCTCTTGTCATCTCTGACCCCAGATGCGAAACCTCACCCAAGATGGCGGCTTTGGTCCGTGGGCCCCATGGCAACCCTGCACCCATGACGACGGGGAAGGGGCCAATGCGTGTGTGTGCCGCCTCCGTTCCTGCGATAGCCCCGCCCCCCAGTGTGGAGGTGCCAAGTGTAACGATCCGACCATAGAGGTGGCCAACTGCTCCAGGTACAGCAGGACAACACACACACACACACACACACACACACACACACACACACACACACTCACACACACACACACTCACACACACACACACACACACACACACACACACACACACTCACACACACACACACACACACACACACTCACACACACACTCACACACACACACACTCACACACACACACTCACACACACACACACACACACACACACACACACACACACACACACACACGTACACACACACACACATACACACACACACACATACACACACACACACACAAACACACACATGTTTACAAACATTTAAAAACACACATTTATACACAAAGATACAGATACACACACAAATTCTACATATAGCATGTATGGCTACTTCTCACTAAGTTTACAAGTAAAGATTTTGAAAATACTCAGAAATCTCTACTCTGCCCATGCATGGCAACAAACATGCTCACACACACTTATACATACTTACACCAGGGTTTCCGTTGTCCGGTAATTACCGGACATTGGCCGGAAAAAAAATGAAATGTCCGAAAAAATTAAATCTCTCCGGTCAAATTGTCCGATTGAAATTGGCTAATAATCCCGTCCCCTAACGCAATCTGAATTTGAGAATAAGCCATAATACGTAAGCCTGTATTATGCGTCCTCTGGCTATGTTTTTAAATGAACATGCTCTACCCTTTGAAAAGTAAGCTATCAAACAACACGCATAGCCTATGCTGCATTTCAAATAGGAAGCGCACGCTTAAAACGTCCATATTAAACAACGAACAGTGAGGCGGTTCAAACATGGCCAGGCCCAGGCAGACTAGCCTTAAAAGTTTTTTCAGAGGCCAGACGCGATGGATGATGATAAATTGGTAACGTCTAAAGCCTCAGATGTCCGGTCAACTCCAACACCACCAGATAAAAAGCAGAAGTGTCGGACGTATCTGTCGGAATCAGTGACATTGGAAGTGGAGTTGCGGGGGATGCGGCCGCTCCAAGACACTGTCATTCTCCATGTACACTGTCACAAGTGTTCTTTACCCAAAGCATACAGGAGGCCTATGCGTTCTCTGTCTATGATCTAGGGCCTCCTCGACGAGGAGATTACGCTACTGGTCCGCGAATAATTTCTGGCACAATTTAACGGTATCATTGAACCGCGGCCGAAAGAAAAATAAACTAAACATTTCCCAGAATAGGAAACATTTCCTAATTTATTGTTATCAAATAGAGGCATAGCATTAGGGGGTAGTGGTGTGAGCGCTCATTCTTGTATGTGCGCATCTGTGTAAGTTACTGTAAACAGTCACCACTGGAGATAACGTAGCAGCAACAAACAACGTAGCCTTTTTAAAACAACGAACGAAGCGGACTCTTGCTGTCCATGAAAAGATACTGGCTAGATCTTGTTCGGTAGGTTTATGTTAGGCTAATGAACATGTTGCATTCTATACAGCTTGATTATAGCCTGTCTCCAGTTTTCCCTTAATTTGACTAATTAAGAAGCGATAATATATTTGACCGGCATATCATCAAAATGTCTGGAAAACAAAACCTCTGCCGGTCACTTTGACCGGCACCATTTTTTTCTAGCAGAAACTCTGACTTACACATACTCACACACACTTATACGTACTTACACATGCTCGCACACACTTATATGTACTTACACATGCTCGCACACACTTATACATACTTACACATGCTCACACACATTTATACATACTTACACTTATACTTATACTGTACGTATACATTTGGCTGATGTTTCTATCCAAAGCAACATACAATCATTGCAAGGGCCAGTCTCCCCGGAGCAGCTTGGGGTTAAGTTCCTTGCTCAAGGGCACAACGGTGGCAACCGGGAATTGAAACCACAACTTTTCAGGCTACTGCATGCTAGCTCCACTCTTTAACTACTACAACCACTACTGCATGCTAGCCCAGCTCCTTAGCCACTACACTACTACTGCACGCTATCCCAGCTCCTTAGCCACTACGCAACCACTACTGCATGCTAGCCCAGCTCCTTAGCCACTACGCTAGCCACTACTGCATGCTAGCCCAGCTCCTTAGCCACTATGCTAGCACTACTGCATGCTAGCCCAGCTCCTTAACCACTACGCTAGCACTACTGCATGCTAGCCCAGCTCCTTAGCCACTACGCTACCACTACTGCATGCTAGCCCAGCTCCTTAGCCACTACCATTACTGCATGCTAGCCCAGCTCCTTAACCACTACGCTACCACTACTGCATGTTAGCCCAGCTCCTTAGCCACTACGCTACCACCAAAGATAATGAATGCGTAGCAAGATGGGTGGTCCTAGTTCATGTCTATGAGGGCAAAGTGGAGTTCAGTCAGAGACGGGCTCTGGTTCAGTTCCCGCCTGCACAGGGGCGTGTCACTGAAGTATGACTTACGTTTGAACGCCTCGGTTCCACGCCAGACAAGCCGGAGTACAAAATAAACTTGGTGTACACCTTCATTAATGTTGATTTTCTCCCGACTGGAGGGACATTCTACTGAAATAGGGAGGAGGGTTTGGAGATCATGATACCGTGTCCGAAATGTGCATCTATTGCTCAGAAAAATAAGGCTTTGACAAATTCTGGGAAATTCTTGGATTCTGCCATAGACCTCAATGTTAAAAAGAGAGCCCGATCACTGCATAAATGTGCGGGGGCGTGTACTGCTACCCTATTTGCATAAATTTCCAGGGACAGGAAATGGCCTCTCATGAAGTATCTTCGCTACCATCTTTGCTACCACTACTGCATGCTAGCCCAGCTCCTTAGCCACTATGCTACCACCACTACTGCATGCTAGCCCAGCTCCTTAGCCAATACGCTACCACCACTACTGCATGCTAGCCCAGCTCCTTAGCCAATACGCTATCACGGCCTGTCAAGCTGCCAGGTCATGGTGCCAATAAGCATACACACAGAGAGGTCATGTGGCCATGTTAAGACTGGAAGCATAGCTCTACACACACACCCCTTTCACACACACACACACACACACACACACACCCGTGACAAACAGGTTTGTTTAGAGACAGACCAGACAACAACAACTTTAGAGTTGTGCAACCCATCCGCAGAAAAGCTCTTTGAGTGGGAAGAGTTTATCCAATTACAGAGCAGCGTTCGGCTGACAATCCTCTCTGATTGGCCTGTTTTTCTCCCAGACAGGACAGTGCAATCAGGGCCATATAAGAGAGAGGGAGAGAGAGAGAGAGGGGAGGTGTAATGGAGTAAGAGAATGAGACAGAGATAATGATGAAAGAGAAGAATAGAGAGGGTATTTAGGAGAGATTGCATGAGACAGAGAGAAAGAGAGAGAGAGAGAGAGAGGGGAAATAATGGAGAGAGAGAATGGGACAGAGATAATGATAAAAGAGGAGAAGAAAGAGAGAGAAGAGAGTATATAGGAGAGATTGCATGAGACATAGAGAGAGGGAGAGAAAGACTTTGATTTTGAAAACTTTATTGAACTATATGGATCAAAGAGAGAGAGAGGGAGAGAGAGAGAGGGACTATTTGAGATTGCATGAGACAGAGAGAGAGGGAGAAAGAGAGAGAGAGAGAGAGAGAGAGAGAGCTGCTGACAGTAATGAAATGAAAGAGTGTGTGTGTGTGTCTGGGGAAGTAATGTTTGATTCTGCAGAAGTGTTCAGCTTCGCCACAGCACTTAGGCCAATTACGCAGATGTTTTAGAATGTCTCCCTAACGTCACACACACACACACACACACACACACACACACACACACACACACACACGCAGTCCCACTGCTTTCAGATCCACTACAGACACAGCTTTCTCAAGCAGAGAGAAAGAAAGTGCACAAGAGAGAGAGAAAGATAGCAAGACAGTGCATGAGAGAGAGAGAGAGAGAGAGAAACATTTATCTTCACTTTCTGTATTCCCTTGTTGACAACAATCCCCAACTTGTCTGACTGAGTTAGTTAATGACTAAAGCACACAACTCCCATCAGTCTGACATGTGTGACGTGTGTGTGTGTGTGTGTGTGTGTGTGTGTGTGTGTTTGAGCCATGTGTAGTGTGTGTGTGTGTGTGTGTGTGTGAGGCATGTGTAACTCGTGTAATGTGTATGTGTGTGTGTGTGTGTGTGCATGACGTTATCCGTCAGTAATATCTGGTCTGATTGAATGTGT
>NW_027468689.1:3112029-3114529 GCF_046254945.1 Alosa pseudoharengus | reverse complement strand
GTTCATCAGCAGCAAGTCATAGCATGTGAAAACTTGACCTGGGTTTTCTTAATGGGCCATAATATATCAGTAATCATTTAGTTCATTCAGTGTGTGTGTGTGTGTGTGTTCATTCAGTTCATTCAGAGTGTGTGTGTGTGTGTGTGCGTGTGTGTGTGTGTTTGCACGTGTGTGTGTGTGTGTGTGTGTGTGTGTGTGTGTGTGTGTGTGTGTGAGTGAAAGAATAGGGGCAGGTTGAAGATGAGGATGTATGATTAATGTATCTTAAGCAGCCCTGATGATGTACTGTAATGGCTCACTAACTAGACTCAGTCATGAATGAAAAAGTTTGTGTGTGTGTGTGTGTGTGTGCGCGCGTGCTGGCGTGCACGTGTGTGCCTTCATGTGAGAACAAGAGAGAGAAAGAGTGTGTGTGTGCATGTGTGTGCGTGTGTGTGTGTGTGTGTGTGTGTGTGTGTGTGTGTGTTTGAGCCAGACCCAAAAAGTCTTGGTGGTTTGGCAGACTCAAGGCGTCAGCAGCATTAGCGTTGGCTGCCACTTATTTCTAAGGCATGACTTCGCCACATTTAATTATGACACACACGCACACACACACACACAAACACACACACACACACACACACACACACAATCAACATCTGCTCACACCAACAGTGCTTTGGGCCTGTAATGTTACACACACTAACACACACTGGACTCCAATAAAGAGTGTGTTGACTGTACAGTATTGTAAAGCATGCTCACAGACACACACACACACACACTTGTGAGTAAATGGGCACACACACACACACACACACACACACACACACACACACACACACACACACACACACACACACACACACACACACACACACACACACAGAGATGACTGTACAGTATTCTAAAGCCTGCTCACAAATGGCAGGAGTAGAGAATAGTGTGAGATGGACTAGAGGAACACACACACACACACAAACACACACACACACACACACACACATAGTTGGAGTAGAAAGAGTTGGAGTTCATACTATAGATCCTTTACCATCGTTAACTACGTGCTTCCAGCATTGGACAGACCTCACAGAGAGAGAGAGAGGGAGAGAGAGAGAGAGCATCTGATGCTCCAGACTCACCTAAAAGGGACATTTTATGATTGTAAGTTTGTCAGTGAATGTGTGTGTGTGTGTGTGCGTGTTGAGAGAGAGAGAAAGAGAGAGAGAAAGAGAGAGAGAGTGCCTGGGAGTTGGTTAAAGCAGCAACGCTCACACTCGGCTGAATATCAGTGCATGCCAAGGCATCTTCATCTCAGTTTTATTTTCACTTCAAAACTCAGTACTGGTGCATCACAGGACAGGCTTTGTGTGTGTGTGTGTGTGTGTGTGTGTGTGTGTGTGTGTGATTATCATGATTATATTTGTATACTGTTGTTGTAAACATTTGTAAACAGCTGTATATGTATGTATATGATTTTTTTTTTTTATCGCTTATCAAATATACAGTAAATCTTTAAAGGAATAATAAGCTCTTATGGCTAACTGGAGATGCCAATGTTATTGCATTTTTATGTGTATATGAGGAACGTTCAATGGCAGAGCAGAAGGCCGGTGTGATATCATATAATCCTAGTCCAGCTCTGCAGGTGTGTAAAGATTAGTAGATGTACAGAAACTCCTCAGTAGCCGCGGACACTTTTGAGGAACCAGTGCTGAGGATGTGTAGCGTTAAGAGTCCGAAACTTCCAGAATGATCTGGAATGTTGGCTATGTTAGTCTGAAACTTCCAGAATGATCTGGAATGTCAGATATGTTAGTCTGAAACTTCCAGAATGATCTGGAATGTCGGACGGATATGTTAGTCTAAAAACTTCCAGAATGATCTAGGTCAGATATGTGAGTCAGAAGCTTCCAGAATGAAATGAAATGAGTTGGTTGGTAGAGTCGCTAACTGACCTGAGTGACCTACTAATGGTGTCGGTTGGATTTCTGATTCGATCTTGTGCTGTACAGTATATTGGAGTTCTGAGAAAAAATTTAAAAGTGTGTGTGCCTCTTTCTGTGTTTGTGTGTGTGGGTGCGTGTGTTTAAGAGAGAGTGAGAGCATCCGTGAGATTTCAGATATTGTTACAGAGGAAGAAATGTCAGTGTCATTCATGTTATTATTTTCCACATTGATGGATGGACCAATAGATTGTCACCTGATCCCACATGATTGGACACACTCACCCCGTCACCCGCTTGTGATTGGCTGCTTTGGCTTTTTGCATGGATGCTAGCCCCGCCCCCAGAGGCCCTGCGTCTCTCTATGCAAGTCCAACCCAGACGGGGCGGGACCCACAGTCACATGACACACATGATCACATGATCACTGCCTTTTTACACACTGTGAAGCTGTTTCTTTTCTACTTTATATTTTTGTATGTTGTACATTGTAAGGACAAAAAATATAATAAACTTCAATTTTGGTGCCAAATAAGTGATTATCTTACCCTGTGTTTATCATTGGCATGGTCTGA
>NW_027468689.1:3097029-3099529 GCF_046254945.1 Alosa pseudoharengus | reverse complement strand
TAGGATGGTGACTGTCTGCTCTGAGGAGCGTATTCCTGCTTAGAGGTTTGCGGTAGATGGTTGTCTCCAAATTGCCTTGGGTATTTTTCCGTATAGTTAAGTCCAAGAAATCTACTTTTTCAAGTGAATGCTCACTCGTGAACTTAAGGAAAGGGGTGGTGCCGTTGATATATTCCATAAAATTATTCAACTCGGCAAGATGTCCGGTCCAAATAAAAAATACATCATCTATGTATCTCTTCCATAAGGGGATATTGTGTAGAAATGTATTGTTGAGGGAATTGTAGATACATTTTTCCTCCCAGAGTCACTAAACATGCATAGGAGGGTGCAAAACAACTTCCCATACTGACACCTTGTTTCTGGAGATAATACGCGTTGGTGTATTGGAAATAGTTTCTAGTTAAAATCAGCTCCGCCAGTATCAAAAGAAACTCATTGGGGGGTACTACTGCAGCTGGGCGAGTGGCAAAGAAATGTGACAACGCCTCAATCCCCGCCGTGTGTGGGATGCAAGTGTAAAGGCTTTGTACATCACAAGTCACCAATCTGTACTCATCGTCACCGGTAGGCCTAAAAGAATTAAGAATTCTTAGGATATCAGTCGTATCCCCCAGGTAGGAGGGCAGCTCAGTTACATACTTCTTCAGAAAGAAATCAAGATATTGAGACAGTGGTTCTGTTAAACACCCAATACTAGACACAATAGGTCTTAGGGGGGGGTTGTCAAGAGACTTATGAACCTTAGGTAGCCCATAGAACACTGGACATATAGGATGTTTCACAGTTAGGAAATCTCTCTCCCTTTCAGTAATCCAACCTCTAGAGTGTGCTGTACCCACTACTTGATCAATTTCCACTTTATATTGATCGAGGGGATTTTTAGGGAGTAATGTGTAGTGTAAAGTCTCTTTTAACTGTGATAGGATACCTTTATCATATTGTTCTTTGCTCATCACAACTATGGAACCTCCCTTGTCGGCTGGGTGAATGATGATGTCCTCTCTATTCTCCAATTAATTAAGGCATTTGATTTCGGTTGCCGATAAGTTACCTCGTTTCTGATGTGGTTTTTTACAAATTTTAAAAAAGTCATTCTCAATCAAATTTCTGTAAGTAATTATAGAGGGGTTCTGATTGGAGTGAGGAATAAAAGTGGATTTCTTTCTGAAAGGTGTGATTTCTCTGGTGATAGGTACAGACGTAGTCTGGGAATTGCGCAAAACTGCATTGGCATTTATTAGTACATTTGGCTTATGTGAAAAAAAGTGCTTTAGGTGAAGTGAGCGAATTAACTTAAAAGTGTCTACTTTCAGTTTGAAAGGGTTGATAGTGTTAGAGGGACAAAAAGATAGACCCTTACTCATCACTTCAGTTTCTGCTTCACTGATGTGTAATCCAGAGATGTTAATTACTGTCTGTGTGGAGGTGGAAGGTGAGTGCGTGGAGGTGGAAGGTGAGTGCGTGGAGGGGGAAGGTGAGTGCGTGGAGGGGGAAGGTGAGTGCGTGGAGAGCGTCGGTGAGTGCGTGGAGAGCGTCGGTGAGTGCGTGGAGGTGGAAGGTGAGTGCGTGGAGAGGGAAGGTGAGTGTGTGGAGGGGGAAGGTGAGTGTGTGGAGAGGGAAGGTGAGTGCGTGGAGAGCGTCGGTGAGTGTGTGGAGGGGGAAGGTGAGTGCGTGGAGGGGGAAGGTGAGTGCGTGGAGGGGGAAGGTGAGTGCGTGGAGGGGGAAGGTGAGTGTGTGGAGAGCGTCGGTGAGTGCGTGGAGAGCGTCGGTGAGTGCGTGGAGAGCGTCGGTGAGTGCGTGGAGAGCGTCGGTGAGTGCGTGGAGAGCGTCGGTGAGTGCGTGGAGAGCGTCGGGTTGGCTCCGCAGGAGGCCTTCTTCTTTTGCCCCCGCGAGCCCCTCCTCGTCCTCTTTGGCGTGGAGGCTTGGCGTTGGATAAAAAAGCTCTCGTGTCTTGGTGGCTGTCGGCGTCACTCGTGTATGGGGAATCCCATTCGCTCGCGGAAGTGGAGAGCCGGTCACTGGGGTGTGGTTGCCGCGTAGCGCGCGGTTTTCGGAGACTCCTCACCTCTCCTTTCCAGTCATAGATCTTTCCTTCGGCATAGTCCTTAGTATCCCTCTCGTATTTCTTGATCTTGTAGCTTTGAAGTTCCTCTTGGAAAGTTTTGAGGGAAGCGGTTATTTTAGTGGAGATGGTGTTGAAGTATCTGCGTCAATTTGCGCCTTCATCTGTGTCTCCGTTTTTCGGATCGCCATGGTGGTCTTATCCCTTTCAGTCTTGGTTTTCTCGATGAGTAGAAGCATCAAATCCAGGGAGCATTTGTTCAAGATCTGTTCCCACTTGTGCATGAATTCGGAATCATCTAGCCCTAACGAGGGCGTTTTCTTCAGGCGAAGTCCGCGAGGAATTCGCTTAACTCTCCAATATTCAGAGAGTGTGATTGAATGCCAGAGGAGCCTGATGTCTCTCTTCTTGAGGTCCTCTAGCTCTCTGCTGAGG
>NW_027468689.1:3079529-3082029 GCF_046254945.1 Alosa pseudoharengus | reverse complement strand
AAATGCAGTTTATTATGCTCAATGCAGCTCATTGCACTTCTAATGGAGGGTGATGTGGTACAACATAATGACTGAGCTAGGCTTAAGGCTAACAACAGTAGAATGCAATAGGTGCAGTGATGGCTCATGATGCAATACAAGGAACAATCATAGCCAGAATTTTGTTAAAAGAAGACAAAAGGTCAAAGTCTGGTCAATTGTGATAGAAATGCTGTAACTTTAGGCTTAGGCCTACTCATTAAAATCAACTGAGAGCCTACCTGTATATTGTAACCCAAAACTTAAAGACATGTCAAGATAGGCTACACAGTGCAGCTACTGGCCATTTTGGTGCCCTAACTGGTGAAATACAGTATTAACCTAAGTATGTCATCATATGGCCAACTATTAAGATGTAATCTGCCTGTTCCCAGGGATGGGTAGTATTTCTGAAACATGTAATAGGCCTATGTGTTTCAAATGCAAAATAGTAATTTTGTAATTTTAAAAATACTGCAAAATACTATATGTGAAAAACACAAAAAAAGTAGATACTACACACAGGTGTAATGAATAATTGGTAATTAGGCAACAATGGTTTATGTTTATCGCAATCAGCTAATGTGAGAACAGCTGTGTTCAACAACACTTACAGCTTTTCAGTCACGGCTATTGCTGAAGCATCAGCTCTGGTCTGAAGCACTGGTGTGAAGTGGTACGCAAGTAAAGATGAGCAAGTTGACCTGTGCAAGTTCACATAAGGACACTGACAAAGGCAATGTCCCATTGTCTCCATGCCAATCTTTAACAGAAAAATGTCAGATATCTCAACCACAATGACATCAATAGATGGTAAGGTGTTGAGTGTACCCAGATAGGTCAGTCACTTAGGCCTACCATATATCGTCACAGGTGACAAGCTAATCATCGCAAAGTGTTGTGCTAATGCTGGGAACAGGCAGGAATGGGCAAAAATACATCAGAATGTATTTCTAAATAAAATACCTAATACCCTCATTTTTAATGTATCAAAATAAACTACAAAATACAGTAGGCCTAACCATATTACGTATGTATCAAAATAAAATACTGTATTTTTGTATTTAGAAAATACTCAAAATACTTTTTTCAGGGAAGTATGGAAGCACTGCAAAAAAAGCTTTTTTTTTTATCCCAAACATTTAGCCTATTAAAACTATATAGTAAAAAACAATACAATTTGGCCCCTGTCGTATACCATATGCAAGTTCATGTAGTGTGATCAAAATTAAGAATAATTCAAGAATTTACATTTACATTTAGTCATCTAGCTGATGCTTATCCAAATGACTGACAGAGCTTTCAATTAGCCACATTATAATCAATAGGCCAAAATCATAATTGTGTATCTGTGCCAAAATTCGTAATTCAAGCCCAGTGCAGAACTGAATAAGAAAATCATACGGCTATGTATCTTGAAGTTCCAGTATGTGAGAGACTTGACGTGGCTTAATATCTCCAACCTCAAGTATGCAGCTAATAAGGAAATAGAATTGTTATTTAATTAAACAAGGTGAACTTCTCCCCACTGTAGAATGCAGAAAAGGATGCTACAAGGAAGGGAATTCAAACACACTCAACACCTTACCATCTATTGATGTCATTGTGGTTGAGATATCTGACATTTTTCTGTTAAAGATTGGCATGGAGACAATGGGACATTGCCTTTGTCAGTGTCCTTATGTGAACTTGCACAGGTCAACTTGCTCATCTTTACTTGCGTACCACTTCACACCAGTGCTTCAGACCAGAGCTGATGCTTCAGCAATAGCCGTCACTGAAAAGCTGTAAGTGTTGTTGAACACAGCTGTTCTCACATTAGCTGATTGCGATAAACATAAACCATTGTTGCCTAATTACCAATTATTCATTACACCTGTGTGTAGTATCTACTTTTTTTGTGTTTTTCACATATAGTATTTTGCAGTATTTTTAAAATTACAAAATTACTATTTTGCATTTGAAACACATAGGCCTATTACATGTTTCAGAAATACTACCCATCCCTGGGAACAGGCAGATTACATCTTAATAGTTGGCCATATGATGACATACTTAGGTTAATACTGTATTTCACCAGTTAGGGCACCAAAATGGCCAGTAGCTGCACTGTGTAGCCTATCTTGACATGTCTTTAAGTTTTGGGTTACAATATACAGGTAGGCTCTCAGTTGATTTTAATGAGTAGGCCTAAGCCTAAAGTTACAGCATTTCTATCACAATTGACCAGACTTTGACCTTTTGTCTTCTGGCTATGATTGTTCCTTGTATTGCATCATGAGCCATCACTGCACCTATTGCATTCTACTGTTGTTAGCCTTAAGCCTAGCTCAGTCATTATGTTGTACCACATCACCCTCCATTAGAAGTGCAATGAGCTGCAGTGAGCATAATAAACTGCATTTAGAATTCCAAATCCATATTTCCAGATATTTTGGTAAAAGTAACTTAAAAGTAACACATAGTAGTGTAATGCCTTACA
>NW_027468689.1:3059529-3064529 GCF_046254945.1 Alosa pseudoharengus | reverse complement strand
CAGGAGTCTATTAAATGGGCTGCAATCACACACACACACACACACACACACACACTTACAAACACACACGCATGCACACACACATACTTATAAACACGCACGCATGCACGCACACACGCACACACACAGCCACTATCTCAGTCCTCTTCCTTATTACACTCCTTCATTTATTCCCATCTGTTCATCCCCCTTTTATCTCCTTTCTCTCTTCTGTCTCTCTATTTCATCTCTTCTCTCTCTCTACTGCTCCTCACTGTTCTATCCCTTTTCTTCCTCTGCTGTCTGTCTCTCTCTCTCCTCTCTCTCTCTTCCCCATCTCTCTCTCTCTCTCTCTCTCTCTCTCTCTCTCTCTCTCTATCTCTCTCTCTCTCCTCTCTCTCTCTTCCCCATCTCTCGCTCTCTCTCCATCTTCTCTCTCTTCTCTCTCTCTACCCCATCTCACTCTTTTCTCTCTCTCTCTCTCTCTCTCTCTCTCTCTCTCTCTCTCTTCTCTCTCTCTCTCTTCTCTCTCTCTCTCAATTCAATTTTCAATATAATTCAAGAAAGCTTTATTGACATGAACATTATTGCCAAAGCTCAATTACATGTACACATAAGAGGTAAAGAGGAAAAAATAGAAAATAAATACATGTTTAACAGAATTGTGGTATTAACATATAAGAGGACGTAAAAGTAGACAAAGAAGACATAAAAGTAAAACAACAATTCATAATAAAAACAAATATACAACATTGTTGGTGGTTGTGGCCTCACTGGCTGTCACTCAGGTTGTGGCAGGCTCCTACAAATTTTGCAGCCAGAATGACCACATCCTCATTTTCTCCGAGGATGTAAGTCAATTTAGCTTCATTTGTCCAGGTTTGGAATTCATGGAGGGTTGAATTTAATTTATTGAATAATAATGTCAGTATTTCCTCATATTTTGGGCATTCTGTTAAGAAGTGGAGCTCTGTCTCCACAGCCCCCAAGCTGCAGTGTGAGCATAGCCTCTCCTCTCTGGGCAGCCAGGTCTGCCTGTGTCTGCCTTTTTCAATGGAGAGACTGTGCTCACTGAGTCTGTACATAGTCATGGTTTTCCTGAGTTTTGGGTCTTTCGGTGTACTTAGAGGTCACTGAGTCTCAGGACAAGTTGGCTAAGTGGGCTCCTTCCTATGTTTTGCTCTTGGCTTTGAAGTGCTAGATGGTGGAGTGAGTCGGGGTGGCTCATTTTAATGTGTTGCCAGAATTTGAGGGCTCTTTTTTGAATATTGATGATAAGGGGGTATTGGCCTAATTCTGCCCTGCATGCATTGTTCGGCGTCTTCCTCTGTACCCAGAGGATGCTTTTGCAGAACTCTGCATGCAGGGCTTCAGTTGGGTCTTTATCCCAGGTTGAGAATTCATGTCCCAAACCCCATACCTTAGAGCCATATAGTGCAATTGGTTCTATCACAGTTTTAAAAAGTTTAATCCAAATTCTAATTGGCAGCTCCAATGTAATTGATCTTTTAATGGCATAAAATGCTCTTTTTGCTTTTTCTTTAAGTTCCTTCACAGCCAAGCCAAAGTGCCCTGTTGAAGTCAGAGTTATGCCTAGATAGGTGTAGTTATTTGTCTGGTCAATTGGACCTTGGTTTTTTCAGAATTTATTTTTAGGGCCCATGGGTGGAAAGTACATCCATGTGGTGCTGCAAGCCCTCTTTTGTTGGTGATATCAAAACCAAGTCGTCTGCGAAAAGCAAGCACTTGACCTCAGTGTCCTGCAGCATGAGTCCTGGACCTGCAGAGTTCTGCAATGTGTTTGCCAATTCGTCTATATAGACGTTAAACAGTGTAGGGCTTAAACTACAACCCTGTCATACTCCCCTCCTTTGGTGAAAGAAATCAGTCCTGTTACATCCTATTTTGACAGCACACTTGCTGCTCAGATACATAGATTTTATTATGTCGTATAGTTTTCCTCCCACACCACTCTGGATCAGTCTATATAATAGGCCTTTATGCCATATGGAGTCAAATGCCTTTTGGAAGTCCACGAAGCAAGCAAATATTTTTCTTTTATTTTGATTTACATATTTATCAATGAGGGTGTTCAGGGTGAAGATGTGGTCTGATGTACGATTTTTTGGGAGGAATCCAATTTGGTTTTTGCTTAATACATTGTGTTCTGTGATGTACTCAATTATTCTTGTGTTAATTATGCTACAGAACACTTTTCCAAGGTTGCTGTTAACACAAAACCCCCCCTCTCTCTCTCTCTCTCTCTCTTTCTCTCTCTTTCTCTCCCCTCTCTAGACGCATGTGTCCTGACCCTTGACCCCAACTCGGCGCACCGCAGGCTGGTCCTGTCGGAGGGCAACACGGTGGCGACGCTGCAGGCATCCCCCCAGGTGTGCGCTGACTGCCCGGAGCGCTTCGACGGCTGGACGCAGGTGGTGTGCCTGGGGCCGCTGACCGCCGACCGCTGCTACTGGGAGGTGGAGTGGAGGGGTCGGGGGTCATCCCTGGGCGTGGCCTTGGCCTCCATGCCCCGCAAGGGGGCGGACTCCAGGTCGGGGCTGGGCTACAACGGCCAATCGTGGAGCCTGGAGCTGTCGGACATGTGCTGCGCGGCGCTGCACGCCAATCAGAAGCAGGAGATCCCCGTGACGTACTCGCCGCGCGTGGGCCTCTTCCTGGACCGCGCGGCGCAGACGCTGGCCTTCTACGGCGTGGACGACGAGCTGGCCCTGCTGCACGCCTTCCGCTCGCCCGCACTTGCCCAGCCACTCCATGCCGCCTTCGGCGTCGGCTGCGGACTCGGCATCGGCCTGGACTTTGCCAGTGGGCAGTTCAGCGCCCAGACGGACAGCATCAAGATATGCCCCATCTGATGCCAACCTGAGACTGGCATCAAGACAGCATCAAGATATGCCCCATCTGATGCCAACCACTGGCATCAAGACAGCATCAAGATATGCCCCATCTGATGCCAACCTGAGACTGGCATCAATAAAGCATCAAGATATGCCCCACCTGATGCCAACCTGAGACTGGCATCAAGACAGCATCAAGATATGCCCCATCCGATGCCAACCTGAGACTGGCATCAAGACAGCATCAAGATATGCCCCATCTGATGCCAACCACTGGCATCAATACAGCATCAAGATATGCCCCATCTGATGCCAACCTGAGACTGGCATCAAGACAGCATCAAGATATGCCCCATCTGATGCCAACCTGAGACTGGCATCAAGACAGCATCAAGATATGCCCCATCTGATGCCAACCACTGGCATCAATATAGCATCAAGATATGCCCCATCTGATGCCAATGTAAGACTGGCATCAATACAGCATCAAGATATGCCCCATCTGATGCCTACCTGAGACTGCCATCAATACAGCATCAAGATATGCCCCATGAGTCCTCCTGTCTCTCATCTCCTCTGGGACATGCTCATATGAGACCTCCTGTCTCCTCATCTCCTCTGGGACATGCTCATATGAGACCTCCTGTCTCCTCATCTCCTCTGGGACATGCTCATATGAGTCCTCCTGTCTCTTCATCTCCTCTGGGACATGCTCATATGAGACCTCCTGTCTCTCTTCTCATCTCCTCTGGGACATGCTCATATGAGACCTGCTGTCTCTCATCTCCTCTGGGACATGCTCATATGAGACCTGCTGTCTCTCATCTCCTCTGGGACATGCTCATATGAGACCTGCTGTCTCTCATCTCCTCTGGGACATGCTCATATGAGACCTCCTGTCTCTTCATCTCCTCTGGGACATGCTCATATGAGTCCTCCTGTCTCTTCATCTCCTCTGGGACATGCTCATATGAGACCTCCTGTCTCCTCATCTCCTCTGGGACATGCTCATATGGGACCTCCTGTCTCTCATCTCCTCTGGGACATGCTCATATGAGTCCTCATGCTCATGTACAACCGGCACACTGGTGGGGTCTGTGTCTCCTCACCTTAAAGCTACACTGTGTAGGATTTAAAGCAATCTATTAGCATAAATGGAAAATAATGTTTGAAAAAGATGTGTTTATAAATATCATTATTCATTATAAATCATTCGTGTAAAATTACATGTTAATATGGATTGTTGTCTTTTCATTAGCTTAGAGTGAGTCTGTTATATCTACACAGGTAGTAGGTTCCCTTCCATGTTAGGCAGCCATCTTGCTACGGTAGCCGTAAAAGGACAAACCAAACCAGAGGCTCTTGAGTTTGCCGCTCGTGTCTTCATGCTGCGTGATGGTCGGGGAGTGGAGAGGTGTTCAGTTGGCTGCAGTTCAGCTACCTCACCACTAGGTGCTACACCCTGCTGCTTTAAACTGATCCACTATAGATGCTTTACTTCCACCCCCTTCAGCTCTATATGTCTATAGGCAGCTTTAACCTGATCCACTATAGATACTTTACTTCCTCTCCCTTCAGCTCTATATGTCTATAGGCAGGTTGTACTCACTGACTTCAATTCTCAGTTCAATTCGCATGAGCAAATTTGTGTTAATGGCCAAAATAATAAAACATGTGGTGGTTACTTTGATGTTGAATCCCTCCTCACAGATGCATATGAACTGTGTTGCTTTGTGAATGGCTGAGAGTAAAATCATCACTGAATACATACTCTTGACCAATCTAACACAATGGTGTCATAGTAGAGTTTTTGTGACTGATTAAAATATTAAATATATATATTCCATGAAATGGAGTTTTTTTTTTAGCCCTGCAGCAGTAATATCAGCAGTAATATCATGCCAGACACTGACTGGTTGAGGGGAAGGTGGGGGTGGGTGGAGAGACAGGATGTTACATCTCTAAATAAAGCTTGCGTCTTTAACACAGATATCAGGTCACACACGTCTATATATTTAAGTATAAGTATATATACTCTTTTGATCCAGTGAGGGAAATTTGGTCTCTGCATTTATCCCAATCCGTGAATTAGTGAAACACACACAAAACACAGTGAAGTGAAGCTCACACTAATCCCGGCACAGTGAGCTGCCTGCATCAACAGCG
>NW_027468689.1:2952029-3054529 GCF_046254945.1 Alosa pseudoharengus | reverse complement strand
CAAAGATTTTCAACCAGATTTTGATTGGGATTTCTACAGGGATCTGCCACCTGCGTGCCCTGTCTCTCAGATCATTCACTGCAACATTGAATTTTCCATTTGAGCTTATTTTTAGGCCTAAATATTTGTAGTCATTTGTGTGTGTGATAGTGTTTGTTCCTATTGTGAAATTATGTTTTTGTATCTGAGATCTGGATCTCTTTTCAAATACCATTATTTTGGTTTTATTTGGGTTTACTGCCAGGGCCCAGGTCTGGCAGTACTGCACCAGCAGATCTAGGTTTTGCTGCAATCCCTGTTGGGTGGGTGAGAGCAGTACCAGATCATCAGCAAAGAGCAGTAGTTTGATCTCAGTGTCTTGTAGGGTAAGGCCGGGTGCTGTGGAGCTTTCAATGATTCTTGCTAATTCATTTATGTAAATGTTAAATAGGGTTGGGCTTAAGCAGCAGCCTTGTCTTACTCCACGTCCCTGGGATATGAAAGTTGTTCTTTTGCTTCCAACCTTTATTGTGCATTTACTTCCTGTGTACATGGATTTTATCAGGTCGTAGGTTTTACGTCCTACATTACTTTGTATAACTTTATAGAATAAGCCTGTGTGCCAAATGGAGTCGAAAGCTTTTTTAAAATCAATAAAACAGGCGTAAATTTTCTTTTTGTTTTGGTTTACTTGTTTTTCAATTAGGGTGTGTAATGTATAAATGTGATCAGAAGTGCGGTAATTTGGTAGGAATCCAATTTGACATTTGCTCTCTCTCTCTCTCTCTCTCTCTCTCTCTCTCTCTCTCTCTCTCTCTCCCTCTCTCTCTCTACTACTCCTCCCATGTTCTCTGTGGGGAGGAAGGAGGTGGTTTGTCTTTGGCTAGTGTCTTTTGCTCTCATCACACTCTACCATCTCAGTCAATCAGTAACCGGACAACACACAGCATGGAGCTCTCTACTCTGGGCCTGCTGCTCTGTGAGTTATCCCTGTGTGTGTGTGTGTGTGTGTGTGTGTGTGTGTGTGTGTGTGTGTGTGTGTGTATGTGTGTGTGTGTGTGTGTGTGTGTGTGTGTGTGTGTGTTTGTATTTATGAGTGTGTGTGTGTGTGTGTGTGTGTGTGTGTGTGTGTGTGTGTGTGTGAGTGTGTGTGTGAGTGTGTGTGTGTGTGTGTGTGTGTGTGTGTGTGTGTGTGTGTGTGTCTGTGTCTGTGTCTGTGTGTGTTTTGTATGTGTGTGTGTGTGTGTGTGTGTGTGTGTGTGTGTGTGTGTGTGTGTGTGTGAGTGTGTGTGTGTGTGTGTGTGTGTGTGTGTGTGTGTGCGTGTGTGTGTGTGTATACAGTATGTGTGTGTGTATGTGTGTGTGTGTGTGTGTGTGTGTGTGTGTGTGTGTGTGTGTGTGTGTGTGTGTTTTTTTGTATGTGTGTGTGTGTGTGTGTGTGTGTGTGTGTGTGTGTGTGTGTGTGTGTGTGTGTGTGTGTGTGTTTGTATTTATGAGTGTGTGTGTGTGTGTGTATGTGTGTGTGTGTGTGTGTGTGTGTGTGTGTGTGTGTGTGTGTGTGTGTGTGTGAGTGTGTGTGTGTGCATGTGTGTGTGTGTGTGTGTGTGTTATGTTAGTGTCCATCTCTGTGTCTTTCTTTAGGACAGTGTTTCTCAAAGTGTGGTCCCGGGACCACTGGTGGTCTGTGAGCAGACGTGGTAAAATATAATATAGATGAGTTGTTTGCAATATTGAACCAACTTGTATGTAAATCCAAACAGTTCTGCAACACTGCCTATGTCAGTTGTGCCAGTTTAAATATGAATCCTCAGACACAATAAGCAAGGTGCAAAGACAATAAGCAAAGTGGTTCATTGAGTAGGCCTATTGTGTAATATAGTGTTAGTAGAATTAGGTCTACTCTTTCTTTTTTTATCTACGTGGTCCGTGTTTTTTTTTATTGATTAAGCGGTCCCTGGTCTGAAAAAGTTTGAGAAACACTGCTTTAGGATGAGTGCTCTGAGAACACAAATGATGTAGTTGTAAAGCTAAATATATAAGTACCAGTGGTGCGCGGGTACATTCACAAGCGGCCCGCACTCACCCGATATTTAAATCAACCTGACTGCAACTCAAACTGCAACTATTTATTAAGACTATATGATACCCAACCCGCTATCCAACCCACTTGTTTACAAAATGTGCACTTTTGGTTGATGCAGCCTCAACAGAAAGCCCTCCTTATTAATCACATCAGCCTGCCCATGACATCCCTTATGTCATGGAAATTTGTCTTAACTAGCTTAAAATAAATTCACACCGAGGGTAAGGTAGCCTACAAAGCTTGATTCTGAGATTTTCTGTTGTTTTGCTGATTATCCCTAACCACAGCCTGTCGTCTGAGACATATGACAGTTGCAGACAGTTACTGGTGTTACAAGAGTAACAACTAGGGTATCAGTTGAAATTAAGAGAAAATTTTAGCCTAGATGTCAGGGCTAATGTTACAAAACCATGACTTGCTCTTACAAATACATTTCCATTATCAAATGCTGCACCACCGCCGTTTACAACACTGGATCATAAAATACCAGCACGCTACAGCAAAAGGTGGTAAAGTGTGGTGGTTAACAGCATTATTTTAGACTACTTAGCTACTTGTCATTAGGTCTTGTGCCAACATTGTTGATTGACCAGATAGGCCAGAAACAAGCTGTCCCAGTGGTCAGTGTGCATAGAGCATTCTATTGCTTGAGGTCTGGGAATTGGAATCTGGAAAAAGTTACTCAGTTAGAGGCTGAGAGAGCTTACCAGTGCCGCATTTATGACGAGCCATGTTGGTTGTGCCTGTTTTGTGGCTGTTACACTTTTAAGCGGCTTTGCAAAAAGTGCATAGAGCATGACCAACACTGCTGTCATCTTCTTTAAGAACCTCCCCAAATAGTTCCCATACTTTGCTTTTCCCGGAGGAGTGTCGTTTCATTTTAAATTCTCCTGTCTTCAGCTTCTCTACCGTCTCCATGTCCATTGCCCCCCCCCCCCCCCCCCCTCCTATATATTATCGGGGGGCCTAAAATTATTGTCTGTCAAAAGGCCCAAATTATCTAGCAGCGCCCCTGGAGGTAGGGGAGCCTCTTCTGAATCTGTCAGCATAACAGCACCATCTAGTGGAGAGAATGAACACATCCTCGTTTGAATGGAGCGTAAAGTTTACAGTAGTGTTGCTACTCAGTGGTGAAACGTAGTTGTGCTGGACCTCAGTGCAGCATTTTCCATCTTTCACTTGTTGTTGTTGTTGTTGTTGTTGTTGTTGTTGTTGTTGTTTTGCTCTTGAAAGGTGTTTTGGAGGATGGATCAAACACAGATTCACCATTTCCGTATTCTAAAAAACTGTGACTTAGAAAGGATATAGTTTTCCCCAAAAGCCAAATTATGTCAAGCATGCCAAACCAAGGGCCAAAGCATCCAGGATTGAACACTCATACACCTGCCAACATTTAAAAACTGAAATATAATCATCCTAACACTCACATACATTTCTATCTGACTCAAACCAAAAACATTTTTATTTACCTAACCTCTAAAGGCAAATCAGCAAAATTGTGACTTCAATATGATACCTGCTGATACATAATGATACATAAAAGATTCTAGTATAGGGCAAAAACCTACACAGAAAAAACTAAAGCAATGATGACAAACATGGAACTTAACATTTAAATACATCTGGAAATATGTTGCCAATGTCAATGTAAGGTCGTGGTGTGTGTGGAAACAACCCATAAACATTGTGGCATAGTGTGTTCAGGGATAATGAGCTTAATAACTATGCTGGAAAGGGCTACTAGTTTTGCTCTCCGTGGCTAAGATCCTACGGAAATACTGGATGGCACACAGTATAGGCCAAGAACGGGCATGATGGATAATGTTGAATAATTTGCACAGGTTACAGTAGATTCCATTGTTGCTAAATCCAAATCCTTTAACTTTCTATTTGATTCTGTGCTTGTTACCTTGCTAGATAGAGTTAGATCACAAGTTATTTCACCATGGAATTGATCACGTTTACACGTATTGGCAAAATCAGATAATGTTTGTTTTGTTCATTCATTAGCTTGTGTGACTTTTACACATGCATAGTAGCTGCTATCAAAGGGCACCTTTACAATCAAATTATTATTCTAAAAACAACATATTCTTCATAAAAACTATGTGAAGAACTCTGAGGAACTTGGATCTGTGTGTCTTTGTGTTCTAGTGCTGATCTTGTGTTCCTACTCTGGACATGCAGCAGGGGAAGGTAAAAGTGAATTTTATCATTTTTTAAATATGCTGTTGCTTATCCCCACATATCATCACAGACTCATTTGGTTTTCACCCATAACGTTTTCAGACTGTATGTCTTTACGTTCAGTTTTCCTCAGTTTTCCTCACACCTTCATGTCATGTCTGTCCTGTGATTTGAAAAGAGACTCCCAAAGCTGTTCTGGTGCTGGATCCTGACCAAACACAGTTCTACACTGGAGAGTCTGTCACTCTCAGATGCAGCATAGAGCAGCAGGAGGACACCTCAGGATGGAGTTTCAACTGGTGCCAAGATGGTCAAATTTACCCACAAGAAGACTGGAGTGACAGGAATGAACACACACTGCAGCCCCTGAATGTGTCCCATAGTGGTGACTACACCTGCTCTGGTGTCAAAAATAACACAAACAGCAGAGTGAGTGAGGGAGTGAAACTGCAAGTATTAGGTGAGTTTTGGTCACTAAATATGAACCATAATCATTTTACTCCACTAGATGTGCAAGAAATATAAGAAGAGAGGAGGAATTTCCAGGTCAGTGCCCATGTCTATCTGGGAAGATGTTGTTTTCTTCATCTTTTGTTTATTCTCACAGCTCTGCTCAAACTTAAAGGTACAGTCAGGGATTTTACGTGATTTTAAGCCCATGACATTTTTTGTCATATTCAAACATTTGTCAAAACAGTCTCTGTAGGCAGCCCAGGCTCTGAAAACTGGAAACAATCACAGTGGGGGCAGCCTGTCCGTCAAACAAAAACCAAACCCTGCATGGAATTTCTCTGGGAATACTGAGGGTAGGGGTGAGCTACCTCTCTGGCATGTTTCGTTAGGTTCTTGGTCAAACTATAATGTGTTATTACATGGCTGCAGATATTACAATTTTTTTTTTAACCCAGTGCAGTCCAGCCAATGCTTAATAAATCATAATTCATAATGATGTGCCTATTCTTACAGAAAAAAAGTCACCGTTGGCTGCACATTTTAGTGATGAGGACTGGTTGTCAAAACTCGCTTACCTTTGTGACATATTCGGATTGCTTAATGTTTTAATTCATGCATGAATTCATGATAATTCATGTACCCTTACCGTGTGTGTGTGTTTGGAAGTAGAGGTAACTTCATCAGAGCTCTAATGCCCCCCCTCCCCTAGGCTGGTGTAGCAGTACTCATAGATTTAAACCCATGGATGGACATCAAGGTTGTCTTCTACAGCTAGCATCAAGTTTGAAAGTCAACAGAAGTGACGTTTCCCTCCACAGATCTGGCCACAGCTGCAGCTGATGAAAATGGCAGACAAACATTTACACTTTCTTGCAGTAGATGGTGTTGAAGAGTTTTCAGTTACATGTACTCATCTGACACTTAGATAGATAGATAGATAGATACTTTATTGATCCCCAAGGGAAAATTCAAGAAATTCATTTCCTATCATGTTAATATTTGAAATCTGGCCCTGTGTCTTCAGTTGCATGACGTTTCCCTCCACAGATCTGCCCACTGCTGCAGTAGCTGTAGTGTCTCCTCAGCCTCCCTTCTATCCTGGAGATACAGTCACTCTGAGCTGTGAAATAGCAGAACACACAGACTGGGGTCAGTATGACTGGTATAAAGACAGTGACCAGGTATCCGGCCAGAAAAGGAAGACCATCACCATCTCTCTTCCTGATGATGCTGGCCAGTACACATGCAAAGGACATGGAGGAATTCGGCCGAGGAATTCTCAGAGCAGTACATCTTCCTCTATCAGTGTCACAGGTGAATACAGATTGATAAAAATTGCAGACAGACTGAGTCCTGAAGGTCAGATCACTCATTGAGGGTCATGATAGATATATAAGATGTATCGTTCTGTCATATGGCTCTTTGTCCATTTAATGTTTCTTGACCCACACATTAGAAGTCAGTCAGTAAATGAATCTGTGTCTATGTCATTTCCCTCCACAGATCTGCCCACTGCTGCAGTAGCTGTAGTGTCTCCTCAGCCTCCCTTCTATCCTGGAGATACAGTCACTCTGAGCTGTGAAATAGCAGAACACACAGACTGGGGTCAGTATGACTGGTATAAAGACAGTGACCAGGTATCCGGCCAGAAAAGGAAGACCATCACCATCTCTCTTCCTGATGATGCTGGCCAGTACACATGCAAAGGACATGGAGGAATTCGGCCGAGGAATTCTCAGAGCAGTACATCTTCCTCTATCAGTGCCACAGGTGAATACAGCTTGATTAAAATGGCAGACAAACTCAGTACTGAAGGTCTGATAAATAAAATGCCCTTTTATTATGTGATGATGTTGTTGATACTCAGTGTTGTACTCCCGTAGCCCTGCCTACACCTACACTGAGTGTGCAGCCAGAGACTCCTGTGTTCGCTGGAGAGAACGTCACTCTGAAGTGTGAGATTGAGCCTGAGAGTACGAGTCTGGAAGTACAAGTGGTATAAAGACTGGGACGGAAATGTACTTTCTCAGGGGGACACCGACACATACACCATCACTGCAGCTGCGGAGTCTCATAAGGGCCAGTACTGGTGTCAGGGGGAGAGGAGAGACAGACCCACAGCATCACAACCAAGCAGCACAATAACTCTTGATGTCAAAGGTAACTATTGCATGCATGAATGTGTTTGTATGAGAGGGAGAGGGTGTTGAAAGATTGCTTTGATCTTTTTTGTGCTATTCTGAGTAGTAGGAATTTGAGTAGAGATAGATCACTCATTGAGGGTCATGATAGATATATAAGATGTATCGTTCTGTCATATGGCTCTCTGTTTCTTGACCCACACATTAGAAGTCAGTCAGTAAATGAATCTGTGTCTATGACGTTTCCCTCCACAGATCTGCCCACTGCTGCAGCAGCTGTAGTGTATCCTCAGCCTCCCTTCTATCCTGGAGATACAGTCACTCTGAGCTGTGATGTAGCAGAACACACAGACTGGGATCAGTATCACTGGTACAGAGGTAGTGATAATATTCACAATCAGAATAGACAGTCCATCACCATCTCCTTCTCTTATGCTGGCCAGTACCACTACACATGTGAGGGCACTAGAGGAAAAAGAACTCTGACCTCCCAGCGTAGTACTCCAGTCTCTGTCAGTGTAAGAGGTGAATACTACTACACCAATGAGTGTTTTCTCTAACTAAAATTTAAGAATAATATTCAAAGATATCGTGTCTGAATCATATACTGATACAATCTTAAAATAAAATTTAATGTTTCTTGACCCACACATTAGAAGTCAGTCAGTAAATGAATCTGTGTCTATGACGTTTCCCTCCACAGATCTGCCCACTGCTGCAGTAGCTGTAGTGTATCCTCAGCCTCCCTTCTATCCTGGAAATGAAGTCACTCTGAGCTGTGATGTAGCAGAACACACAGACTGGGATCAGTATTACTGGTACAGAGGTAGTGATTACATTTACACTACGAATAGACAATACTTCACCATCTACCTCCCTGATGCTGGCCAGTACCACTACACATGTCAAGGCACTAGAGGAAAAAGACCTCTGACCTCCCAGCGTAGTACTCCGGTCTCTGTCAGTGGAAGATGTGAATACTACTACACCAACAATATTTTAAATGATAATTATTTCTATTTACTTGAGAGCTTGTATTCATAAACATGCTTACAATTTGTTTGTCACAACACAGCTTTTCCAATGCCTGAACTGACAGTACAACCCAGTCGTGTGTTCAGTGGAGAAACAGTCACTCTGACATGTGCAATACAGCCTTCAAGTGGCTGGACATATAAGTGGTTTAAACGCGGGTTGTATGGGTTGATGTCATTAAAAACCTCTGAGACAAACACCTACACCATCAGCAGAGCCACTATGTCTGACCAGGGGGAGTATAGGTGCTATGGAGTGAGAGAGAGTAGTGGGATACATTCACCTCACAGCAATACTGTTCAGATTACAGTGGAAGGTACGTTCTAAACAAACAAAATACAAGCAAGTGTGCGTATAGTGTGTGCGTGCGTGCGTGTGCATATGTGCTGTGTGACATGTAACTGTTGAGATGTGTTTGATAATGACTGTTTCTTCCTCTTCAGCATCAAAGCCCAAAGTCACATTAAGTCCAGACCACCAGCTCCTCACAGGAGACTCAGTGACTCTGAGATGTGAGTTGGGTGCTTCCTCTGGTTTGGTGTTCTACTGGTACAGAGACACACAGACCTCAGATCCTGTGGCCCAGACTGATGGAAACTCCTACAGCATCAGCTCTGTTAAAGTCTCTGATGGAGGACAGTACTGGTGCAGAGCTGGGAGAGGAGACCCAGTCTTCTATACTCAATATAGTGATGCAGCTGAGATAAAGGTTACAGGTTAGTTTGTTTCATTAGAAATTAAATATAAATATAAAGTTATTGTTAGTATAGTGTGTTTTGTAGTTCATTAATGTCATTTAAATGATTCACTGTGTTTGAGCATATTCAAACAGTACAATATTAAAATGGTAATTAGTATCTTTAAGGTTCTGATGCTTCTCTCTTAGATGTGTCTCCTAAAGCTTCTGTGAGCATCCATTCCAACTGGACCCAGATCTTTACATCTGAGTCTCTCTCCCTGAGTTGTGGGGTTCAGGGCAACTCTACTGGATGGAGACTGAGGTGGTTCACAGGCAGACGAGGAGCATCAAAGTGTCCCACTAGGTGGAGATCAGAAACAGGATCCAGCTGCAGCATCAGTTCAGCATCTCCATCAGACAGTGGAGTTTACTGGTGTCAGTCTGAGTCTGGAGAGCAGAGTAACCGTGTCAACATCACCGTGCACAGTGAGTTAGCATACAGTGTTTCCATTTAGAGGTCACAGTGAGTTAACATACAGTGTTTCCATTTAGTAAGAGTTCACAGTGAGTGTAATCAGATATTATAGTGTATGGAAAATTAAATCTAAGTTTTCTGTTAGTGGTTGTTGGCTAATTTATTACCCCTGCCAGGTGTGGTGTGTTTTGTCCATCTGTCTGTGTGCAGGATTATCTGGACTCTTGGATCAACTGTAATGATTTAGTTTCACTTTCACTACTATTGTATTTGCCATAGTGATCAAATCAAGCAAATACATTTCTTTACAGTCTGACCTAAAATAGTGCCGTAGTACAGTACCCAGAGCTACGATACCTTCTGTGGAGATCTGTGCTCTCTGAGTGCAACTCTAGTTGTATCTGGATTTCCATGCGGTGGTTGAGCAGACGGTAGAGCGGTGAAGGAAATTCTCAGACTTTGCCAAGATCTTTATCAGTCACCTGAATTTGGAAAGTGTAATTGCTTTTGGTAGGCAACTAAATGAGTAAAGTCTTTGTGCAGATGGTGATGTGATCCTGGAGAGTCCTGTCCATCCTGTGCCTGAGGGAGATCCTCTGACTCTGCGCTGTAGATATCGCTACCCATCAAACATCAGTGCTGACTTCTACAAAGATGGGACACTCCTGCAGACCTCCACCACAGGAGAGATGAGCATCCCTGCAGTCTCAAGGTCACATGAAGGCCTCTATAAGCAGACCTCCACCACAGGAGAGATGAGCATCCCTGCAGTCTCAAAGGCACATGAAGGCCTCTATAAGCAGACCTCCACCACAGGAGAGATGACCATCCCTGCAGTCTCAAGGTCACATGAAGGCCTCTATAAGTGCAGCAACCCAGAGAGAGGAGAGTCACCAGAGAGCTGGGTCACAGTCAGAGGTTGGAGAGTTTAATAGTTACTAGTGCAGTGCCCGTTCAAACATGCTATTCCTGTAGCCCAATTACATGCCTGCAGGTAGGCCTGCTTTAAAAATAGGATGATAGGGGAAACATAATTCCAGGTAAGCATTCAATAATGAATAGACATACAGATAATATAATAATATAATAAATGTGAAGTGAGCAGAATTTAAGCATGGCTGCATGTGACATTTTTTACAAATCAAAATGACATAATCCTAACAGCTGTTTTGAGTCAAGGCTATATGCTTAGCCTATTGAATAACTTGATGATAGAGAAAACAAACCATTTTGTGGAATGATGCATCATATGGAATTTGCAACGGTGTGACTCAAAAACAGTCTCTGGTGGCCTATAAGTGACATCACACTCTGTCTGCCACTCGTTGCTTGTCGCTGGTTATGCTTTGCATGTGTGGCATTCTGGGACGTTTTTGATTCGGGACCATTATCGCTTGTTTCAATTTAGGACCTTGCAGTTTGAATTGTCATGTGCTTATTCAAAGTCTAAAGACAGTCCAAAGTAGCCTGGGCTATTCGAAGTGTCCGCTTATTGCACATCATTTTTTACGTCATTTTGAAGAGCCACTGCATATAGCCTACCTGTGTGTGGCATGTTGGCGTGTTGTTGCAAAATCCGTGGAGTTATCTTGCACTCGCTTAAGTTTTTACCCGTGTAACCTACACTGATCCAATTCTGCCAAAGCCCTGCTTCTATCCTCACTGGTAGCTTACAGTCCTACAGTGCTGTGTGGGAGGGGGAGTGGCTAGCGGCGAAAGCCAATGCGTGCTTCTTTTACCGATATAGGCTATTTAACGATATCTTGTAGCCTGTAGCAAGACACCTGCCGAGTTTGTAATCAGTCTGACAAACGGTCAGCGAGATATGCGTGCCACAGACACACACACACACAGACACACAGACGCTTCTTGCTTTATAGATAGATGTAATGGTTACATCAGTTGGAGAGTTTAATAGTTATGTAATGGTTATGTATACATCAGTGGTATAGTCAGAGGTTGCCAATATTAATATTTATAGATTTGTAATATAAGGGATGATGCATAGTCCACCGGTCATGAAAGGGAAATAAACCCTGACAGGACCAACAGTATTCCAGCATGCAGTAGAAGGCATGTACGTATGCTGACTAGTGGACTACACATTATCCCGCTTAATAGCTACACATTGTCCCACTTCATATATAGCTACTCTCTCTCTAAAAGAGAAAAGAAACTTCATGCAGAATGATATGAAATAAGTGAATCAGAAGCGCAAAACCTGTAACAGACGTCACTGGTCATGATTTTTCTGCAGATGTCATTATTTAGAAATATTGGATCTAGTGGCATTTTTCTGAAGAACATGTGATTTGTCAGTAACAACTATGTCCTGACTATGTACCTTCACTTAGTGATCACGGAGTGTAATATTTCAGATGCTGGTTCTGGGTCTGGGTCTGGGTCTACGTTGCTGGTAGCAGTGGGTTTGGGGATGGGACTGCTTTTTGCCTTTGCTCTGGTCATTCTACTGGTCCTGCTGTGTCGCTCCCGAAAAGCAAAAGGTAAGAAAACAACAGTGAAAACAACAGTGTTTTACCTGATACATTTCATAAGTAAATATGCAGACTTTCAACAAGAAGAGAACAGATTACATATCACATCATAATTAAATTCTAAAAGTCCTCTTTTTGAAATTCAGGTTCAGTTTCAGTGACGCCAAACCCGTAAGTATTTTTCCTCATAAAGTTACATTCTAATGAATGGGTAGCCAAGACTCTTTGAATATGTTTCTTATCCACTACACAGTCATTAATAAAGTGTGTGTGTGTCGGCCCCAGCTGTGGCGCAACTGGCTGGGGCACCTGCACCGTACGCCGGCGACCCGAGTTCGATTCCCGCCCCGTGGTCCTTTCCGGATCCCACCCCGACTCTCTCTCCCACTCACTTCCTGTCATTCTCCACAATCCGGTCAACTAAAGGCATAAAAGCCCCAAAAAATATACTGAAAAAAAAGTGTGTGTGTGTAAGTTCTATGGGTCTTGCCATCCATCCATTACACACCAGTGTATTACACTCAAACAAAGAAGTTCTTCTTTGACTGATGAGAGGATCTGTCTCCCTCTAGTGGTCCACAGCAAAGCAACAGTCACAGTTCAACCTCACAGACAAGAGTTGTAGGTAAGAGATGTCATCCATATAATGTTTACTCATGTCTTCTGGCCCTATCTTAACAGTCTGAAATGCACCATCTGAAGCGGATGGTTTAAATACATTTAGGGTGTGTCCAGTCCAAAATCGCAATCATGGCGGCGTAATAAGTTTGCCAGACGCCAGGCACATAGTTCAAAGGGATTGTTCTTATGTTTCTTAATTAGTCATGGGTGTGTTTTGGGCATAACATCCTTTAAACCAATGAGAGTGACATCTCTCATTCCCTTTAATAGCAAGCAGAGCAACTTCAAACAGCGCATCAGTATTTTGACGCATTTGAAGGAATCTGCACCCGAGACCATATATGGAACACAGTGATTCCACTGAACCTTGTTTTACTAAAACCTGTGTGAGACTAGCAGAGTATAGACTACATGCATCTGTAGTCACCTATTATTTGAACTCATAGGCAAACTGAAACTAACTTCACTGTGGTCTCAAAGGCAACTGCAGAAAACAGTTTTACACTTACACTTACATGCCTTTCGCTTTTGACCAGGTTTTTCTTGGTCAGTGGCGTTATGATTTTTAGTGGCTTTAAGTTGAGATTTTTGGATCATGCGCCTGACCACACCTACTTTTTTGGTTGACACGCCCGTGTGTGCAATGTTCAGTTGAACTGGAGTCGTCTTAATTTATCCTTTAGTTATTCATCTCTTCCTGAGTCAGGAAACTCATTGAGTTCAAGTATGGAGTGTTTCAAGGGGGAAGCAAGTAATGATATGTGTTCATTGTACACTGAAGGCTGTAGTATCTTCCCATGGCTCCCACGGAAACCAGTAGCCATTTTAGAAGACACAAAGCAATTTATAGCAAAACTACCAATAGTGATGGAGCTCATTTTCTGTGGTCTGCATCTTCCACTAGGTGGTGCTGTGGCTGAAACCGGTGATGTGGTCTATGCCGAGATTGAGCTGAAGGATACAGACAAGAAAAAGAAAGGTCTGTTATGTAGAATGTATACTTTATGCGTCTTCAAGACATCTGATTAGTGTGTTGCAATTAAAAGAATACTCTGGAGTAAAAATGACCTAGGGTCTATTTCAAGTTCAAACTTTCGGTTGAGAGCAAAACTATGTTGATTGGTGGAGTTTTGAGCAAGACCATTGTATTGCATTAGCAATGAAATGGTCTACAGTGGAAGTCTGTGGGGCAACTTGTAATTATATTTTGAGCATTGTCAGTGGTATAAAATAGCGTTTGTTTTCTGACGTGCTAGCTTGCCCCACAGACTTCCATTGTAGACCATTTAATTGCTAATGCAAACAAAAGTCTTGCTCAAAACTCCACTAATTAACTTTTATTTTCTCTCAAACGAAAGTTTGAACTTGGTATCTACCGTAAATAGGTCCTAGGTCGTTTTTACTTGGGAGTATTCCTTTAACACATTAGCGCAGATAAGCCTTTAATTGTGTGACCTGTTTTTAAACTCGTTCCAGCCAAGAGAGGTGCAACAATGTCAGACACTCTGTATTCACTCTTGAGTCCAGCGAAGAGTTCAGGTAAGAGTACCTGAGCCATCTCTGTCTCCATCAATAGCGCACATATTCTGAACTCCGCAACAGCCTTTGTTCTGGTCTCTTGTGGATCATAATTATGTCAAAACTCTTGCTCTAAATGACCCATTTGTCTTTATGAAGTTAAAAAGCTAGAATTAAAGTATTTAGCAGATGATTTTATTCAAAGCGACAGACTCACGATGGGGGATTCAGGAATCAAAACCCAGACCAATTGTATGTCTGGTGGTGACATTTCCACTATTTCACCACATCCAGAGTTATTTAATTAGCACATTCACTGATGAAATGAAGAAAACACAAGCATCTCATAGGTCTTATCCATGGACAGTTTCATTGAGGTTTTCTTTCAGTCTAGAACTAGGCTTAATATATATATGAAACAGGAAAATGACCCAAGTCTAGGACTAGGCTTAATATATATATGAAACAGGAAAATGACCCAAGTCTAGGACTAGGCTTAATATATATATATGAAACAGGAAAATGACCCAAGTCTAGGACTAGGCTTAATATATATATGAAACAGGAAAATGACCCAAGTCTAGGACTAGGCTTAATATATATATGAAACAGGAAAATGACCCAAGTCTAGGACTAGGACTAACTCTCTCTGGTCATGGTGTCTCTGCAGTAGGCTCAGATGGAGGTGGGGACAGATCCAGTGATGTGACGTATGCCACTGTTAAACCAAAGAAACACAAGAAAGAAGGTAAAGTGAACATCCTTGCCCTCTGCCTATAATTCAACATTACAAGATTGAATCATTTCTGAAGAGTTCACAATTCTTCATAAAGGCAACAAAATTGTATTGGCAGACTATTCTAAGGAGGCTTACATGTTTTGTTTTATAACATGAAGATTCAGCTGGCCCCAGTGATGTCACATATGCTGATGTACAGATTAAGATGAAACCACTGGGCAGTAGAGGTGAGTCATATTTCTGTCCTCTAAAGCAACAGTATGCAGGAATTTATGACTTTCTGTTTTCACTGGTAACTCATGTTGGTATGTTCATTATGATGGTATAGTGATATGAAGGACTATATAAGCCTGTTGTTGCACCACATTCTCTGGTGATCTGATTCATAAACCCCATGCAAATGAAAGAAAAAAAACATTCATACAGTAGCAAGCCTTTTCTTAGTGACAGCTGCACTTTTATTGAAGATTTAGGTAAGGTTTAGATAAAAGGTTTTTAGCTTGCTTGTTTTAAACCAAATGTCCTTACTGTTGTGCTAACTTGAAGCTGCATTTCGTTTTAAAGCCAAACCAATGAACCAACCAGAGGAACACCTTTACTCTGCTGTTAAGCCCGGTTGTTCATCAAGTAAAGAATAATGTGCCCCAAGCTTTCAAGACAGTGAAGATGGAAAGATACGTTGAGATGGTTGGACAAAAGTACAGGGGAAATGGCAAGCAAGCTGTGGAGTTTCTTGTACATGTTAGAAGTTAAGAATGTTTATAGAAGTTAATTTGGAAGAATTAATGTAGGGAATATTTTAGACTTATATACCCAAATTGATAGATTGGGAAAGTGTAATGTTACAGCAGCAATTCACAAACATCACATAAACATGCACACATTTCAAAATGAAATATGTAATAAAAACACATTTTCTAAAACTGATAGCTCCAGTCCTTGATTGTGATTGGCTGAATCACGTTCGATGCTGTTGTAAATTTCAGCATAAACATACACCTTGACTAGCCTGACGAGCCAAACTCACATCAAGATGTAGGGTCTGGGAATTTACCATAGGCACTGCTCAATCCGAGGGGCGGGATAAACGGTTGTCTTTCAAATTTCCTCTGCACGCAATAGGATAGCGCTACAACTCATGAGTCCCATGCATTTTCCCACCAGCAAAGCTAGTTGGCTAGTTGATCAAACTTTTGCCAATTTAAAAAAAGTTTAACTCGAGTCGCGATTCAAAGACCGCTGTTCGCCAGCAGCAACATCCATCTTCTTTGTTTTCAAGTAGCAGGGAATTCACGCGGAACCGTCGCCGACTCTATACACGATGTGATTGGCCTGATATAGAAGTTTCATGTTTCCAGCTCGCAAGCCAACGGAGAGTTGCAAGCCGCTAGGGTGCGTCTAGATTTCTAGGCTACACCTTGACCGCATTTCGTTCCATATTGCTACGCTACCATAACTTGATACAAAAGTTAAAGTAGCTGCGTCTCAACGTTGCTAGGCAACCATTCAGATAGATGAAATATATTTCTTGACGGAAGAATGATTATCTATATATGAATAAATCGTTACATTTCTCATTGCTGTGCCTTTATTTTATGAATTGCCAGATCTGTATAGTAACCTTAGCAATAAGCCACTCGAGTCCGTAGGTTACACTGAATTTAGGCAAGACGCATTTCTGTTATTATACATGATTCTTTTAAATAAATACTTGAATTCTTACATGTTTAAGCTCAGCAAATACTTGTCATGTTAATTTTGAAGTGTATTCTATGACTTATAGCTTGACTTTACAATGTGAATATGTGATCATAATTTATATAATCAGAATCATAATTTACTATTAAAAGATTTTTAGTCATATAACTGCTTAAATCCAGCTTGCTCTAAAACAAATAAAAATGTGCAAATGCTGCAAGGTAATGATAGACAACCAGTAGCCTATGAAACAAGTTAGACTTATAATGTTTAAAAACTTAAAAACGTAAAATTGAAGTGTGTTTTCTTAATTAAAAGCATCAATTGTTTTTGCTAGAATAACCTGTTATGATTTTGCTTACATTTAGAGAGTGTTTTTCTTAAACATAAAAGAAAGTTTGCTTATAAAACTTAAAGTGTTTTGCTCAGACTTATTTACATAACATATTTACATAAAATGTAATGTAAATGTAAAATGGAATATTTACATAAAATGTGTTTGCTTAGATATAAAAAGGTTGCGTTAGATTTAAAGTGTGTTATGCTAAATGAACAAGATGTAAGGACAGAATGTAAGAACATAATGTACCAGCTGTAAGAAACTGTCAGCAAAAAAAAGCTGACTGGCAACTAGAAAAACTAGAAGAAAAAAAAGCAGAACCATTACTTCATGGCAAGACAGAATACCAAACTTGGACATGTTCAGCCTGATTGAGAGGGGTATAAAAAGAGAACGGCCCCTTCATCAGGGTTCTTCTTTTTCCTTTTCAATTTTCTTTGGATCGAGCCGCATAGACTTAGACACATTTTTCTTTCTTTGTATTGTTTATCTTTACTTAATAAAAGTCAAAACTCTAACCTTTGGTTGGGGTTTTGTAAAAAGACCTTCTAGCGTTTTCTCGTATTTTTCTGCCTCTCCTGTGTTGCTGAGAACCCCGGACGTCTTGCAACTCCGCTCCAGGTGTGAAGGAACTGTAGGGGGCGATGTGGGTCGAGGTAGAGTGAGTGTGTGGTGAGCAGGCAGAGCCTCGGTCAGAAGGCTCAATAGTATGGAGTGATGACACGGAGATGGCAGGTTTCGGTGCAACACCAGTGAACTTTATTAAAGTTTCAATTCAGTTGTTTTGTTCTTTTACTGGTATGTGTGTGCTGCATCAAAGAGGAAATAAACAGAAAATGGAGTAATCAGTACTGATCCCAACTCACAAACACAACAATTCACATTTAAACAATAAACGGAAATCATATGGCTATATGTAGCCCAGTGCTAAAAAGCATTTAAGTTAAATAAATAAGTGCTAAACAACTTAGTTTAAATAAAGTTCATAACTGCTCATTAGAACTAAAGAAATTATCTAATATTAGAATTTAGGAGTAGGCTCAAGAAATAGGCATATTGTAGTTCATCTCCATTCCATTCATTTTGGGTAAGTGAAAGGGATTATGGGAGTTGTAGTTTTGTAACTACAGTGAGTTTTTGACCTCTCAGATCATGATGACAAACAACTCTTGCAAATACAGCTCTGAATTTCTTCCTCTTTTAGTGAAGTTAACCACATTTTGAAGTACGTATCAAGGGAATAGGGAACAGTTACTAAGAGATAGAAAGCGACTGAAGTAGTCCACCTTCCTTAGCCCCCAAATTAGTGAATTTGATTCAGATAAAGAAAGCCTCTTAATCAAGTCAACCCTCTCGTACATCCTAAACCTGTTGAAAAGGGGCCCTCGCATTAGACCAGGGATGGGCAAACTACGGCCCGCCCGCCAAGCACTTTCATCCGGCCCGCCGAGCATTTCATTTAGGCTAGTTATCAGGCTGCTCGCTATTTTTTTCCTGCGATAGACGTTGGTTAGCTTTACTGCAAACTGCTTTTCACTCTCCTTAGATAACGTTTACAATGTCAATGTCAAAACATCATGTTAAATAGAGATAACATCATGTTAAACTAAGTTAACTCTTAGTTATCTCCTTTGCAGCAGATCTAACGTGAACATATGCAATCCATTTAATTGGGAACGCGTCTGCACTCACGAGAGGGAGAGGGAGAGAGAGCCGCAGGTTCCAGCTGGCTTGTGATTGTTGATAATTGATATCTCCTTATAAGAAAGTTTTAAAAGGAAATCATGAAGGCAACAGTAGTTCCCACTACTGACCATTTAAAAACTGTGAGAGGGCCCAGCCGTAGGTACAGCACTAGCCATAGTGGAGCAGGCAGAAGATCATTGAGAAATAAACGTGAATTAAAGCGACTGTCTTAAAGCGATAGTGTACAATTTATACATTTGTTAAACAGCATAAAATTAGCAGTATTTTTAAAACAAATTAGCAGTATTTTAAAACAAATACTTTTCATTCTAAATTATAGGCTATAAAAAATGTTTTTTTTTAGGCGTGTGGTGTGTGTGTGGGGGGGGGGGGGGGTTGTGTGGCCCGCCGGCCAATTTTCAAAACCTAATGTGGCCCTTGAGCCAAAAAGTTTGCCCACCCCTGCATTAGACACACACACTGAAAGATACTTCCTCTTTTACCCTGTGATATTATCACAGTCCGAAGACAACCACCCACAGGAGTAGCGATCTCAACTGTGTTAAAGGAAATCCCTTTGGACACCAGAGTAGTCACAAAACGCACACCTCCTCTTTTACCCTGTGAAATCCTCACAGTCCGAAGACGAGCGCACCCACACCTACAGTACAGGAGTAACGATCTCTACTGTGTTGCGGGAGCCCCGTAGACACCAGAAAACACAACAGACAATTAAAAAGTTTAATGATAAAAACTTGTTAAATTTTTTTGGTTTCTCTCTACACTTGAAATGTACCCCGAATTAGAATGACCCGCTTATTGCTTAAATTTACAATTATATAGTCATGGACAAAATTGATTGCATTAAAAATTAAACAGATTAAGTTGTCCTCACATCAGCCTATTGTAGTCACAGTAATAACTGCACACAATCCATACTTTATTAAGCATTTCTAAACAATTAGTAAATGGTTTGTTCATCATTTGTAAAGTATTGTTCCTACATTAATTCTCATCAGTACACATAGTTATACATGGTTTGTTCATTGTAAATACGCCTATCTCTATATTATATTTATGAATTGATTGTTTTAATAATACAGAGGTAGCGTAGTGGATAAGGAGCTGAGCTAGCATGCAGTAGCCTGAAAAGTTGGATGTGCAATTCCCGGCTTCCACCATTGTGCCCTTGGCCTTTAATTTAATTGACATGTGTAAGTCGTTTTAGATAACCATGGTAGAATCAGTTTTCTCTAAATGGCACAGCCCAAAAGGTTTTAGCTGTACACCCGATTGACATATTCCCAACTTATTATGCATGGTCGGCAAAGTCATGAGGAGAGTGGGAAATGTCAAACCCCATGTTAGATCACATCATGAGGATAAATACTTTCATAAAAGATATGGTTTAGGAGGGTGGTTGAATTAATTTTCCCTAAATGGTACAGCCCAAAAAGGTAAATACTCTATACCAATACCCAATGTATTATGCATGGGCAGCATACAAATGAGGAGGGTGGGACATGTCTCATCTCATATTAGATCACATCCTGAGGGTATAAGCTTTCAAACAAGATATGGTTTATATGGTTGAATAAGTTTTCCCTTCATGATACAGCCCAAAATGTATTAGGTGTACACTTTTTTCACCTAAATCCATAAAATCCCATTCTTAATTCACTTAAGAGGCTGTAGAAACATTAAACTGTGAGTTTGGGAAGTCCATCACTTTTTCCAGACGCTATTTTCACTTGAACTGTTTAACTTAGAAATCTTGTTCAAACTTTGTAACATCAACAGTCATTCAGGAAAGTTTTCTTGGCAATGCCGGAACATACTAGCCTGACGAGCCAGACCCACATTAAAATGTAGGGTCTGGGCACTCGCCGTTCGCAGTGCTCAGTCTGAGGGGCGGGATAATCGGTTGTCTTTCAAATTCTCTCTGCACGCAATAGGACAACGCTGAGTCCCATGCGTTTCCCACCAGCGGAGCTAGTTGGCTAGTTCAAACTTTTGCCAACTTAATAAAAGCTTAACTCGTGTCACACTGTTCGCCAACAGCAACATTACCTTATTTGTTTGCAAGTAGCAGGGAATTCAAGCCAAACCGTTGCAACTCTGCCATCAATCATTATGTTAAGCCCGCCTAACGACTCTATACACGATTTGATTGGCCTGATAGAAGTTTAATTTTTCGAGCTCACAAGCCAACGGAGAGTTGCTAGACTAGCCCTGGCAGCAAATTTAATTTGCTGCCGCTAGGGTGCGTCTAGATTTCTAGGCTAGGAACATACCTTCATGAATAAATCTTTGGTTCCGGAAACTTTCGCGGAATGTTCTTTGAACCATGTCAGGTCAAAACCAGGCCATTTATTTTCGTGGGTTTTATCAGTCTCGCCAGGTCTCGCTAGGTCACTTCCCGGAGACTTTATAGGCAACACTTCTCAGGTGCTGTAGGGGAAAACAGTGTGGCATTCAGTGTGGCATTCAAAGTGTTAAAACTCAAGCGGAGAAAAATCGTAGCCTAAAGGGGCACTGAGTATGATTTGATTTCGGAGATAATCAGCTCACGATAGGAGAGAGTTTAAGTGCATATATCAAATCTAATTGTCATTCAATCATTATTAATATTCATCATGCCCTTTATGTGTAAACGTTTGTACTTACCTCCAGGGTTGGGTAGAAATGGATTAAATGTAATCTGGATTACGTAATCAGATTACAAAAATCAAGTAACTATTATAAGCCCAGTTTACAATAAAAAAATGAATAATCAGATTACAGTTACATTGTTGGGGAATACTTGATTACATTTTATCATGCAAACAATGCAACTTTTTTATGATAACTTAACTAATGTTTTAATTTGACAAGCAGCCTATTCGTTTGTCCACCAGATGTCAATATCATCCAATTGCCTGTGTAGTTTCTTGACAAGAAAAAGGTTCAAATCAAAACCCAAGATGGAGGAGCCATCAACACAGACCTGTTCCAGTTGGGAAAAATGTGATCAGTACTTGGCAATATCACCATAACTTTGAATTAAAGACAGTGGAAAATAAGAATGTGTATGTATCATGCAAGTTGTGTAAAAAAGTAATCCTGAGTAATCCTCTTGATTTCGTTACTGATTACAAAAATTGCCATGTAATCTGTAGTCAGTAATGGATGACATTACAAAGTAATTTGAACCAACCATGATTACCTCGTGCCTGCGATAGCGATAGCTGTGTCCACCTCCAAAATATCACAATTCACAATCAGCTGTATATTTCACTTTTACTTTCTTCACAATAAACTAGCCTAACTAAACCATTTTCAATGGGCATATCCCATCATGTTATTATTCAAAACACCAGCAAGAGAAGGCTAAACTGTTTCAACTATATTGTTTTAAATCAAAACAATAATAAATGCAGCAACTGACTTTCAATGCATGCTGGGAACTAACTAAAGCTAAATTATGAAGTGTTGCAACCTCAATATGAAAGACGCTTCCAAATCAGCACAGCTTTATTGAATCCGTGGTCGAACCAGACGGAGAGCTAAAAGTATAATGCTATAGCGTGTAGAGTTACAAGTTTACCATTGCCTAGGCAACCCCCACGACGACAATCTGAACAACTGATACAAATGGCGTAAAATGTATCTCACTGCCCCCCCCCCCACTCTCATTCCAGCGCAGATGCTGGCCTTCTACAGCGTGGACGATGAATTGGTGCTGCTGCACGCCTTCCGCTTGCCCGCACTCGCCCAGCCACACTATGCCACCTTCAGCATCGACCTGGACTTCGACAGCAGGCAGTTTAGCGCCCAGACAGAGAGCATCAACCTGAGACTGGCATCAATACAGGATCGAGATATGCCCCATCTGATGACAACTAAACACTAACATCAAAGAAACACCGAAACATCCCTATCTAATGAAAGCCACGCACATGCAAGTATCCAACATGAAGACCAGTCAAATGCCAACTAAACACTGCCATCAATACAGTATCAAGATTATGCCCCATCTGATGCCATCTAGAGACTGGCATCAATAATGCAGCACAATATGTCCCATCTACTGTAAACTGCCAATGTGCAAGCATCCAATATGAAAATACTGTATGCCTAACTGATGCCAACTAGACAGAAATCAATAAAGAACTCAGATTTGGCCCAACTGATGCCAGTCACACACAGCTGATAGTAAATGATTGTTTTAAAGACTTTCAAGACAGTTCAACTAGCCCCACATTCTGACAGTCCCCGTCCAACAAGAGGAGACCTGCTGTCTCTCTCTTCATCTCCTCTGGGACATGCTCATATGAGACTTCCTGTCTCTCATCTCCTCTGGGACATGCTCATATGAGACCTACTGTCTCTCTCCTCATCTCCTCTGGGACATGTTCATATGAGACCTCCTGTCTCTCTCCTCATCTCCTCTGGGACATGCTCATATGAGACCTCCTGTCTCTCTCTTCATCTCCTCTGGGACATGCTCATATGAGACCTCCTGTCTCTCCTCATCTCCTCTGGGACATGCTCATATGAGACCTCCTGTCTCTCATCTCCTCTGGGACATGCTCATATGAGACCTCCTGTCTCTTCATCTCCTCTGGGACATGTTCATATGAGACCTCCTGTCTCTCTCTCTCATCTCCTCTGGGACATGCTCATATGAGTCCTCATGCTCATGTACAACCGGCACATTGGTGGGGTCTGTGTCTCCTCACCTTAAAGCTACACTTTGTAGGATTTAAAGCAATCTATAGCATAAATGGAATATAATGTATGAAAAAGATGTGTTTATAAATATCATTATTCATTATAAATCATCAATACTCTTTTTTTTAAGTATATATTTTTTGGACTTTTATGCCTTTAATGTGACAGGAGAGTGAAGAGTGACAGGAAGCGAGTGGGAGAGAGAGTCGGGGTGGGATCCGGAAAGGACCACGGGGCGGGAATCAAACCCGGGTCGCCGGCGTACAGTGCAGGTGCCCCAGCCAGTTGCGCCACGGCTGGGGCCTGGATTACTGAATACTCTTCATCAATCTAACGCCATGGTGTCATAGTAGAGATATCTGTGACTGATTAAAATATTTTATAAATATTTATATATATATATATAAATTAAAAAATATATAAAAACACTTTCTGAAAACTTTCCGTATGCACTGTACATAGCAATGGACCCTCAATATCCCCAAAAATGAACATAATTCTACTGAAAGCTTTCCTTTTCCATGGAATGGAGGTTTTTTTAGCCCTGCAGAAGTAATATCAGCAGTAATATCATGCCAGACCAGTGTTGTGCGTGAATGAGTTCAAAAGAACGCGTTCATTGAACACGCTCATTTTTTCGTGAACGTTGAACTGAACGCAACACATTTTTTAATAAAGAACGTGAATTATTTCACATTATGTGTCATGAACGGCAGACATCACTGTAAATGAACTGTTTTCTCTTTTGAAACGCAACGAGAAAAAGTTCCTCCCTCCTGTATTCTCGCTGGTGCCGTTTAAATCATGTATCACCAGACAGAAATGGTTTTGACATTGTGTGCGGCTGAGAATAGTTGAATAGCATACTGGCTTCCGCACAACGTTACCCGTGATGAATTGCATCAGAGCGGGGTAGGCATAGTAGCGCCAAAAAATAATATATTCCTTTAAATAATATTGTCCTTTGTACTCAACTTATACCCCAAGTATTGCTAGTGGCACATATGTGCGTGTTCATAAAGGGGCCCTGCACACAGTGTCATTTGAAAACCCACTTCCTGTCTCTATTTTTTTACCACTGTCCATTTTGCGTGTGAAAGACAACAGGTTTGCATCAGCCTGTGGTTTAGTGCATACTGGTCTAGATGTAAAAACCCTAATCCTAACCCAAGTAAAATTAGAATCTGCTCATTCCTGTAACATAGACTCTCAATGGGTCCCATCAACATCATAAGAGCAAATTGTACAGTGGAAATGCATCATCTTGAACTAATATCTGTAGAGATTTTACAAAAACTGAAACTGACAGTGGCGGTACATTGAAAAAAAACAGTAAATAAATGCAGTATTATATTACTTCTATATGTGTATAAATATAAGTGTATTCTATAAGTGTATTAATATCAACATTTGATTTAATGCATACTGTATCCTTTGTTTGATAAGTTAAATATGTAAATCTGATTTGATTCAAATTCATTTGTTTTGAGCTCATCTCTACAGTCACAAAATATTTATATTTTACCTTGTCATTGTAAATTCTTCTCACGTCTTGAATCCTCTCTCCTGTAAGGATGGATCCTTCAAAGCCGCTTTTTCAAGGACGTTATGTCATCGAATCTCGCCAAGCACTGTTCCAATGTCCAGGGTGCTTTAGAATTCTATCAAGTACTGAGTCCTTCGTTCTGATTTGTATTTGAGCCAAGGATTAGCAACAGGCAAAGACTATTTCCAAAGAGCTGTATCTACTAACCAAGTAATGTTTCACGATTCTCGTGAGATGTATCTGGGTCGAGAAGACATGAAGTTGCAAGGCTGGTTGTCCATCTGCGGGTCACTAACCAGCTGGGCTCTATGGCTATGCTAGGTGAACGTTTCCCCTATTACAAGTTTGTTTACCATCAAGTTGGCTTCGAGGCTGTTACATGAAGGTAAACAAACTTGCATAGTGCTGCTTTAAGCACCGGCAGAGCAGGGATACATGGCCTGAGTACTACAATCAGGATTGTAAACAGAGCAGGAATACATGACCTGAGTACTACAATCAGGATTGTAAACAAGTGAGGATGAACACTGGCCTGAAGAATGGCAGGAAGTAGAGGCGTTACAACTAACCCAAAGTGAATCAAGACAAAACTAGATGTACCGCAGAACGGTACAAAATATGTCCGGCGTCTAGTCCTGCACATTCTGAGAATGTGCCTGCTTGCCTGCATGTGTTTTTATGTGTGTGTGCGTGTGCTTATGTGTGTGTGTGTGTGTGTGTGCATGTGGGTTTCCTTATGTGTGGCATATAGTCCATGTCACAGACTGAGCTGTGACGCACACGCGCATGTAGCGCGCAGCGCGCAGGCGGCCATTTGCCGGCATCTTTAAATCACTGCTGTCCTGTCCTGACGCTACTCATTCTCATTACCGTATGTACTGTTTATCATCTTAACATTGTCATTAATCACCATTTACCATAGATTACTTACACAGGGCCGAACTTAGTTTTAGAGTGCAGGGAAAGGCCTACCAGCACTTCTAGATGGCTATAGTTTGTGCAGCTCACTGATTCAAACATTCACGTAAGATATATTGTCATTCTCATTTCTCATCTGTATATTCTTTGTCTAGTATCAACAAGTAAAATAATGCACACTGGCTGTTAAAAACGTAATTTATTGATTAAACATTTGCTATCACAACTCCGTAAGCCATTCACTCACCCGCCGTTAAAAACTTACTTCCGCGTTGCGTGTGGGGAAACAGATGGACTGTTCCATTGGAAAGAAATAGAGGGGTTTCCCGGGTTCATTGTGGGGCAGCCCATTGTTATGGGGGTGTTTAGGGGTAATAAATTAAAGCTATTTTTAGGGGTTTAGTAAGGTGTTTTTGTACATGGCAATTATTGTATGTATTTGTGTATTATGTGTTTTCTTGTTTGATTTGTTATTTGGTAATTACAATGTTGTTATTTAGTTAATTGATTATTTTTGACAGTGGGGTTATCCAGGGGGCGGGGCTACGGATAGCAATGCTCTGTATTAGGCCCCAGAGCCTCAGTATGTCAGTGATGGTAGTGATGGGAACATGTCTGTCAATTGATTGTGGTTGATAGTGGTTCAGGGTCTGAGGTCTTAGCCTGGCTACTTGAGCTGGTAAATAAGAGCGCATGGTGTGGTGTTGTCACAAGAGCTATGGCCAAGGGACAGCGGCAGGCACACATGGCAGAGTCACCTTTCTGTGGCGAGGATATTGTTGTGGAGCCCATAGGCACCAGGGAAGGAAGGTGTGAGAGGCGCAGGCAAACAGTGGACCAGGTGTTGAAGCATACAAACATACAGACTGAGTCAGTAGAGTCCCCCTGTTTAACTACTGAAGACTTGATGTTTAAAAGTGATCTGGCTGAGGAACAGCGTGTAGACCCCACCCTGGTCCCATTGTTTAAGAAAGCTAATGGTTCGTCTTTTGTTCCTGTCCTGGGTAGAGAGGGGTACACCGTACAAAACAACCTCCTTTACAGAGAGAGTGAGGAAGGGCTGCAGCTGGTGATTCCTGAGAAATACCGTGAGCAAGTACTGGAACTGGGTCACACCATACCCTGGGCCGGACACTTGGCTTACATGAAGACCCTACAAAGGATCAGTAAGCGTTTTTATTGGCCAGGGCTCTTTGCTGAAGTCAAGAGGTATTGTAAGTCTTGTCCCCAGTGCCAGCTATCTGGAGGCAGAGGCCTCGTACATGCCCCTTTGATTCCCTTGCCAGTTGTTGACACCCCTTTCAAGAGGATTGGAGTCGATGTAGTTGGGCCCCTTGAGAGGAGTAAGTCAGGGAACAGGTTTATTTTGGTTATTTGCGATTATGCGACCAGGTATCCTGAAGTATTCCCCCTGAGAGATGTAACAGCTAAACGGGTAGCAACAGCTATGCTACAGCTTTTCTCTAGGGTAGGTATACCCCAAGAAGTGCTAACAGATCAGGGAACCAACTTTATGAGCAAGATCTTAAGGCAGGTGTATGATCTGTTAGGAATCAAACGCATCAGAACCACTCCTTACCACCCACAGACCGATGGACTTGTTGAGCGGTTCAACCAGACCCTCTTGAACATGCTCCGGAAGTTTGTAGCGGACAGTGGGAAGGACTGGGACCAGTGGCTACCCTACCTTATGTTTGCATATAGGGAGGTCCCCCAGGCTTCTACGGGGTTTTCTCCTTTTGAACTTCTATATGCACATCAGGTACGGGGCCCACTGGACGTACTGAAGGAGACCTGGGAAGGTGAGACCTCAGGCCAGACCAACATAATCTCTTATGTGCTGAAGATGCGGGAGAAGCTTGCAGCTGCATCCGCCTTGGCACAAGAAAACCTGCAGAGGGCGCAAGATCGGCAGAAGATGTGGTACGACCGGTCAGCCCGAACTCGCTGCTTCCAAACTGGTGACCGGGTCCTGCTGTTGCTACCCAGCTCTGACAACAAACTGCTGGCAAAATGGCAGGGGCCCTATACAGTGACTCGGAAGATGGGACCAGTGACCTATGAGGTCCACATGCCAGACCACCGTAAAAGGCACCAAGTCTTCCATGTCAACATGTTGAAGGAGTGGAGGGAGCGGCCGCAACCACAGCCAGAAGCGTCTGCCATGTTCATCCAAGCGGTGGAAGAGGAGGAAGAGTATAGCGAGCAGTACCTGCCTGGCCGTGAGGAGGAGAGCAAGCTGGACCTAAGCCACCTGTCAGAGGACCATCAGCGGGAGCTCTGTAGCATCCTGCCAGATGAACTCTTCATGGAGAAACCCGGAAGGACTGAGCTGGTGGAACACCGGATTCACCTGAGGGATGAGCAGCCGGTGAGACAGCCGTCTTACCGAGTCCCAGAGCGTCTGCTTCCTGTCCTGAGGGAGGAGTTGGACAAGATGTTGCAGCTCGGCGTGATTGAGCCCTCCTTCAGCGAGTGGAGCAGCCCCATCATCCTCGTGCCCAAGAAGGACGGCAGTCTGCGGTTCTGCTTGGACTTCAGGAAGGTCAATGCCCAGGCCAAGTTTGACCCTTACCCCATGCCAAGGGTTGACGACTTGGTTGAGCGCTTGGGAAAGGCCAAGTTTCTGACCACGCTTGACCTTTGCAAGGGATACTGGCAGGTGCCATTAGCAGGGGACTGTAAGGAGCTGACTGCATTTAGGACCCCCTTCGGGCACTTTCAGTTCACCGTGCTACCGTTTGGGTTGCATGGGGCACCTGCCACGTTTCAGAGGCTAATGGACAGGGTCCTCAGGGGGACTGAGGGCTTTGCTGCCGCCTACTTGGATGACATCATCATCTATAGCTCCAACTAGGCGGAGCATTTGCAGCACGTACAGCAGGTCCTCTCCTTGGTGAAGGAGGCGGGCCTGACCATCCATCCAGACAAGTGTGCCTTAGCCAGGGAGGAGACGGCCTACCTTGGCTACGTGTTGGGCCGAGGTGTCATACGACCTCAGGTGGGGAAGGTGGAGGCCATTATGGCTGCTGAACGCCCAACCACCAAAAAGCAGGTACGCTCCTTTTTAGGGCTGGCGGGTTGGTACAGACGTTTCATCCCCCATTTCTCAGAAAAAGCGGCTGTACTGACTGAGCTAACCCGCAAAAGCCAGCCAAACAGGGTGCTATGGACTGAGGCCTGTGAAGCAGCTTTTAAGGACTTAAAGAACTCTTTGTGTCAGGAGCCTGTGCTCCTCAGCCCAGACTTTGACAAACTCTTCACCTTGCAAACGGATGCCTCTGAGAGGGGCTTAGGTGCTGTGCTGTTGCAAGGGGACCATGGACAGCTCCGACCTGTGGCCTACGTAAGCCGCAAGCTTCTGCCCAGGGAGTGCAACTACTCTACCGTGGAGAAAGAATGCCTGGCTATAAAGTGGGCACTGGACTCTTTTAAATACTACTTGTTGGGGCGCAAGTTTGTATTAGAGACTGATCATAGAGCATTGTCTTGGTTGGGCCAAATGAGAGACACTAATGCCAGGATCACTAGGTGGTTTTTGGCAATACAGCCTTTTGAGTTTGAAGTGTTGTACCGGGCTGGGAAATTGAATTGTACTGCTGATTTCCTGTCTAGGATGCCACAGGGGGCATCTTTAGAAGGGGGGGGAAATGTCACAGACTGAGCTGTGACGCACACGCGCATGTAGCGCGCAGCGCGCAGGCGGCCATTTGCCGGCATCTTTAAATCACTGCTGTCCTGTCCTGACGCTACTCATTCTCATTACCGTATGTACTGTTTATCATCTTAACATTGTCATTAATCACCATTTACCATAGATTACTTACACAGGGCCGAACTTAGTTTTAGAGTGCAGGGAAAGGCCTACCAGCACTTCTAGATGGCTATAGTTTGTGCAGCTCACTGATTCAAACATTCACGTAAGATATATTGTCATTCTCATTTCTCATCTGTATATTCTTTGTCTAGTATCAACAAGTAAAATAATGCACACTGGCTGTTAAAAACGTAATTTATTGATTAAACATTTGCTATCACAACTCCGTAAGCCATTCACTCACCCGCCGTTAAAAACTTACTTCCGCGTTGCGTGTGGGGAAACAGATGGACTGTTCCATTGGAAAGAAATAGAGGGGTTTCCCGGGTTCATTGTGGGGCAGCCCATTGTTATGGGGGTGTTTAGGGGTAATAAATTAAAGCTATTTTTAGGGGTTTAGTAAGGTGTTTTTGTACATGGCAATTATTGTATGTATTTGTGTATTATGTGTTTTCTTGTTTGATTTGTTATTTGGTAATTACAATGTTGTTATTTAGTTAATTGATTATTTTTGACAGTGGGGTTATCCAGGGGGCGGGGCTACGGATAGCAATGCTCTGTATTAGGCCCCAGAGCCTCAGTATGTCAGTGATGGTAGTGATGGGAACATGTCTGTCAATTGATTGTGGTTGATAGTGGTTCAGGGTCTGAGGTCTTAGCCTGGCTACTTATGCCTATTTCTTTTTGTTTTGCTACAGTTTTGTTTTGCGTATTTTTCATGCATGTTTGGCACTGTAAATATTTGCACGATTTTAAGAAAAGAGAAAAAGAAGAAAAAAATAAACGAAGCCTTTCGTTGAAATCTGTTTGGTCTCCTCCGTCTTCTCCACTGCTGTGGCTATCCTGCCACAGTCCATTAAACCACAAAAGGGGTATGTGATGAGAAAAGTCAGTTTGCACTTGACGTGACGAGAAGTTCATACTTGTGTCAGCGACAACTTTAGGCGTGACAGCTAACCCAAGGTACAAAATATGACCACTGCCCAGTCCTGCACATTCTCTCCACAAAACTAAATCACGCTTGTTAATTTGTCTCCCTCTCCTACTTTTGTTTATGTAAATGAGTGTGTGCATAGTGTGTGTTTTTTTTGTGTACTGTATATATGTGCTTCTGTATGTGTGTGTGTGTGTTTATCTGTGTGTGTGTGTCTGTGTTTATCTGTGCGTGTGTGCGTGTGTGTGCATGCCTGCATGTGTGTGTGCGTGTGTTTATGTGTGTGTGTGTGTGTGTGTGTGTGTGTGTGTGGGTGTGTGTGTGTGTGTGTGTGTGTGTGCGTGCGTGCATGTAGGTGTGTTTATGTGCGGCATATAGTCCATTAAACCACAAAAGGGGTATGTGATGAGAAAAGTCAGTTTGCACTTGACGTGACGTGAAGTTCACACTTGTGTCAGCGACAACCTTTTTGAAGATTCTGTGGCTTCAACAGCAGATCTATTTTTAAACATTCTCTGCCCCATGCATCCTCACCAACAGAATCAGGCCTTAAAGGAACACGCCACCGTTTTATGAAACTGGGTTATTCACCGTCTCCCCTAGAGTTAGATGAGTGAGCTAAAGCGTTTTTGTAGAATGACAACAGCAAAAATAAAGAAGAGCAAAATATCAACAATGAGAAAGTAGTTGCATGTTTGTACAGTATGTGATAGAGTACACAGACTGGGATCAGTGTTACTGGTATGAGGATAGTTGGCAGATATCCAACCAGAACATGAAGACTCTCACCATCTTAGGCTCTAATTATTCTGGCCAGGTCACATGCAAAGGGTGGAGCGGAGGTCAGCCGAGGAATTCTCAGCATAGTGCATCTTCCTCTATCAGTGATGATTATGCTGATAATCAGTGTTGTGCTCATCCCCATAGTCCTTCCTACACCTACACTGACTGAAGTGAGAGATTGAGCCTGAGAGCATCTGGAAGTACAAGTGGTACACAGTCAGGGAGAGCAAACTACACCAACACATACTGTACACCATCAGAGGAGCTGCTGAGTCTCATAAGGGCCAGTACTGGTGTCAGGGGGAGAGGAGAGACAGACCCACAGCATCACAACCAAGCAGCAGAATAACTCTTGATGTTAAAGGTAACTAGTGTGTGTGTGTGTGTGTGTGTGTGTGTGTGTGCGTGTGCGTGTGCGTGTGCGTGTGCGTGTGCGTGTGCGTGTGCGTGTGCGTGTGCGCGTGCGTGTGCGTGTGCGCGTGCGCGTGCGCGTGCGTGCGTGCGTGCGTGCGTGCGTGCGTGCGTGCGCGTGTGCGCGTGTGTGCGTGTGTGCGTGTGCGTGTGCGTGTGTGTGTGTGTGTGTGTGTGTGTGCGTGTGTGTGTGTGTGTGTGCGTGTGTGCATATGTGCTGCGTGTCTCTCTAAGTTTGATAATGACTCTTCCTCTTCAGCAGAGACTCAGTGGCTCTGAGATGTGAGTTGGGTGTTTCCTCTGGTTTGGTGTTCTACTGGTACAGAGACACACAGACCTCTGATCGATCCTCTATCCTCAAATTAAGAGTCCAAAATGTATTGCTGTTTGTTAACTAATAAACATCAGTGAAACAAGCAATATAAAACAATGAATCAATCAATCAATCAAAATAGTTTTGTGTGTTTGTTTTTTGCAGACCACATTTGCCTGGCTGTCTGTCTGTCTGTTTCTCTCTCTTCATTACCCTCCCCCCCCAACACACACACACACACACACACACACACACACACACACACACACTGTCTCACGCACACACAGATGTACAGTACACACACACACACACACTCATGTTTTCTGTTTGCCCCTCTCTCTCTCTCTCTCTTTCTCTCTCTCTCTCTCAAATTCAAATTCAAATTCAAAAGGAGCTTTATTAGCATGACCATAACGTTGTACAGTATTGCCAAAGCATTTGGGTGAAACACATCAAATGGGGAGGGGAAGAGGGGGAAACACACAAATCACAAATAAAACAGAATAATGATAATTGTACACAAATATGAATTATGAACTATGGCAATGGAGAAGGGTGTGTGTGTGTGTCTGCATGTTTGTGTGGGCAAGTGTTCGTGTGTGTGTGTGTCTGTGTCTGTGTGTATGTATGAGTGTATGTTCATATTTAGGTAGTGTAAGTTTCACATCAGCAGGTCCTTTCATTATGGCAGGAATATACGTATTGAGCGGCAAGGAGGAGGCATTTCTCTTTCTCTCCAGTGAGGAATGAAAGCCTCTCCTCATCGCTCGCTTGCAGGAATTCAGGGAGGACATTTGTCATCTTTTCAAAATAAGTTCTCCTAATGTTAACATATTTTGTGCACTGTGTCAGGAAGTGTATCTCTGTCTCTACTGTGTTTAGGTCACAGTGGTGGCACAGTCTAGTGTCTTTCGGCAGCCATGTTTGTCTGTGCCTTCCCACTTCTATTGCCAGGCTATGTTCACTGAGTCTGTACTTTGTCAGTGTGGTTCTCAGGTTTTTGTCTTGAATGTGTGTCAGGTAGGGTGTTAGATGATATTCTCTGTTTAAGGCCAAATAGAATTGCATTTTACTTAGATTTTTTGTTTGATTCTTCCAGTGGATTATGTCATTTTGTTTAATAGTTTTTGTAATTTGGTTTATCCTAATTTCAGTTGCTTTGTGATTCAGATGCTGCGGTGTCAGTGGGGAATTTGTGTGTGTGGAGTGGTCTGATGAGATCAAACTCAGGACCAGCTTAGTTAGGGGACATTTTTCTTTGTTCATCTCCTGGTACTGAAGGGCTTTATAATGGAATGAGCGGGGGTCACTACTTTTCAGGGGTTTCCAGAATTTGATCGCTCTTTTCTGTATTTTTAGAATTAAAGGATATTGGCCTAGTTCAGCTCTGCAGGCATTGTTTGTGGCACATCTGTGTACTTTTAAGATGAATTTGCAAAACTCTGTATGGAGGGTTTCAATAGGGTGTTTTTCTCATTGATTGAAATCTTGGTATGTAAGTGGGCCCCACACATCACTACAATAGAGGGCAATTGGTTCAACCACTGATTCAAAGATTTTCAACCAGATTTTGATTGGGATTTCTACAGGGATCTGCCACCTGCGTGCCCTGTCTCTCAGATCATTCACTGCAACATTGAATTTTCCATTTGAGCTTATTTTTAGGCCTAAATATTTGTAGTCATTTGTGTGTGTGATAGTGTTTGTTCCTATTGTGAAATTATGTTTTTGTATCTGAGATCTGGATCTCTTTTCAAATACCATTATTTTGGTTTTATTTGGGTTTACTGCCAGGGCCCAGGTCTGGCAGTACTGCACCAGCAGATCTAGGTTTTGCTGCAATCCCTGTTGGGTGGGTGAGAGCAGTACCAGATCATCAGCAAAGAGCAGTAGTTTGATCTCAGTGTCTTGTAGGGTAAGGCCGGGTGCTGTGGAGCTTTCAATGATTCTTGCTAATTCATTTATGTAAATGTTAAATAGGGTTGGGCTTAAGCAGCAGCCTTGTCTTACTCCACGTCCCTGGGATATGAAAGTTGTTCTTTTGCTTCCAACCTTTATTGCGCATTTACTTCCTGTGTACATGGATTTTATCAGGTCGTAGGTTTTACGTCCTACATTACTTTGTATAACTTTATAGAATAAGCCTGTGTGCCAAATGGAGTCGAAAGCTTTTTTAAAATCAATAAAACAGGCGTAAATTTTCTTTTTGTTTTGGTTTACTTGTTTTTCAATTAGGGTGTGTAATGTATAAATGTGATCAGAAGTGCGGTAATTTGGTAGGAATCCAATTTGACATTTGCTCTCTCTCTCTCTCTCTCTCTCTCTCTCTCTCTCTCTCTCTCTCTCTCTCTCTCCCTCTCTCTCTCTACTACTCCTCCCATGTTCTCTGTGGGGAGGAAGGAGGTGGTTTGTCTTTGGCTAGTGTCTTTTGCTCTCATCACACTCTACCATCTCAGTCAATCAGTAACCGGACAACACACAGCATGGAGCTCTCTACTCTGGGCCTGCTGCTCTGTGAGTTATCCCTGTGTGTGTGTGTGTGTGTGTGTGTGTGTGTGTGTGTGTGTGTGTGTGTGTGTATGTGTGTGTGTGTGTGTGTGTGTGTGTGTGTGTGTGTGTGTTTGTATTTATGAGTGTGTGTGTGTGTGTGTGTGTGTGTGTGTGTGTGTGTGTGTGTGTGTGTGTGTGTGTGTGAGTGTGTGTGTGAGTGTGTGTGTGTGTGTGTGTGTGTGTGTGTGAGTGTGTGTGTGAGTGTGTGTGTGTGTGTGTGTGTGTGTGTGTGTGTGTGTGTGTGTGTGTGTGTCTGTGTCTGTGTCTGTGTGTGTTTTGTATGTGTGTGTGTGTGTGTGTGTGTGTGTGTGTGTGTGAGTGTGTGTGTGTGTGTGTGTGTGTGTGTGTGTGTGTGCGTGTGTGTGTGTGTATACAGTATGTGTGTGTGTATGTGTGTGTGTGTGTGTGTGTGTGTGTGTGTGTGTGTGTGTGTGTGTGTGTGTGTGTGTGTGTCTGTATGTGTGTGTGTGTGTGTGTGTGTGTGTGTGTGTGTGTGTGTGTTTGTATTTATGAGTGTGTGTGTGTGTGTGTATGTGTGTGTGTGTGTGTGTGTGTGTGTGTGTGTGTGTGTGTGTGTGTGTGTGTGTGAGTGTGTGTGTGTGCATGTGTGTGTGTGTGTGTGTGTGTTATGTTAGTGTCCATCTCTGTGTCTTTCTTTAGGACAGTGTTTCTCAAAGTGTGGTCCCGGGACCACTGGTGGTCTGTGAGCAGACGTGGTAAAATATAATATAGATGAGTTGTTTGCAATATTGAACCAACTTGTATGTAAATCCAAACAGTTCTGCAACACTGCCTATGTCAGTTGTGCCAGTTTAAATATGAATCCTCAGACACAATAAGCAAGGTGCAAAGACAATAAGCAAGGTGGTTCATTGAGTAGGCCTATTGTGTAATATAGTGTTAGTAGAATTAGGTCTACTCTTTCTTTTTTTATCTACGTGGTCCGTGTTTTTTTTTATTGATTAAGCGGTCCCTGGTCTGAAAAAGTTTGAGAAACACTGCTTTAGGATGAGTGCTCTGAGAACACAAATGATGTAGTTGTAAAGCTAAATATATAAGTACCAGTGGTGCGCGGGTACATTCACAAGCGGCCCGCACTCACCCGATATTTAAATCAACCTGACTGCAACTCAAACTGCAACTATTTATTAAGACTATATGATACCCAACCCGCTATCCAACCCACTTGTTTACAAAATGTGCACTTTTGGTTGATGCAGCCTCAACAGAAAGCCCTCCTTATTAATCACATCAGCCTGCCCATGACATCCCTTATGTCATGGAAATTTGTCTTAACTAGCTTAAAATAAATTCACACCGAGGGTAAGGTAGCCTACAAAGCTTGATTCTGAGATTTTCTGTTGTTTTGCTGATTATCCCTAACCACAGCCTGTCGTCTGAGACATATGACAGTTGCAGACAGTTACTGGTGTTACAAGAGTAACAACTAGGGTATCAGTTGAAATTAAGAGAAAATTTTAGCCTAGATGTCAGGGCTAATGTTACAAAACCATGACTTGCTCTTACAAATACATTTCCATTATCAAATGCTGCACCACCGCCGTTTACAACACTGGATCATAAAATACCAGCACGCTACAGCAAAAGGTGGTAAAGTGTGGTGGTTAACAGCATTATTTTAGACTACTTAGCTACTTGTCATTAGGTCTTGTGCCAACATTGTTGATTGACCAGATAGGCCAGAAACAAGCTGTCCCAGTGGTCAGTGTGCATAAAGCATTCAATTGGTTGAGGTCTGGGAATTGGAATCTGGAAAAAGTTACTCAGTTAGAGGCTGAGAGAGCTTACCAGAGCCGCATTTATGACGAGCCATGTTGGTTGTGCCTGTTTTGTGGCTGTTATACTTTTAAATGGCTTTGCAAAAAGTACATAGAGCATGACCAACACTGCTGTCATCTTCTTTAAGAACCTCCCCAAATAGTTCCCATACTTTGCTTTTCCCGGAGGAGTGTCGTTTAATTTAAAATTCTCCTGTCTTCAGCTTCTCTACCGTCTCCATGTCCATTGCCCCCCCCCCCCCCCCCCATCCTATATATTATCGGGGGGCCTAAAATTATTGTCTGTCAAAAGGCCCAAATTATCTAGCAGCGCCCCTGGAGGTAGGGGAGCCTCTTCTGAATCTGTCAGCATAACAGCACCATCTAGTGGAGAGAATGAACACATCCTCGTTTGAATGGAGCGTAAAGTTTACAGTAGTGTTGCTACTCAGTGGTGAAACGTAGTTGTGCTGGACCTCAGTGCAGCATTTTCCATCTTTCACTTGTTGTTGTTGTTGTTGTTGTTGTTGTTGTTGTTGTTGTTTTGCTCTTGAAAGGTGTTTTGGAGGATTGATCAAACACAGATTCACCATTTCCGTATTCTAAAAAACTGTGACTTAGAAAGGATATAATTTTCCCCAAAAGCCAAATTATGTCAAGCATGCCAAACCAAGGGCCAAAGCATCCAGGATTGAACACTCATACACCTGCCAACATTTAAAAACTGAAATATAATCATCCTAACACTCACATACATTTCTATCTGACTCAAACCAAAAACATTTTTATTTACCTAACCTCTAAAGGCAAATCAGCAAAATTGTGACTTCAATATGATACCTGCTGATACATAATGATACATAAAAGATTCTAGTATAGGGCAAAAACCTACACAGAAAAAACTAAAGCAATGATGACAAACATGGAACTTAACATTTAAATACATCTGGAAATATGTTGCCAATGTCAATGTAAGGTCGTGGTGTGTGTGGAAACAACCCATAAACATTGTGGCATAGTGTGTTCAGGGATAATGAGCTTAATAACTATGCTGGAAAGGGCTACTAGTTTTGCTCTCCGTGGCTAAGATCCTACGGAAATACTGGATGGCACACAGTATAGGCCAAGAACGGGCATGATGGATAATGTTGAATAATTTGCACAGGTTACAGTAGATTCCATTGTTGCTAAATCCAAATCCTTTAACTTTCTATTTGATTCTGTGCTTGTTACCTTGCTAGATAGAGTTAGATCACAAGTTATTTCACCATGGAATTGATCACGTTTACACGTATTGGCAAAATCAGATAATGTTTGTTTTGTTCATTCATTAGCTTGTGTGACTTTTACACATGCATAGTAGCTGCTATCAAAGGGCACCTTTACAATCAAATTATTATTCTAAAAACAACATATTCTTCATAAAAACTATGTGAAGAACTCTGAGGAACTTGGATCTGTGTGTCTTTGTGTTCTAGTGCTGATCTTGTGTTCCTACTCTGGACATGCAGCAGGGGAAGGTAAAAGTGAATTTTATCATTTTTTAAATATGCTGTTGCTTATCCCCACATATCATCACAGACTCATTTGGTTTTCACCCATAACGTTTTCAGACTGTATGTCTTTACGTTCAGTTTTCCTCAGTTTTCCTCACACCTTCATGTCATGTCTGTCCTGTGATTTGAAAAGAGACTCCCAAAGCTGTTCTGGTGCTGGATCCTGACCAAACACAGTTCTACACTGGAGAGTCTGTCACTCTCAGATGCAGCATAGAGCAGCAGGAGGACACCTCAGGATGGAGTTTCAACTGGTGCCAAGATGGTCAAATTTACCCACAAGAAGACTGGAGTGACAGGAATGAACACACACTGCAGCCCCTGAATGTGTCCCATAGTGGTGACTACACCTGCTCTGAGTGTGTCCCATAGTGGTGACTACACCTGCTCTGGTGTGTCCCATAGTGGTGACTACACCTGCTCTGGTGTCAAAAATAACACAAACAGCAGAGTGAGTGAGGGAGTGAAACTGCAAGTATTAGGTGAGTTTTGGTCACTAAATATGAACCATAATCATTTTACTCCACTAGATGTGCAAGAAATATGAGAAGAGAGGAGGAATTTCCAGGTCAGTGCCCATGTCTATCTGGGAAGATGTTGTTTTCTTCATCTTTTGTTTATTCTCACAGCTCTGCTCAAACTTAAAGGTACAGTCAGGGATTTTACGTGATTTTAAGCCCATGACATTTTTTGTCATATTCAAACATTTGTCAAAACAGTCTCTGTAGGCAGCCCAGGCTCTGAAAACTGGAAACAATCACAGTGGGGGCAGCCTGTCCGTCAAACAAAAACCAAACCCTGCATGGAATTTCTCTGGGAATACTGAGGGTAGGGGTGAGCTACCTCTCTGGCATGTTTCGTTAGGTTCTTGGTCAAACTATAATGTGTTATTACATGGCTGCAGATATTACAATTTTTTTTTTAACCCAGTGCAGTCCAGCCAATGCTTAATAAATCATAATTCATAATGATGTGCCTATTCTTACAGAAAAAAAGTCACCGTTGGCTGCACATTTTAGTGATGAGGACTGGTTGTCAAAACTCGCTTACCTTTGTGACATATTCGGATTGCTTAATGTTTTAATTCATGCATGAATTCATGATAATTCATGTACCCTTACCGTGTGTGTGTGTTTGGAAGTAGAGGTAACTTCATCAGAGCTCTAATGCCCCCCCTCCCCTAGGCTGGTGTAGCAGTACTCATAGATTTAAACCCATGGATGGACATCAAGGTTGTCTTCTACAGCTAGCATCAAGTTTGAAAGTCAACAGAAGTGACGTTTCCCTCCACAGATCTGCCCACAGCTGCAGCTGATGAAAATGGCAGACAAACATTTACACTTTCTTGCAGTAGATGGTGTTGAAGAGTTTTCAGTTACATGTACTCATCTGACACTTAGATAGATAGATAGATAGATACTTTATTGATCCCAAAGGGAAAATTCAAGAAATTCATTTCCTATCATGTTAATATTTGAAATCTGGCCCTGTGTCTTCAGTTGCATGTCATTTCCCTCCACAGATCTGCCCACTGCTGCAGTAGCTGTAGTGTCTCCTCAGCCTCCCTTCCAGTGGCGGCTGGTGAAAAATGCAATAGGTGGGGCTGTATCTGCGGGGGGTCTGGGGGTCCTCCCCCTGAAAATTTTGAATTTTGTAGATGTGATTTCCTGCATTCTGGTGAATTTTAGGGTGACCAGCTGGAGCTCCCAAATCATTCACAATGATACATTTGTGTGTGGGTAAATTTTAGTATTTCACACATACTCATATTTGTTGTTCGCTATTTGGTCAATTATTGTGTCTAAATACCAATGGTCTAAAAAGACAATATTAATTGAACTGCCATGTAGAAATCAACAATTTCACAGGTAACGATAATGAACAAGTTGCATGTTTATTATGCTCTGTGTCCAGATAGAAAGTTCAAAGACATAAAGATAAATTATAATAGGTAATACAACAATCTAGTTCTAAAGATATGTAGTCTACAGGTGGGAATTGATTAAAGTTCACTGTAGACAAATTGACAATTGTATAATGGATAATAATAGTCTGTGTTGATACTACAGAAAGAGAGAGAGAAGGCTCTCACAGAGAGGGTGGGACAACATTCTTGTAGTGAACACAAAGTATGAGAAGAAATATGATGTTAACATTTTAGCTAGTATGAAACACAGTAATCCAGCTCTGAACTTAGAAACAAACAAACACAAATCAAAGCAAACATACAGTTACATACAGTTATGTTCCTTGAGATTGAGATCACTATTTTGTCACTATTTTTTCACTAATGGCAAATGTGTGTGAAAAAGTATGTATATGAGTGAGTGAGTCAGTGAATGAGTGAGAGTGACAGACAACCAATAAAGCTTATTGAATTGAGATAGCAGGTGTGTGTGTGTGTGTGTGAGAGAGAGAGAGAGTGTGAGTGTGAGAGAGAGAGATTGAGTAAGAGAATGACAGCTAGTGTGTGTTTGTGTGAGAGAGAGAGAGAGAGTGAGTAAGAGAATGACAGCTAGTGTGTGTGTGTGTGTATGTGTGTAAGTGAGTGAATGAGTGAGAGAGCAGGCTCTCACAGAGAGGGTGGGACAACATTCTTGTAGTGAACACAAAGTATGAGAAGAGAGATGAATTTAACATTTTAGCTAGTATGAAACACAGTAATCCAGCTCTGAACTTAGAAACAACAACAAAATCAAAGCAAATCAAAGCAAACATACAGTTACATACAGTTATGTGCCTATTGAGATCACTATTTTAATGGCAAATGTGTGTGAAAAATTATGTATATGAGTGAGAGAGTCAGTGAATGAGTGAGAGTGACAGACAACCAAGAAAGCTTATTGAATTGAGATAGCAGGTGTGTGAGTGTGAGAGAGAGTGAGAGACTGACTGAGTAAGAGAATGACAGCTAGTCTGTGTTTGTGTGTGTGTGTGTGTGAGAGAGTAAGAGAATGACATATAGTGCGAGTGTGTGAGAGACAGAGAGAGAGAGAGAGAGTGAGAGACTGAGTAAGAGAATGACAGCTAGTGTGTGTGTGTGTGTGTGTGAGAGAGAGAGAGCATGAGTGTGAGAGAGACTGAGTAAGATAATGATAGCTAGTGTGTGTGTAAGAGAGAGAGAGCGAGAGAGACTGAGTGAGTAAGAGAATGACAGCTAGTGTGAGTTAGAGAGAGTAAAGAGTAAAGAGAGACTAAGATATGGTGTCTGAGTTAGATTTGTGTGTATGAGAAAGGTAGATGGAGTGAATATGTGAGTGAATGCGGGGGGTGGGGGGTGAGTGAGTGAAGTGGATGGAGAACTCTTATTTGTACAGGAACTTTGCTCGTCTATCTTTCTGAGTGGCAAATCTCTCAATAACCCTGGTGTTGAAATCTGGAATGTCCCTTGTGAGTTTTTTCTCTATAGAGAGCATAGCCAGAGCGTTGAGGCGATCTTGTGCCATAGTGTTCCTAAGGAAAGTTTTTATCCTCTTTAAAGTAGAGAAGCACCTCTCTGATTCTGCTGTTGTCATTGGTGTGGTGATGAGGATCTTGAGAAGACTTACAGTTTCGGTGAATGTGTCTTGAAGATTATTTTCCATTAGAACCTGAAAGAGAGCCAGTGCACCACTGCAACCCTTGAAGTCCTCATTTTCGTAGATCAGGGACAGTTCTGTTTTAAGTCTCGCTTTGTCCAACATGGGATAGGCATCCACCGTGGTTTGTAGTGCTGAGTCTGGGAACTTTCTGCTGTGTTGTGAGAACAAGTCTCCTTGCAAGAGAGTGGCACTGATGAGATGCTTGGTGAAAGAAAACCTCTCCTTGGCATGGCTCATAATGGTATCACATACCTATGAAATGATACAGAATTGTAGAAAAGTAAACACAGAAAACATTTGTTTTCACATTTCTCAGTTCAACACTACAATAAAATCAGCATATTCATAGCAGCTCCAATTTTGTTATGAGCAAGTTAGGCTTACTGTAATTATTAAAAGCATAAATGTGAAGAAAATAATATAATTTCTGCATTCTCCAGTAGATAAATATGTCTAATAATGACAATTCAGAATACAAAAATGTGCAAACAAACACAAATACATAGGCTAATCCAGTGATTCTCAAACTTTTCACAATGAGTACCACCTCAGAAAAAAATGGGCTCTCCAAGTACCACCATTATTACTGACATTAAAATACAGTAGTATAGACCAAATAAACTACATATTTTACATTGTACATACTGTTTTACATTATTTCCCCCCAAGAAAGACAAAACTAGTTTAAACTTCACTGATCAAAGATTTGTTATCGTATATATTATGATTATTTCATCTTTATGAAAGAAAGAAAAAATCTCGGACACTCCCGGAGTACCACTATAGAGAGTCTGCGTACTTGTACAACAGTTTGAGAACCACTGGGCTAATCTAATACAGAAATAGAATTTATGTTACTGCTTACCTCTATTGCCAGATGTCGTTGCGTTTCTTCTCCCATTGCCATCCGTTTCTTCGGGGGTGGTTCCTGTACAGGTCCCCTATAGTCCTCATCTTCAACTAGAGAATCAACAGAGTCCCTGATCCAAAACAAGTTTCACAAGTCACTGTCCACCCTGAAATTACTGTATCATAAACCAACTTGTATTAAAACTGTATTAAAATATGTGCTATTGTTGTGTTGGGCCTAGTCAATGTTATCTAAATTCATCACAAATAAATTCATTAGTCTAACATGGTGACGAAATTGTGATATTTATGAGGGGTTATATTGTGCCCAGCCATGAAGATTTATGTGTTTATCGTTTAGGCCACATAAGCATGTTTTCAGCCAATATGCAAAATCATAGCCTACCTGATAGCCTGTATGCTGTGAGTGAACCGCTGGGTGATGCCTGCGATGAAGACAGAGTCTATGTTTCTCTTCTGCAGCTGGTTAAACAGCATGTCTACATGTGGCATGATTTTATGAAATAACGCCAGGAAGAAACAGAAAACCTCATCTTCCAACATTCTCATACAACCCCCGGCCTCTCTCTTCGATATAGCATCAAAGTCTCCTCTGTCTCGGATGGTTTGGAAACACTTGACCAGTTCATCTTTGTGCTCGTAAACTGTGTTAACAGCACGACTGTGGAAGTTCCATCGCGTTGTTGAAGCACCTGGAAGTCGGTGTGCCACCACCTCATCTAGCACTGCCGTTCGTTTGAAAGACTTAGAAAAAAATGTAGAAAAACCCCCAATGTCTGAAAAAAACTGGCCGATCTTCGGGATGTGGGATGTTGCCTGCTGCATGATGAGGTTCAATTGATGCGCATAACAGTGAACGTAGTAGGCACTCCCGTAGACATCTTGAACTTTACGCTGCACTCCACCTGTAGCACCCCTCATCACTGCGGCACCATCATAGGCCTGGGCAATTAATTTTCGCTCTTGTCCCGCAGGAAGAATGGTCCTCAGCCTTTCCAATAATTCAGTGGCAATCGTAGCAGCGGTCGCATTTGGAAGCGCGATAAACTCAAAAAAGCGTTCTTGAATGTTGTTGTGGCCATCTATGTACCGTAGCACAAGCACGAGCTGACAATGAGTGCAGATGTCGGTTGTCTCATCTGCCTGAATGGCAATATAGTCCGACTGTTTTACCTCTTCCAGAATGTGGTCTCTGAGAACTGACAACATGCAGTCTAACAGTTCATTTTGCACGGTCTTCGAAGTGCCTTTAAAAACAGTGGCGTTCTCCAGGTGCTCCTCCAAATCACGGTCGATTGACGCCATTAGGTCAATGAGACCCAGGAAAATGCCAGGGTTTTCTGATGTGTCACTCTCATCATGACCACGCAAAGCAAGTTCAAAGGCCCCACAAAATTTCACGGCATCAACGATCTTTGACAAAATATGCCGATTCCTGTCCACCTCCTCGTTGTGTTTTCTTATGCTAATGCGGTGTCCCTCATTTAACTGTGTGGCTATGCTAATTCGGCCTAGCATGGCTAACTTCACAGAGTTGTCCATATGCACTCTTGCCAGCTCATGTTTCTTAATGCGCTCTGACATATGTTTTAGGTCTGTCACCCCTGTCTGTGTCCACGAACTATCACACGCACTTGTTTTAAAAAGTAAACAAGGAAAGCAAAAGATTGCATTGGCATACCCACAGCTAGTTAGCCAAGCCTTTCGATCGAACCAACCTCTGGAAAATGTTCTCTTGTAGGTCTTCTCCTTTTCTCGCACCTGCTGTGTTATATTTACTTCTGGCTTGTCTGGTCCGAGTTCTTTTACTATTAATTTTTCCGCTAATGTTCTTCTTTCGAATGGATACAGGTGTAGATATTTAACTGAATTTGGGGATAGTAGCTGAACTCCCACGACTACATTAGTGGCACTCGACATGCTGCCCTCACACTCCCCTCTGAGGTAAATGTCTTTTAACGTTCAGTGATGCACTTGGTACTATGGGCGATATTTTCAGCGCCCCCAAACCATAAAATTCGACGATGATGATTGGCGAAATATATACTTTTTTGCGTAGCAACCGGGGAGCCATTGGCTTAAATTCCAAAGCTAGTAGTGCTGAGCTAACTGGAGCCCAGGGAAGACAGCCTATTGGCTACTAGCCTACACCACGTTGAATGTGAAACTTGAACGTGAAAGTGAATGAAAATATCATTCTGGAAAGTTCTAAACACATTATAAAGTAAAATCCTTATTAGCATTTAAGTAACACAGATTATATTTTTCAAAATGAGAGATTTAAAAAAATAAAAAATAATAATAAAAAAAAAACAGGCAGGCAGGTTGGCGGGAGGTCGGCGCCCCAGCGCCCTCTATGGGCGAGCCGCCACCCTTCTATCCTGGAGATACAGTCACTCTGAGCTGTGATGTAGCAGAACACACAGACTGGGGTCAGTATGACTGGTATAAAGACAGTGACCAGGTATCCGGCCAGAACAGGGAGACCATCACCATCTCTCTTCCTGATGATGCTGGCCATTACACATGCAAAGGACATAGAGGAATTCGGCCGAGGAATTCTCAGAGCAGTACATCTTCCTCTATCAGTGCCACAGGTGAATAGCTTGATTAAAATGGCAGACAAACTGAGTCCTGAAGGTCTGATAAATAAAATGCCCTTTTATTATGTGATGATGTTGTTGATACTCAGTGTTGTACTTCCGTAGCCCTGCCTACACCTACACCAGGGCCGGAGTGGGGCCACTTTTCAGCCCGGGAGTTTCAGGCCCAAGACCGGCCCACGTTTTCCATAGTGGTGGAAATTGGATAAATGAAGCAACATTTCAGCTCTTACTATCCTGTAGTTTTTATTAGTACCATGGTTCAACAAATGTGTAAAGGTTATATTAATTCACTTCAACTGAGAAGTTAACAAAAAATATTCCACTATTCCACAAGTTAACAAAAACAGAAAGAAAGAAAGACAGAAAGAAAGAAAGCCTTTGAAATGTAGCCTATCCCACGCTTCCACAAAGAGGCATATTGAACTAATGTTTAGGCTACATGTTTTTTGCATGGGTAGGCTATATTGTTGTTTGGTGATTTAGCCTACTCCTTTACTACACCCTCTTTTAAGCAAACAAGGCATATAGGTTTCTTACATTAAATAACTTTAATTTATCCTCTCTACTTGTCCCTGTAGTCATGGCCTCCTTATCACTAATTTCGGGCTCATCATTTTCAGTGGTCGACTGGTTGATCTGCTGCTCAGAGGCTACAATTTTTACCGCATAGGCCTACACAGATCAAACTTCAGTTTTGTTATTAATATTTGCATACTGCAAAGTCTATGAATCGGATACAAAAGGCTAATATTTTAAGAAATGTAATATGTTGCTTGCAAATAGCTTGACAACGTTACAAACGTCCAATATTAGCCCAATAACTGCTAATAATCATTGCCTATAGCTATCTCTCTTTACCAGTTGCCACTTTTGTCTGTAGGCCTAATCTAGAAGCTTGGCACATTTAGCAGCATCTACCTGGCCGTTTCAGTCACTCCTGGCCTCTTTCTACCATCCATCCTTCCTGACGCTTATGGCTACTGTAGGGCCGGCCCGGCTATCCGTATCTGAGAAAACTTTTTTGGAAAAGACGGGCTATATGGACCCAACCAACTCTCTTTGGGAGGGGAGAACTCCCTCACACGGTAGGCTACAACCCATGCAGAGGCAACGGTGCCATGCACAGAATGCGGAACGTGTAGCCTACTTTAAGAGAAGTTAGACTAACGTGACAAATGTCAATATTTTTTTCGTCGACCGGCCCAAAAGTGAAGCGGCCCACCGGGAATTCTCCCGATTCTCCCGATTACCCACCCCGGGCCTGACCTACACTGAGTGTGCAGCCAGAGACTCCTGTGTTCACTGGAGAGAACGTCACTCTGAAGTGTGAGATTGAGCCTGAGAGTACGAGTCTGGAAGTACAAGTGGTATAAAGACTGGGACGGAAATGTACTTTCTCAGGGGGACACCGACACATACACCATCACTGCAGCTGCGGAGTCTCATAAGGGCCAGTACTGGTGTCAGGGGGAGAGGAGAGACAGACCCACAGCATCACAACCAAGCAGCACAATAACTCTTGATGTTAAAGGTAACTATTGCATGCATGAATGTGTTTGTATGAGAGGGAGAGGGTGTTGAAAGATTGCTTTGATCTTTTTGTGCTATTCTGAGTAGTAGGAATTTGAGTAGACTGATCACTCATTGAGGGTCATGATAGATATATAAGATGTATCTTTCTGTCATATGGCTCTCTGTACATTTAATGTTTATTGACAAACTGTATAAGTCTGACAAGAACACACTCACCATCACAGCTAAGTCTCACTAGAGGCATTACTGGTGTCAGGTAAAGCTGAGAGATGTATCACAGATGAGTGAAATGACATTTGTTGAGGTTAAAGGTGAGTACATATTGTGTCTGTAATTATATACATGTGTAAATCTCTTTGAACGTATTGAACACGTATTTGAAGACAGTTTGTACATGAAATACGTTGTAAAGGAATTTACGAGATGCATGGTAAAAATAACATTTACACTTTCTTGCAGTAGATGGCGTTGAAGAGTTTTCAGTTACATGTACTCATCTGACACTTAGATAGATAGATAGATAGATAGATAGATACTTTATTGATCCCAAAGGGAAAATTCAAGAAATTAATTTCCTATCATGTTAATATTTGAAATCTGGCCCTGTGTCTTCAGTTGCATGACGTTTCCCTCCACAGATCTGCCCACTGCTGCAGTAGCTGTAGTGTATCCTCAGCCTCCCTTCTATCCTGGAGATACAGTCACTCTGAGCTGTGAAATAGCAGAACACACAGACTGGGGTCAGTATGACTGGTATAAAGACAGTGACCAGGTATCCGGCCAGAACAGGAAGACCATCACCATCTCTCTTCCTGATGATGCTGGCCAGTACACATGCAAAGGACATGGAGGAATTCGGCCGAGGAATTCTCAGAGCAGTACATCTTCCTATCAGTGTCACAGGTGAATACAGATTGATAAAAATTGCAGACAGACTGAGTCCTGAAGGTCAGATCACTCATTGAGGGTCATGATAGATATATAAGATGTATCGTTCTGTCATATGGCTCTCTGTCCATTTAATGTTTCTTGACCCACACATTAGAAGTCAGTCAGTAAATGAATCTGTGTCTATGATGTTTCCCTCCACAGATCTGCCCACTGCTGCAGTAGCTGTAGTGTATCCTCAGCCTCCCTTCTATACTGGAGATGAAGTCACTCTGAGCTGTGATGTAGCAGAACACACAGACTGGGATTGGTATTACTGGTACAGAGGTAGTGATTACATTTACACTACGTATAGACAATCCACCACCATCTACCTCCCTGATCAAGCTGGCCAGGACCACTACACATGTCAAGGCACTAGAGGAAAAAGACCTCTGACCTCCCAGCGTAGTACTCCGGTCCCTGTCCGTGTAAGAGGTGAATACTACTACACCAATGATATTTTAAATGATAATTATATCTATTTACTTCAGAGCTTGTATTCATAAACATGCTTACAATTTGTTTGTCACAACACAGCTTTTCCAAAGCCTGAACTGACAGTACAACCCAGTCATGTGTTCACTAGAGAAACAGTCACTCTGACATGTGGAATACAGCCTTCAAGTGGCTGGACATATAAGTTGTATAAACTCGAGTGGTATTCACTTAAAAGCCTCTGAGACAAACACCTACACCATCAGCAGAGCCACTATGTCTGACCAGGGGGAGTATAAGTGCTCAGGAGTGAGAGAGAGTAGCTGGGAATATTCATCTCACAGCAGTGTTGTAGTCAAGTCACTATGCCTCGAGTCCAAGTCCAGGTTCGAGTCCTCAGTGTTCAGAGTAGGGCCCATCTTGGTAGCTTCTTTCTGACTCCCGTGACGTGAACACTGGCTTCCGGCAACTGCATAATTATGTTATCACTTCACTGACACTATGGAGACATATTTCACGTCAACAATAGAGATGAAAACTAGCTTTAGGTTAACGAAGATGTAGATCACCTGCCTAATTCATTTATTTGTGCAACAGGCCACGTTCATTTCAGCGAGATGAGTGAAATAAATGTTTTTTTAAGCTGCCATCGCCATATTTGCTACGATATTCACCTGTTAGAAATAGAACACGTTGCTATTTCCTTTTTTTTCGTGCAGTGGATTAGGCTATCAAATCGCTCGTTTGAACAGTAACAGTAATCCAGTTCATTTGTGGTTTTAAATATAGTTGTTTCTGGCCTACCCACGAGAGGTTCAGTTTGTCAGTTTCACTTGCGCAGACACGTAGGCCTACATTGACACTACATGGACACTCTACTAGGCAATTTTATGTTATGCTTCTATATTTTATGACACCAAAATTAAGTATGCTATATCTTGATCGGGAAAACGTTTAGTTTATTTTTCTTTCATCCGATAATAGCCTGCTGCAAATTAACAGACAGAAGCACGGCAGGGCACGCCCCGAATGAAAATGAATGAATGGAACCTTGCTTCTCGCGTCAGTCAGGGAAAACACTGTTCACCAAGTCACGATGATCAGCTATCCAGCAGCAGTGTGTGTTGTTTATGCACGAATGCACGAGTCCGAGTCCAAGTTTGAGTCATCAGTGCTCAAGTCCAAGTCAAGTCACGAGTCTCTAAATTTAGCTAATGACTCGGACTCGAGTTCGAGTCTTGGACTCGAGTACTACAACACTGTCTCACAGCAATACTGTTCAGATTACAGTGGAAGGTAAGTTCTAAACAAACAAGTGGAAGGTGATATTGTTTTTATTAGTGTTTTCATGAGTTTTTTCTCTATCTAAAAATTAGGAATAATATACAAAGGTATCATGTCTGAATCATATACTGATACATGCTTAAAATATAACATGGGAATGTGTTACCAGGTCTTTCGTGATCTAATGAGAACAGTTCACACTCATTCATCTTTGTTCCTCATTCTCTCCATGTGTTCCTGTGCAGAGCTGCCTTTGGCTACAGTGACTGTAGAGCCCCAGAGTCCTGTGTTCACTGGAGAGATGGCCACTCTGAAGTGTGTGATAGAGTCTCTCAGTGGCTGGACATATAAGTGGTATAAGGGGTCCAGCAGCGTCCCAGTGTCTGAGGGAAACACCTTGACCATCAGAGGAGCTGCTGAGTCTCATAAGGGCCAGTACTGGTGTGAGGGGGAGAGGAGAGACAGACCCACAGCATCACAACCAAGCAGCACAATAACTCTTGATGTTAAAGGTAACTACAGTGTGTGTGTGTGTGTGTGTGCCTACATGCGTGCTTGCATGTGCATATGTGCTGTGTGACATTCTAACTTTGTTGAGATGTGTTTGATAATGACTGTTTCTTCCTCTTCAGCATCAAAGCCCAAAGTCACATTAAGTCCAGACCACCAGCTCCTCACAGGAGACTCAGTGGCTCTGAGATGTGAGTTGGGTGTTTCCTCTGGTTTGGTGTTCTACTGGTACAGAGACACACAGACCTCTGATCCTGTGGCCCAGACTGATGGAAACTCCTACAGCATCAGCTCTGTTAAAGTCTCTGATGGAGGACAGTACTGGTGCAGAGCTGGGAGAGGAGACCCAGTCTTCTATACTCAATATAGTGATGCAGTTGAGATCAAGTGTATAGGTTAGTTTGTTTCATTAGAATATATATATAAATATATACAGTATACTCTGGAGAGCAGAGTAACCGTGTCAACATCACCGTGCACAGTGAGTTAGCATACAGTGTTTCCATTTAGAGATCACAGTGAGTTAACTTACAGTGTTTCCATTTAGAGATCACAGTGAGTGTAATCCAATATTATAGTGTATGGAAAATTGAATGTAAGTTTTCTGTTAGTGGTTGTTGGCTAATTTATTACCCCTGCTAGGTGTGGTGTGTTTTGTCCATCTGTCTGTGTGCAGGATTATCTGGACTCTTGGATCAACTGTAATGATTTGGTTTCACTTTCACTACTATTGTATTTGCCATAGTGATCAAAGCAAGCAAATACATTTCTTTATAGTCTGACCTAAAACAGTGCCGTAGTACAGAACCCAGAGCTACGATACCTTCTGTAATGAGTGAGTGCCATTCTAGTTGTGTCTGGATTTCCATGTGGTGGTTCAGCAGACTTTCATCCTTCTTGGTTTATAGAGCAGTGAAGGAAATTCTCAGACTTTGTCAAGATCTTTATCAGTCACATGAATTTGTAAATTGTGATTGCTTTTGGTTGGCAACTAAATGAGTAAAGTCTTTGTGCAGATGGTGATGTGATCCTGGTGATTAGGCTCCTCATAGCATTTGCTCTGGCTATGTTACTGGCCATACTACTGTATCACTCCTACAAAGTTAAAGGTAAGACTTTTAGCACTTTTACATCCCTCACCCTATGCTACAGACCTTTTATTTATTTTCTTATTTCATCACACGTCAAAACACACACACACACACACACACACACACACACACAGACAGACACACACACACACACACACACACACACACACACACACACACACACACACACACACACATATCTGACTTTCTCCAACTTTTGCACATCTCCATAGAACTTTTTATTTCTTATTTTTGATTTCTCCTCCATCTACCCATGTCCTTGATTGCCTAGCCTTCTGCCCCCCCCACCCCCATCCCCAACACACACACACAAAAAACGCACACACTTACATCATCATTGTCATCACCTCACATACATACAGCACACTGCTTGCTACAGTAAGCCTCCTCTACATACTTGCTGCACACTGCCCCCCCCCTACATACACAGCACATTGTCTTCAGGATCGATCTTCTCCAACACATATCCTCTACATACTTACAGCACACTGCCCCCACCTACCCACACACACACTACACACACACACACACACACAGTCACTGCTCCACTCCCCTCCCGCCCACACACACATCTTCACTGTCATCACTCACATACTTCATACAGTACTCTGCTTGCAATAGTAAGTCCCTTCACCATACTTGCAGTACACTGCCCCCTCCCCTCTCCCCTACATACACAGCACATTATTTCATCAGGAAGCTTCTCCAGCACACATCCCCAACATACTTACAGCACACTGCCCCCCCCATACACAGCACATTGTCTCATGAGGAAGCTTCTCCAACACACATATTGCACACTGCCCTCTCCCCACATACACAGCACACTATCCCATTTCCCTTGTCATCCCCCCAACACACACACCAAGACCCCTGGCAGTTGGGTTAGCCCCTTGAGCCGTGGATCTGCCCAAGGTTTCTTTCTTGGTAAGGGAGTTTTCCCTTGCCCCTGTTGCTTATGGGTGCTCCTTGGTGCCCCCCCCCCCCCCCAATCCCAATCCTCCCCCACCTTTCTTATGCAGCCCTTGCCACTTAATCTACTAAACCCCCCCCCCCATTAATGCACAAATAGCCTGACACCAGATATAATTTCACTGCATTTCTTACTTCCAGTAACTATCATGTGACAATAAACTTCCTTGTATCCTTGTATCCTTGTAAGAGTACATGCTATCAGTTCATGGAAATGACTCCTGTGTTGCATCTGCCATACCGACCGGTATTTCTTATTTAAATGTTAATAAAAGACGGATTAAAAAATGACACATGACATTGGATTGATGTTTGTAAATGTTCTCTTCTGAGATTCAGGTTCCGGTACAGTGGAGCGAAACCTGTAAGTTTTCTTCACAATTTAATTTGTTAATGGGAAGCTGTGACCTACTCAGAAATGCCTTAACCCTGAATATGATTTAGTCACAGATTACTTAATAACCAGTCTTTATAGTCTTTACCTGTGTAAACAGTCTGGATATTTTCTGTATGGGTTTCAACAGTCAGTCATACATCATTACTTTGTCAGCACATGACAGATCCCTGTCCCTGTAGAGACCAGCAACTGCAGACCACCAATCAGAGTTCAGACCCGGACCAGACCACCAATCAGAGTAGAGACCCGGACCAGAGGACCAATCAGAGTTCAGACCCGGACCAGAGGTATCAGATTCAGTCTGCAGGAAGAGAAGGTACTCAGTCAGAGTGTATGCCCCTGCAGAACAGTAAAACTGGCTTTTATGTTTATCTTTTTGAGCTGTACTAATGAGAATGTAGTTTAGATTTCGATTTTTGTAGAACAAATACAATTCTCTCATTGTAATGATTTATCATTCATTCCTTCACATAGGAAGTACAGATGACTATTACACCCTCACACCCTTGTATGTGCCACTGCAGAGAGGTTTGTGTCATCACATGATAAAATATCTGGATAGGTTGATCTGGTTCTTCTTGTACTATATTAAGGTTTCTGATTTAATTATATCTGACACAGGTACTACAGATGTCTATGAAACAATTAAATCATCCAAGGACTCTCAAGAAGGTAGAACACGTTATTCAACCAAACATCTAAATATTACTTTTGATGTTTTTTACAGTTTTGTAAATATAATGCAGATTCATAACCAGTAACAACTGATAAAACAATACTGCATATACAATTTCATCCAAGGGGATTGTTTTTACAGTTTTTTACAATTGTTTACACACGTTTTCAAAACTCTGTGTCTATTTTTCAAAACTCCACACACAAAACCCACAATTGCTCACACAAAATGCAAAATGCCTCAAATCTCCAGCAAAATGACACACAACATTCAAAATGTCAAAAACACATGTTTACAGTTTTTTACAATTGTTTACACACGTTTTCAAAACTCTGTGTCTATTTTTCAAAACTCCACACACAAAACCCACAACTGCTCACACAAAATGCAAAATGCCTCAAATCTACAGCAAAATGACACACAACATTCAAAATGTCAAAAATACATGTTTAAAGCAAACATTCGCCTCACATTACAAACACTTTTGTCATAATATGACATTTTGTATACATCATGTACACACTGTTGCTCAAAACCTAAAGCTCTTCTGTCTTAGGCTTTCTATATGTATTTCCATACAAGAGTGAAAGTTACGGTATCAACAAAGAGAAGTTGAAATACACAGTAAAAATGCAAGCAATATTGAAATCAAAAATAGTGATTTTTCCCAAATAATTTGCTGTTGTGAATACAGTATTTTACAGCAAACAAGAAAAAAAGCAAAGAAGAATACAGTGACCACCAGATGTACATGGAGTTTTGAAAACACTGATTTTTTTTTCTTCTAAAGACAAGTGTGTGTGTGTGTGTGTGTGTGTGTGTGTGTGTGTGTGTGTGTGTGTGTGAGGTGGGGGGGGGGGGTCAACTTTTTGTAGAACATTACTGTAAGCTAAAGTCCGATTACAGTTTTTTACAATTGTTTACACACGTTTTCAAAACTCTGTGTCTATTTTTCAAAACTCCACACACAAAACCCACAACTGCTCACACAAAATGCAAAATGCCTCAAATCTCCAGCAAAATGACACACAACATTCAAAATGTCAAAAACACATGTTTAAAGCAAACATTCGCCTCACATTACAAACAATTTTGTCATAATATGACATTTTGGATACATCATGTACACACTGTTGCTCAAAACCTAAAGCTCTTCTGTCTTAGGCTTTCTATATGTATTTCCATACAAGAGTGAAAGTTACGGTATCAACAAAGAGAAGTTGAAATACACAGTAAAAATGCAAGCAATATTGAAACCAAAAATAGTGATTTTTCCCAAATAATTTGTTGTTGTGAATACAGTATTTTACAGCAAACAAGAAAAAAAGCAAAGAAGAATACAGTGACCACCAGATGTACATGCATGGAGTTTTGAAAACACTGATTTTTTTTTCCTTCTAAAGACAAGTGTGTGTGTGTGTGTGTGTGTGTGTGAGGTGGGGGGTCGTGTACAGTATGTATTCATAGGCCTATAGACCCTTTCAACTGCAGAAACCAACAATTCTACAGTAAGCGTTCCTAAGGCATTTCTGGAGGCACAGAAACATGTATTGAGCTAATGGTACTGTAACATGGGGACAAACAAAAATAGAGTAAAAAGACAAATTTTACATAAAGTCAACTTTTTGTAGAACATTACTGTAAGCTAAAGTCCGATTACTGTATTTTCTCTATTTTTAAAGTATCTGCATTGGTTCTGAATATTTCAACCGGAAATCCTCTAGGAGCAGATTGAAAGGGTCTATACCTATATAGAGAGTATATCTATTCATAGGCCTATACTAAGGCAATGATTGGATGGTGTTCAGTAAAGTAAAGAGTGTTTGCACATGTGAAGAGAAAGAGTGAAGCACTGGTGATTTAGTGTGGCATTTTGATGGGTTGTGTTTGAAGAACGAAATCAAGTTACTTCCTGTTAGATTTTTGTGTGTTAGGTAGAAAATTGTGTGTGGTGTTTTGCAAAATGTGTTTTAGTCAATTGAAAACTGAGTCAAACACTGAGAATTAGTGTATGGTTTTGCAGATTTGGTGTCGGGTTATGATGTTTGGAGGACATGTTTAGAAAATTGTGTGACAAGCAAAGATTTAGTGTGTAAGCAGTTGAAAAAAACTGTAACATATCTGAAATGTATTGGTGGCAAATACATAAAGCTACCATATACACCAGTCATGGACCTGACAGTGAACAATCTCTCTAAGGAAAGCATGTATCAATACAAAGTATTTTTTGAAAACAAAGAAGGATCTGGAGTTTATGATGACCATCCTCCTAACTTCTGTCTTCCAGATTGTGAGGAGGGATATGACGATGTGGATCTCCCTGATATTTGAGAAAATGGAAGAATATGTAACTTATGAGAGATAGAGGTAAGGACAGGAAATGTCCAATGAATATTTAAAAGTTGAATGATGGTGTATGAGTTTACTGGACGAGGAATCATAAAAGCAGTATGATGTAAATTGTCAGTAAATTCCTAAAGCTCCACCTGTCAGACTTAGGACTTCCACAACATCACAATATTACCTTTGATCCATACTGTAGATGTATGATGTATTATTATGAGCTTTAATGTCAATGTTTTAATGTATGTTTCACATGTGTATTCTCAAACGCAGTGTATTACTCTATTCTCTATGGGACAAAACACAAAATTAGTTATAATTAGTGTGTGTTCATTCAAAAGAGACCAGCAGCACAACTTCATGTAAATATGTTTTATCTAAGTACATTGTTGTAATGTACTAACCACCATTAAATATGAACAGCAAACTTAATTGTTAGATAATGGTAGGCAATTAGCTCATACAGTATTTACAGTAACGTGATGATTTTATTTGAAATATTACTCAGTATTTTTATTTTCATACATTTTTATAAGGTTACTTTATCTCATGTAGACTTTCTGTCTTTAATTGTAATACATGTTTTTTTAAGTGGTGAGTTTTTGTCTGATATGAACATTTTTACACACTTGAAAGTACATTTAAAATATATCCATATATTTCTGTTTTCATAACATGTTTTGTATATTGGAAATAATAAAGAGTGAATAATTCTTGTTTCGTTGGCCTCATGTATGCAACATAAAATTCTGACACTATTTTATCATACTGACTGAAGACATCTGCAGTTCCCCCTTAGACTGAAGACAAATGAAACATTTCAGTTTTCTTCTGTGCAATAACGACAGACATCATTTGGACATAACAAACATATTAACCTCGGTTGCTCAGCCAAATAATTTCCTGTTACGTCCTTTTATCACGTGGTTATAGGCGATACATTTGAGGGTCAAAAGTAAACTTCATTAGCAGTTTATTTTATTATTAAAGAGTGTTTTTCATCTAAAGGTTTGACGTCATGCTTATTCAGTAGCCTAGACTACTAAGTGCTCTCCCCAATTCCAGACTTTCACATTGCACGTTTGTTTGTAATGGATGCAAAACAGGCTATTGATGAATGAAGCTGTCCTCCCGACTAGGCAACTGCCTTTATTCTGCATTTATTTAAGTAAATGCACACATGTCTGTGTTTATACTAGATAAGCTATTTCAACTTTATTCTCAAAATGTCAAGTTTAATGTCGACATGTCATGCCATGGCAAAAATATTTTTTTTCTTCATGTTTGGCCCAAATACTCCATCATAATCATCCCCCTAGAACAGGGGTCTCAAACTCAAATGAGCTGGGGGCCACTTCTGCCATTGTTATCTGATTGGAGGGCCACGTCAGTGTTAAAGAATAATACAAAAAAGAACGGCTATTTCCTAAAATGCAATGTTTTTTTCAAATACTGTATTTTCAAACACAAAACTACAAACAGAAAGTGCAAGTCTTATTATCTATTTTTAGACACCTGTGCTAGCAACCTTGTAGCTTATAAATAAAATAATGATAAAATAAATATTAATACAAATTATAAAAACAAATAAAAAAGCATAAAAACAGGTAGGCCTATGTGTGTGTTTCACACCAAATAAAAATATTTTCCTCTCATAACTTAAACCTGGCAATAGGCGTCAGGGTTAAGAAAGCAACACCATTGGATTTTTATATCAAAATTTAAAAGGGCCATGGCTTGAAAGTGGTCAGAGATAAAGTCCTAGGCCTACTGTAAATGTAAAAATCTTTGAGTATAAACAAAAGTTTATGAAGGGGGTACATTTACCCATCTAATTTGACACTGGATGGCAAGCACCTCAAATTATGCACCTTTCAGTAAATACTGGATGAACATATTTGAGCAGGTTTACTTTCTTTTTTGTCATATTATATTAATATATATATGTAATATTATATTCAACATTTGGTGTAGGCCTATTTCTGCTTCAATTTGTGCAAGACTATGGCCTACATCACTTCCGCGTCATTTAAAATGCACGTCCTCTTGGCCTAATACAAGTATTTCCTGAAAACTTTGTGCAGCGATTTTGGGTTTGAATCAAGCTCTGGATGTCTAGCAAATAGTGGAGGAGAGTACAAATGAGATTTGTCACCGTACTTGGATCTATCGTCTATTTTAATCACTATCGTTGTTTGTTGCAATTAAAAATACCCTCAAGGGCCGGATTACATTATTATTTTGATATACGTCGCTGGGCCGGACGCGGGCCGGGAGTTTGAGAACCCTGCCCTAGAACATTAAAAACTTGAAAAAAAATAAAAAGTAACTAACTTCAGGAGCTTGAATTGTCAGGTGTGACAAGTGCTACAAGACTAAAGTTTGAAAACGATACAGATAAGATACTGAGGGAGAACATTAGGACATGGACCCCATATGATGACCTTTGACCCTATGCGTACCTTGAGTACCTAATAGCTGATGTTCATTCTCACTACAGGACAGTATTAAAACCTCTAAATGGATTTGACATGAGGATTTATGCAAGGGATAACATCCGCCGAGGTATGCAGAAATAATGGAGACCGATGCCATGACCTCCCCGATGCGAAAACAGTTTTCTCCACCAAGTTAATTAAATCTGGATATCGGGACACCTTTGGCCTACAGGATGTCATTTTGTATGTCCCTCATGTTGCCAGTCATGTACAGTATGTATAGCCTAGAAATCTAGAAGCACCCTAGCGGCAGCAAATTTAATTTGCTGCCCGGGCTAGTCTAGCAACTCTCCATTGACTTGCGAGCTGGAAAAATTAAACTTTGATTGGGCAAATCACATCGAGTCGTTAGGCGTGCTTAACATAATGATTGATGGCAGAGTTGAAACAGTTCAGCGTGAATTTCCTGCTACTTGTAAACAAAGAAGGTCGATGTTGCTGTTGGTGAACAGCGTGACACGAGTTAAAAGTTTGAACTAGCCAACTTGCTCCGCTGGAGGGAAAACGCATGGGACTCATGAGTTGTAGCGCTATCCTATTGCGTGCAGAGGGAATTTGAAATACAACCGATTATTCCTCCCCTCGGACTGAGCACTGCGAACGGTGAGTCCCCAGACCCTACATTTTAATGTGGGTCTGGCTCGTCAGGCTAATGTATGTAGGCAGAGGTGGGCACAAATACATCAAAAACTATTTTGCTACAAACTACAAATACTAGCTCATACAATGTAACAAAATACAATACAAAATAGTATACTGATGTGAAAAATGTATTTAATTAAAATACAAGTAATTAGTCATTTGAAAATACAAAAATACCCACCACACAATAATCATGGTATACCAACTTTTAAAAAAGAAACTACAAGGCATATAATTAAAAACATATCCCCAAGAAATGAGACAAGAAATACTATTTTCTGATTTTCTGGGGCTCCTATTAAGTAGATCTGGTAAAAAAAAATGTAATCAGCTTCCCATATCGATGATTGAACTGACAAGAAGCAGACTTCGCAACAGTGGAATCAAATGTAACATAGCAAACTACCACAATAATTTCCGTAGAACGACAAATTTAACAGGTCGCCATCTTTTTAAACTGAACTGCATTTCCCTTTTTGTGCTAAATGCCTATTGGCTACATAAATGACTGGCAACATAGGGGACCAACAGAATGACACCCTGTAAGGTAAGATATACAGAATGAATTAACTTGGTGGAGAAAACTCTTTTCGCATCGGGGAGGTCTTTGCGTCCGTCTCCTCCATTATTTCTGCATACCTCTGCGGATCCCTGGCATAAATCCTCATGTCAAATCCATTAAGTGGTTTTCATACTCTCCTGTAGTGAGAATCTACGGAGCCCCCCTGGGGACAGGGTGGGCAATATTTTTAGACCGCACTTTTGCGTTCCCATGCAATACTTTTGCGTTCCCTCACAATAGTTTTTGCGTTCCCTCGCAATAGTTTTTGCGTTCCCTCGCAATAGTTTGGAGTGGGCTATTGCAGGGCTCTGTATTCCCAGTCTGGCGTAGGAGATATGGTGGATTTTCATGATTTAAAGGGATGTAATCATGGGTTTCATAAGGGTTTATAATATTGCATGGGTTTTCATGTTTCAGAAGAATGTAGTCATGAGTGTCATATGTTTTTATGTCACTGCATGTGCTGTGAGCAGGGTGAGGTCATTGTATCTTGTGTAGGCCAGACCAACTATCAGAGGAGTGGGGTGAGTGGAAAAATACTGGGGGTACCAGGATGAGGAGCATCTCCTCCTTACATGGTCAAGGGGAGGGGGTGTTATCCAGCTGGTGAGCACTGGACAGGGAATAGGAGGCCGCTGTGTCTTATGATTTAGAGCCTGTCCAGCTAGGAAGAGAATCAGATAAGAAGGCCCTATTTTCCCCAAACTGGAAAGAACCAGAAAACCTCTAGTTTACATATGTTTCCTATGCATTAGACAGGTTTGCATATAGTTTTATGCATGATGGGAAGATGGTTTCCACCAATGTAAGCGACCCTGCTTAATGCTGATTGGTGAAAGGTGGTTTTGGGGATGACGTGAGAGGGTGGCACTTCTCGAGGGCCAAGGGGTATAAAATATAGTGTATAGCCCTCCGTAGGCAGATTTCGTCGGGGGCCCCAGCTGATGACATCTCCTCCCTATTGCTTTGACGGTTGGTCTGGACTTTGGTTAGGCTGTACTATCATTGCAATATGGAGAATAAAGATCAACAGTCCTCAGAAAATCTTCTGTCTACATTGTCTCCTTCGGATGCCTTGTTCCAGAGTGCTAAATTACTAAATAGTCAAGTGGTAATTGTTAATTGGAAAATTGGATTCGGAAGTGGACTTTTTCCACGACAGATCTGGAGGTTCTACCGAGATTTGACACAGGATTCATTAGGAAAAGCAGTTCTGCCCCGGGTGAAGCAGGTCCCCAGCTGCCAATTCTCCAAGGGCCCAAAAAAAAGGTAAGCACTTTTGCTTATATTAGTGGGGAATCGGCCTGTCTGGAGACTGGTGGGTAACCCGGGACACGATTGTTTACCTAGGTCCTAAAAAAAGAATAATGGAGACATAGGAGGGAGATGGGGGTGTACTGTTGATCTTTAAAAGCGCATGCGTTTTATAATTTTATGGTATTTCCTCTATAGGTTAGAGAAGTCAGAATAGGGTTATTCTGAATCCATTTGAAGGTCAAAGGGGCAGACAGAAGGTCTGATCTGCTAGGTATTTTATGTTTTATAATATTATGGTATTTCCTCTATAGGTTAGAGAAGTCAGAATAGGGTTATTCTGAATCCCTTTGAAGGTCAAAGGGGCAGACAGAAGGTCTGATCTGCAAGGTATTTTATGTTTTATAATTTTATGGTATTTCCTCTATAGGCTAGAGAAGTCAGAATAGGGTTATTCTGAATCCCTTTGAAGGTCAAAGGGGCAGACAGAAGGTCTGATCTGCAAGGTATTTTATGTTTTATAATGTTATGGTATTTCCTCTATAGGTTAGAGAAGTCAGAATAGGGTTATTCTGAATCTCTTTGAAGGTTGAAGGGAGCAGGCAGCACAGCTGATCTGCAAAGGTTTTTGGTGTGTGTGTGTCTTGTCTGTTTGTGTGTGTAATCCCACTACTCTGCTGCAGCAGAGTAGAGGGGTGATAAGGTCAACCAGGCCATAAATTAGCCTGGCAAGGAACATTTCAAGCTGGTTAGAGGGGGAATAGGAACGAGGAAGATATAGGAAGATATAATATTATACAATAGAATAATAAAATAATACCCCTAGAATAGGAAAAAAAATGATGAGCCGAAGTCACTGGACAGGGGAATGAGTCAGTGACATTTCGGACATAGGAAACCTAGAAAAATATATAAATGATGAGCCGATGTCACTGGACAGGAGAATGAGCCAGTGAGATTTTGGACAGATAAAAAGCCTAGAATATAAAAATGAGCCGATGTCACTGGACAGGAAAATGAGCCAGTGAACATTTCGGACAGGTAGAAACCCTCAGAACAGAATAAGTCTAACTGAAGGAGATAGGGATAAAACGTGGATCATTAGAGATAGCAATTGGGATACTGATCAATGATTTGCATGGGATACATACGTTGGATATAAATGCTTTGATAAAAGCACTCACCAACCTCTCAACAGAGACGCCTGAGCCTCTGAGTAAGGCCTTTTCCCTTACAGCCCCTCTAGTAGCAGTCCTCCCTACAACCCCTTAAGCCCAGAGAAGGACAGAGAGGGAGATAAGGTGGTAGAGCAGAGTGCAGAGGTGGTGAGTGAGAAAGTAGAGAGTTAGAGAAAGTAGGGACAGAATCTAAGAATCCGTCTTAGAAGAGATAGAAAGGAGGGGTCTGGGAGTTCTCCGTGGACCTGTCTGGACTTCCTTTGTCCAGTTGAGAGTGTGAGCGAGTTTTGGGAAGTTGAATCGGAGCTCACAGTGGGAAGTGATTGGGAGGAGCTAGATGAGGCAGGAACGTGGGATAGGCCAGAGTCAGCTAGTGCTCAGCCCGGGGGCCAGCCCAGATTATATGCCCACAATTCCCCAAAGTGAGCGCAGAGAGAGAGCGTAGCTGGTGGGAGGTGCCTCAGCCTGAGTGGCGCCTGTCAGATCATAGGAGTGACTTACTGCCTAGCTACATAAGGGAAGTGTTAGAGGTTTTAGTATTTTTAATAGTAGGAGGTGATGGAGAGGGAGATTGTTATCAGATAAACACTATACTTTTGGACAAGTAAGGGAGGAGTAAGACAGACTTGACTACTAGCTTTGAACGAGTGGTAGTTCAGGAAGCAGCCCAGAGAGCAGGAAGGTTTGTGAGAGTGAACACCCAGCCTTTGATTGATTAACTGTTCTCCCTCTAAGGGAAGGAGACGTAAGTTTGCAAGAAATTCTCCCCCTGTAAGGAGACGTGGAAGGCTCACACTAGATTAAAACTTAGAAGAAACATCACTATAAAATCTTACAGTGTGCCTTGCTATAATAAAGGTTGTAATACACACAGGAAAAATAATAAAAGTTTGTGATGCACATGGCAAAATGTATTCATTTCAGTAGAACAATATCCTCACATCAATAAAGAAATAAAGTATAAAACTGCTAGAAGGTTAATGTATTCACTCTAGTAAAACAATACTCATATCAATAAGGAAATTGATTGTAACCTGGTAGAAGTTGGTAAAAGTGTTAAATTGATAAATTAAGGAAATAAAATAAGGAAGAGAGAAACAAATGTATAGAGTGAGTGTTTAAACAGAGACACTAAGCACACAGGTGGGGGCACATGGTTGCCCAGAGTGGGCCAGTTGCAGAGCTAGCTGACTGTCAAGAGGTGATTGATAACACAGAGCTGGCTGACTGCCCAGAATTAACTGATAACACAGAGTTGGCTGACTCCCTAGAAGAGCAAAAGAAGTCCCACACACACATGCAGGCTAGAGCAGGCCTCTCTCACACACACAGGTACTATTGAAAGAAAAAAAAATATATTTGTTTTATAATAAATAAAGGGTAAGCAGCAAACATCACCTGAGAGTGGAGGGTCAAGCTACCAATACAGGACAGACAATATTTAAAGTTCTAAGAAGGCTCCTAGGGTAAACTACATTGGAAGGAGATAAGTTAGGATTGATCTTAATACAGGAAAAAGAGAGCAACCACATACCACACCATTTGAGCAGAGCTCTGAGAGTTATCCATGGAGAGGTGAATTCCAAAAAATATATAAAACTAGAGGCCTAGCCTGGGACAGGGCAAGATAGTGATACAACAAGCAATGTCACAGAACAAGGAGGGGAGATTTATGTCTCCAGGCCCTCAAGTTCAAAGAGAGATAGCAGAGAAGGAACGCCACCCAGTGGACAAGGAAGAACAACACAACTACAAAAAACAAAGGAAGGAGAAAGCCGACCAGGACAAGGTACCGCCCCCAACACCAACTGTACAGGAAAGGCAGCAAGAGGCCCAAATGGAGACAACTCAACAAGGACAAGCATCCCTGATCAGGCTCCAGAACCAGGAGCCCCGCCTATGGAGGAACCACGATCACCTCCATATGTAGAAAAAGACAGACTGTAAGACCACAAGAGACCACAAAAGAAAGAAGATAAAAGGGAGATGAGCCAACGGGAAGAAGGACCACAGGTCCCTGCAATCCAAGAGGTCCAAGTATTGAGAGAAGTCACTTTGGGAAACTGAATGGAGGTGTGGGAGGAAGTACAGAGAATGATGGAAATGCAACAAGACTCCCCATCAGAAGTACCACCACCTTCAAAACCAACTGCGCCTTCAGCCTCGTGGCCCCTGTGCTTTCCCCGAGGGGTGAAAAATCCGGAGGGGCATTGAAGGAGGCGGAGACATACCTAGGGACTTCAGGGAGAAGACAGAGGACTGAAACAGAAGTGGCCAGAAGGTGGGGAGAAGCGCTTCGGAGTGAAGAGAAAGTGGCAGAAAACCATAGGTACACCCTGGAAAAGCTGCAGGATGATGGGAAGGTAGGATAAACCACATCACCACTCCCAAGGGACAAGAACAGGACAGAAGAACAGGTATGGAAATGAGAGATCAAGACAGAGGAACAACCCAGGAGCAACAGAAGACAATGGAGGAAGAACATGTTGCAGCAACACAAAGATAGGCCGAGAGAATGCTCGAGCACTGGAGCGAGAAGAAAGCGCTGGAAGCAAAAAGACTAATTGATAAACTGATAAAGACAGAAGGTAATGAGTCAGGAAAAGAAGAACTGGTGACCAGAGCTTGGGAGAAAATGGGAGAGGCTATGAAATGGATAGAAGAAAGAGTAAGCATGTGGGAATTTGAAAAGCACCAGGAATACAAGGTCAACTTCTTGAAGTTCATGCAAGAACAGAGGGAGAAATTAGGAGTCATAAAAGAGATGAGCCTCGAGGAGAAGCGTGAAGAAGAAAAGGTGAAGGCAGAGCTCCTGGAACAAGACAAGGAGAAGCATCTGAGGTGGACAAGATGGGAAGAATTAGAGGAGGCTAATCAGTCTAGCAGCTGAAAGGACCAAATTGGAAGAGCTGAAAGGAAGAAAAAATGAATTCCTGGAAAAAATATATGAGCGCGTCCGAAAGTTGAGGAACAAAAGCAGGGAAGAAGAGTGTTTACTGAAACTCTGCATGGAAGAGTCCAAGGTGGATCAGAGCATAAATGAAAGCGAAGGGCCCAGCGATGAGGAATACGTTTTGGGAATACAGCAGGATATAGCCTATTACCCCATGGAACTGATCCAGAGGCAACCGCGAACACTGGAGCAGGCCCAGACACAGGCAACAGAGCTAAATCTACTAGGCCGAAGGGCAATATGGAGGGTGCAACGGGCACTTCAAAGGTGCACAAGCAGTGCGAACTCATCAGGGCAAAAGAAGGCAATGCAGAGGAAAAGGAATGACAATGCTCTCAGTGATGATGCCACCCAGTATGACAGGACTCTTGGGGCTAAGCAGAGTAAACAAAGGAGTCGAGAAAGGCCTGGAGGAAATTCAAAAAGAAATGAAGAAAGGACTAAATGAGATTGAAGGAGAAGTAAAAAAGAGCTTGAAAGAAAACAAACAGGAGCTGGAGAAAAACAGAAGGGAGAAGAAGAAAAAAGAGAGGATATAAAAGGAGAAAGAAAGAGTGCAGAAAGAGGCCCAGGAAGACCCAGAAGAAACACATATGGTGGCACCATAAATGCAGCTCCAGGAGACAAAAGGTGAAAAAAAAGGCTGCCACTCAAGCCCCAGTGATGCCAGCCGCAGACCCTGTGCCAGCTAGTCAAGCTCCTGCCCCACAGCAGCCTGTGGCAAAACCAGGGGTACAGCAGCCTGTGATGATACGGCCATAGCCAATGCCACCAATGGTACAGACACTTCAACCAGTGATGTATGGGCCTATGCAACAGCAGGGCCAGCAATGGTATCCGCAGCCAAGAGGCCGGGGTGGGCCCCGCCGAGGAGGATTTGGGCCAGGAAGAGGAGGCTATGGAAGAGGTCAACAGCGGAATCAACAGAATCAAGGGCCAGGCAATATCCAATGCTGGATGTTTGAAGGAGTAGGGCACATTTCTATGGACTGCCCAACTAAAGCTGGGAGACAAGGCTTCCACGGGGGACCAGCACAACCACCACAAGGGCAAATACAGCTAGGTGGTCAGGCTCCTCAGACCCAGAGGAGGAGCTCCGTCACAAGGACATGTGTACGGTGGAGCTGCACCACCAGGTCAGGCCCCGCTGGGCAGCCAGGTTACCCATTATAGGGGAGACCTGCCACAGGGGCAGACTCAGTCTGGCCAGGTCTTCCCTTATGGGGGAGCCTACTATTGACGAGGCCCGGAAAACCCAGGGGAGGGACAGTTCCCCGCCCTGACGAGGGGAACTGATGCAGAACTGATGCTGCAGGTTCTAATACAGGGCAGAGAAGTTAAATGTTTAGTAGACATGGGAGCCATGTACACTTGTCTTCATCCAAAAGATGCCCAGCACCTCCCAGGTTTTCAGGAAAATGTATGAAGACGGTGGGTTTTTCGGGAAAAAACAGGCTTATTCCAATGACAACCCCAGTGTCAATTCAAATAGAAGACAAGGAAATTAGGATACCAGGTTTAATAGCGGAACACACACCACTGGGGCAGGATGTGTTGTACAATCTAAGACTCCAAATTGAATGCTCCCCATCAGGAGTGCAGATAACAGGTTTAGCAACTCAGATGGCTATGATGAGACACGGCCCCCACAAAGCCACGTCCAGCAAAGTTTATTGGATCAGTCAGCTGGAACCAGACCTGGAACATGTGATTTATAACGAGCTGGCATACCAAATAAGCACCCTCCACAGCCATCTACGAGCACCAAGATGCCCCTTTCACTGCACAATAAAGTATGACCTGATGCCAAATGAGGAAAGAGAAGAAAAGTGGACCACAGAGGTGGGAGGATGGACACTTATCCCACTGGATATACATGCATTAATCGTGGCTAAAGAGGGAGTGGCCATTGAAGTAAAGTTTGTGGAAGGATGGGACATGGGAACACACTTTGAAATGCCTGGAACAATGCCGCATATCACTCTAAGAGTGGCAGTAGGACACAGAGCAAGACAGATGGGCCCAGTAATGCTCAAAGCCCGATGTGCCAAATGGAAGGGAACTATGACTGAAGGTGTCCAAATAGCCCGAGCGAGAAGATGGTCCAATGTTCAGGATAAAGCTGAGCAACCCTATCACTGTCTGGGGAGTCCCACAAATAGGTGAGCGCAGGGACGCAGAAGTCCAGGAATAAAGGGACATCCCCTATGTCAAGGGATGCCCACATGGCAATGCGTTTTGTTTATAGAAGTTATTTCCAGGAGCAGGACGATGGTGTGGGGACAAAACGCAACACAAACCCTTTGACAGCAAGGACATGGAATGGGACACATACATGTGACACCTGTCATGGCATCTTAAAGGGACTAAGGCACTGCCAGACCAACACCTCAGACCTAAAACCAGAAGGGACTGAAGAGGAGCAGAGAGGATGTCAAGGTCAAGAAACTGCCATGGAAGAAGCCCTCAATATACCTTATGTCAAAGGATGTCCATATGGTAATCCCTACTGCATGCATAGCCTGCTGGGAGGAATAGGGTACCGATGCTGGGACAGGAAGAATCACGTACCCTTTAGCAGGTCTGATCCGACTGGGAGAGATATGTGAAGCACTGTATGGATCGCAAATCAGGAGACAGGCTGGTAAAGCCAGAACGAGCATCCTGGAAGATGATGGTGCTGCAGGAGGCAGTGGAAACGGATGAGGAGCGCATGGAAAGAATATTAGCGCAGGTGCTATCCGTGGTATGGTCCCAAGGAGTTGGGAACATAGGGTTGGTTAAATCAGCAAGCCCCATGAAAGTGAAATTAAAACCAGGAGCAACACTGTCATTCCAGCCACAGTATTTAATATCAGCAGAAGCAGCTGAAGGAATTAAGGGAACGGTTGAAGACCTTCTGAAAGCAGGAGTCCTAGAAGAAGTCCCAAGTGCCAGATGTAACACGCCTATCTTTCCTATACAAAAGGCAGATGGAATAAGATGGAGAATGATCCAAGATCTCAGGCCTGTGAATGCATTGAGGATTATCCGGCAGACGTCCCACATGCTAACGTGTTACTGACCAACGACCCAGCTGACGCTACCACGTTTTCCGCCATATGTTTGACCCAGGCTTACTTATTTATTAGAGTGTCCCCAGCGAGCAGGGAACTCTTCTATGATCATGAACGCAGGAACCAGCACTTGCACTGCTGGACTATGGAAAACCATTCTACCTACATGTGTCAGTGAAGATGGAGTAAGGAAAGGAGGCCTACATGACAGCTATCTTAGCACAGACACAGTGTCATGGGAAGAGCAAACAAGCAATCGTGTACTATAGTGTATTCAGCATATGTTAAGGCTTCAAGCACAACCATGGGATGGCCAGTGATAATACAGTACACATACTAGTCATGCAATAGCTCAGTTAGCCGAACAAGGAAAGTTCTGACACCCCAGAGACAGCTCAGGTATTACAATCTGTCCCTTTGCCCTGATGTCAGCATAAGGACATGTGACATAGCAGGAAATCCAGCGGATCTTGTTCCTCTTGACTATGAGGATGAACCACACAACTGTGTAGCAGACTCAGTAGCCTTCTCTAAGCTTAGAGAGGATTTAGAGAGTGAGCCACTGGGGGAGGGGATAACTTACTTTGTAGATGCCTCTAGTCATAATTATGACACCAAAACACATGCAGGGTCAGTGTAGTACAAAAAGTGGATCACAAAAATGTCATTACGGTCATGTGCGAGCCCTGTACACAACCATGTTCAGCTCAACTAGTGGAGCTTAAGGCATTAACAGCAGCATGCTCACTAGCTGAAAGACAGGATGCAACCATATACACTGACAGTGCATACGCCCACAATGTTTGCCATGTGCATGGCGCACAGTGGAAGCAAAGAGGCTTCAAAAAAATCAGATGGAAGTCCAATCCAACATTTGGAACAAATTCAGTTATTACTATCTGCCATGATGCGACCAAAAAGGCTAGCTATAGGCAAATGCAAAGCACACTGTAAGGGACAGGATTCTATTACTGTAGGTGATGCAACAGCGGATGAGGTAGCAAAGGAGGCTGCCCTTGAGGCGAGAAGGCATAATGCAGCCCAAAACCCCTTCAGGAAAATTAACCACATACTGTGCTGTTGAACAGGGCAGTTCTGAATAGTATGCCATGCCAGTCAGAGTTGTCATAATCGACCCCCAACTTAAGCTTAATGACATAGAGGAAGCACAGGACGTTGTCCCTGAAAGTGAAAAGGTGTTGTGGGCACAAAGGGGTGCGTCAAAGGGAGGGGATGGCGTGTGGAGGAACCACGGTGGCAGGATGGTGGCCCTGAATCGGCTGCTCGATCTCCTTATTGTCATGCACATAGTGTGGGTCACTTGTGCAAAGGGGGAAGGTTAGGCAGCAGATTCATGATAGAGGATTTTGGGCACCATCACTTCAATATCGTATTGCTCATTTGTTGAGGAATTGTCACACTTGTGCAATAAGCAACACAAGAAAAGGCATAAAAATAGGCATAGGTCCAAGACCCCTGGGACACATCCCACTCCCAGAAAGTTCATGTAAACATCTAGTAATGGATTACAGTGACATGGGTAAAACAGTCAATTCGTATAAACATGTTTTGGTGAGAGTATGTCGATATTCAAGGTGGGTGGAAGCCTGCCTGATTTGCTTTTTGTCAAGAGAAGTGATCCCCAGGTTAGGGATTCCAGAAATAATTAGCAGTGACAATGGCAGAGCTTGAACGCAGATCCAAATTTGGCAAATCTAAATTGGGTAGATGCATTGCCAATTGCATTGTTGAAAATGCATTGTGAAAAGAATCACACCACGCACCTAACACCGCATGAAGGGTCACTGGAAGACTGATACCTACTCTGTGAATCAGTGGCAATCGGAAACCCGTGTTAGAAATATTGGAGCAGAAAGTGAGCAGTTATATTAAACAATTTTCTTAAGTTCACAGAGCAATTTTCAATGAGCAGAAGAAGGGAGAATGGAGAAGAACGGAGGAGCCAGACGATGATGATGGGAACCAAGGACCGCCGGGACCCCCACCAGACTCCCCTTGAGAGGATGATGGTGGTGGGGAATCCGGGGGAGAATCAAGTACGAGTAGGGGTACGGCAAGGAGGATACTGCCGGCTCCGATACTGGCTCTAGGCGTGATGTGCCTAGGGGGCATGGTGTTTTCTCTCCCCTATCTGTTTCTGCAGGTGCTGTTGATGATGGAGTCGAGCCAGGCCCAAGCGGGAGGAGGTGGACACTTCCACCCAGCACTGAGGCCACATCCGAATCCCCAGGTATCCGAGACCATGACAGCTGCCCCGAGAGCCAGCCCTCCAGCCGTTGCTGCAGCTGGCTGTACAGTCGTCTCCACAGCCCCTACAACGATGAAGGATATACCGAAGAAGCGTCGGGACTGGAAGAAGAAGCAGGGGAAGCGACACCGCTGCCGCACCAGTACGGAAACACAATCAACTGGGGAATCTGGTACTCCTTTGACCTTCCCAGTGACAGACCAGCCGCTACAGAGGACTTCATAGGATGGTAGTAGAGAACAGGACAGTGGGGACATATTCATGTTGCACGTACATCCCTGGAACAGATGAAGACATGGAGGACTTTGTAAAGGCAATGGATAGACTTAAGAACCTGAACACTGAAGCCCACGAAATTTCGGGAAAAGGTCTGACAATAGATGTAGGTGATTTGACAGGTATTTTTAGTCCAGTGACTCAGTGGCTGGAGGACACTTTTGGGTCACTGGGAGCACTGATTGTGGCATTTCTTGGTAAATTGCTGCTCGGAGCTGCCCTTGTTGTAGGACTGTTTTGTTGCATTACCCAATGTTGTGGAAGGGTCTGCTCACAGGCAGTGGCTAAACAATTGATGGTTATGGAAGATGAGTATGAAAAAATATGTATAGGAGAAAGCGAATATGAGAGTATGATGGGATTGGAAGGGCTCCAGGCTTATCTGGAGCTTCCTCCCTCGATTGGGCTAGAATAGGGTAGGGCCCTGCGAGGTGCCCACACCTATACACAATAACACACACACACACACACAATGTTGATAAGTAACTTACAAGACATGTGCCTGCACGCCTGGGTGACAGAGGAAAAGAGGATAGAGGTTATGGGCTATGACCTGATACGAATAGATGCTTCAGTAATCATAGCATAACCGAATAAGAGTGAGGGGACAATTATATACTTCTAATAAATACTTATTGCACATAGATGAACTTAGAGTTGTGGAGGACTAGCCCTCACCCGCAAGGCCATCCACAGGAATTGGATAGTACTGCTTGCTTGACGAATATATATTGACATGCCCTCACCCTGGCCTGCCCCAGTGGAACCACCAGCCCGTTTAAAAGGTGTGATGGAGTTTGTGGTTCAGGCAGCACCCCTTGACGGGTAAGATCCCATGATGGTCAGCAGGGACAACCTAAGGTAGGGTGCTGGCGGCCCAACTCCATGGGGAGCGTACACTTGCGACCGGTGACGTCCCCCAGCCCGGAAGGGGCACAAGTGTGATAACACTTGAGAGACATCTAAAGGGGGATACGCTGAGGGAAGACAGGGGGGTGAGGCATGCAAAATACCCAAACTATAATCAATATATATTCAGTGTCTGCATATAATTGCAACTATAACCTTATCACTTTATGACAAATGTGAGGAAAGAAAGTATTGACAGATTAGGATGAATGGAATCATGAAATTAACTCTGAATTGGCACGATGGCCGTTGCATGAAATTTTATTTTATGTTCAGAGGACTGATGTAGTCATTCTCTGGGGACAAATCCGTCTCGGGTCCTAGCCATTTGTTGATAACAAAGAATTGGTCTTTCTGTCACCTGATCTGGCGTCCAGGGTTTGATCACGTAATTATCATTCACATAGACATATATACAGATACATTCACATATAACACTTAGTCATTATTAAATAAGTAGTGATAATTCATGTACTCATCACTTATTAAGGGTGTTAATCATCTGCAATATTCCCCAGTAGATGTTCACATGTGTTTGGATACAACATGTCATGATGATATATTGTGTTGGGACATGTCATTCATGTTTGTTATAGTGAGGCTAATTTAGCCTCAAAGGGGGGAATATGGTGGATTTTCATGATTTAAAGGGATGTAATCATGGGTTTCATAAGGGTTTATAATATTGCATGGGTTTTCATGTTTCAGAAGAATGTAGTCATGAGTGTCATATGTTTTTATGTCACTGCATGTGCTGTGAGCAGGGTGAGGTCATTGTATCTTGTGTAGGCCAGACCAACTATCAGAGGAGTGGGGTGAGTGGAAAAATACTGGGGGTACCAGGATGAGGAGCATCTCCTCCTTACATGGTCAAGGGGAGGGGGTGTTATCCAGCTGGTGAGCACTGGACAGGGAATAGGAGGCCGCTGTGTCTTATGATTTAGAGCCTGTCCAGCTAGGAAGAGAATCAGATAAGAAGGCCCTATTTCCCCAAACTGGAAAGAACCAGAAAACCTCTAGTTTACATATGTTTCCTATGCATTAGACAGGTTTGCATATAGTTTTATGCATGATGGGAAGATGGTTTCCACCAATGTAAGCGACCCTGCTTAATGCTGATTGGTGAAAGGTGGTTTTGGGGATGACGTGAGAGGGTGGCACTTCTCGAGGGCCAAGGGGTATAAAATATAGTGTATAGCCCTCCGTAGGCAGATTTCGTCGGGGGCCCCAGCTGATGACATCTCCTCCCTATTGCTTTGACGGTTGGTCTGGACTTTGGTTAGGCTGTACTATCATTGCAATATGGAGAATAAAGATCAACAGTCCTCAGAAAATCTTCTGTCTACATTGTCTCCTTCGGATGCCTTGTTCCAGAGTGCTAAATTACTAAATAGTCAAGTGGTAATTGTTAATTGGAAAATTGGATTCGGAAGTGGACTTTTTCCACGACAGAGACACACAGGTCCGTTGGTTCGCACATCATGGATAACCTCAACTTGATTAAGTTTTACTTTAACATGGGGCTCACATACAAAAATATGCTGGAGGCTTTGGCGGTGAGACACAATGTGGTTATGTGCTTGAAGACTCTGAAGCGTATTTTAAAGAAAAACGGTCTGTTTCGGCGGAGATATGATGCACTAGAACAGCGGTTCCCAAACTTTTTCCCCCGCGGACCACCTTCTACATCCTGACTCGGCTCGCGTACCCCCACCATCCAACACATAAAAAAGTAACACATTCTATTGACGCATTCCAGGCATCGTGTTTAATTAGCCGCCCTACATGATAACAAAATCTAAATTTGCAACTGGTCTATGAGCTCTCACGCTAAAACAGTGTGGAGAACAACATTAGACTGGTTAGATAGCACCTCACTGCAGACCACGCACTGTGGCTTTGGGCAGTCTGTCTCCCAATCCACGTGAAGCCTAGGGCTATATGCCTCACAGGCTTAGAATTTCACCATTCTGGGGGCAAGGCCACTTGGCCTTCAGTTGGGCATATTTGGTGGGGGGCACAAAGGCCACATGTCAGGGCACCAAGGCCAAAGTTAACTATACATTAGTAGGCTATAAAAATGATCAAAGTTGTATTTAGCCTATTCACTGCAGTAGACCTGCATCACTGTATGAAACATTACAAAAACATGAAACATGACATATTACAAATAACTGTAAATCATCTGATCATCTAATAAAAACAGATATCTAGGCTATATATAAAATTTATTTTATATTTGGCCTGCTATGAAATCATGTATTGAACAATTTAAATGTAGCACAGCTCAGCTTTAAGAAACTCAAATAGCCTAGAAGATGCCGTGCGCTTTATCCGGGGCCAGCCTGGACCAGTAGCTTAGCCAAGCCATGACAGTGCACCTCTTACGTGAATGGGATCTGCGTACAGAGCCCCCAACATACCAGAGGAAGAAAAAGGTTTTCTTAACACCAAAACTATTGCGAGGGAACGCAAAAACTATTGCGAGGGAACGCAAAAGTATTGCGTAGGAATGCAAAAACTATTGCGAGGGAACGCAAAAGTATTGCGTGGGAACGCAAAAAGTGCGGTCTAAAAATATTGCCCACCCTGTCCCCAGGAGGGCTCCGTAAGAATCAGCTATTAGGTACTTAAGGTCATGGGGTCCATGTCCTTTTGTTCTCCCTCATCTTATCTTATCTGTATCGTTTTCACATTTTAGTCTGGACTTGACACTGAAGTTAGTTACTTTTTAATTTATTTTTTTCAACTTTCAATGTACTAAGGGGATGATGAAACAGAAAAGACAGATATAATGCTTTTAAATTGTCTACAGAGTGACATAAAACTGGCGGCACAAACAACATTTGGGTTTACAACCCGTGTTGACCATTTTGGCTCCCTCCCTTTCATTTTTTCAAACTTCAGACATGTCCAGAGGGGATCGTAAAAGAGAAAAGTTGGATTTAACACTTACGTTGGTCACAATGTGTCATACTGCAGAGAAAAAGGAAAAATGGCTTTACATTTTATCCTTCCAAAATGGTAATGATTTTTATGGACAAATCACTACTTACAGTAGGTCAACTTTAGAGCTAGGCAACAAGAAACAGCAAAGAAAAAAACTTTAACCGACAAAACCAGGTTCACCAAGATTCTGGCCTTTGGCTCCCGGACTATGATAAGCATATAACTTGTAATGAGTGATACATTTTTAGCTTATTTGAGAAAAAATTACAGATTTGAAATACTCTAAATACAATATATGAAAGTATTTTGTTACAAACTACATTAGATTTGTTCCAATACTGCAAAATACACATTACAAAATACGCTAAAGTATTTAAATACATATTTAAAATACATATAATTAAAATACTGCCCATGTCTGTATGTAGGCAATACGCATGAATTTATAGCACAAAAAGGGAAATGCAGTTCAGTTTGAAAAGAGGCCAACTTGTTAAATGTGTCATACTACCAGTACATTCATTGGTTACGGAAATGATTGTGGGTAGTTACAGTTATGTTACAGTTGATTCCACTGTTGGGAAGTCTGCTTCTTGTAAGTTCAATCATCGTTTACATTGATATGGGAGGCTGATTTTTACCAGATCTACTTCATAGGAGCCCCAATGTACAGAATTAATAGCCCTCTGCCAGCCAATCAGAAAATAGTATTTCTTGTCAATTGGGGATACGTTTTCAATAATATGCCTTGTAGTTTCTTTTAAAAGTTGGTATATCATGGTTATTGTGTGGTGGGTATGTTTGTATTTTCAAATTACTAATTACTTGTATTTTAATTAAATACATTTTTCACATCAGTATTTTGTGTTTTATTTTGTTACATTTTATGAGCCATTATTTGTAGTTTGTAACAAAATAGTTTTTGATGTATCTGTGCCCACCCTCTGCATGCTCTCTCTTCATCACAGAGTTTCCAGTTTCATCAGGGGTCACAGGACACACAAAAGCACTGAACATGGCCACTGCTTAAAGGGACACAGCATCACTTGGAGAAATTACCTTATTTTCCATCTACACCAGAGTTATATAAGAGCATGCATGCCCCTCTCTTCTCAGTGTGTGCAATAACCCAGACTGACCCTGCAGCCTAGCTTAGCATAGTTCATTGGAAGTGGATTAGAGCTGTTAGCCTATAACTAGCCTATAGCTAAAAGGGAGCTATAGGGTACAAAGAAGAGAATATGTATCCTCTTATCTAACTGAGTCAGAGGTAGAACGCAAATATGAAGCTCATTTCCCCAAAAGTTTGCTTGCTCCTTTAAGAGAACAGATTCACAGCCAGAGACACAGAGAGAGGAGGAACTGGATGCACATGGTCACATAGTTGTTAAAACAGACCTCCAAACCAAAGTTGTGGCTGTTTTCCAATGTGCCACTTCTAAGTATCGTGTTTTGTATAAATTCTACCTCAGAAATGAGGAACCTGCAAAAACAAGGGCAGCGCAAGACTAAACGTCATTGAGAAGTACGAGTACGGTGGGGAAACATGCGCATGTGTGTTGGCTGGGGACCAAAATAACTCTGGAGCCCCTGTCATGGGCCACTATAGTTAGTCTGCTCAAGATCAGCAGGAAACAAGCTTGGCTAATGGAGGGAAAGGCAATAGCCATGCTGAGTGTGGAACACTGATGAAAAAAATGTGTATTCCAAGCTCATACAGGAGAGATGAAAGTCATTTTAAAATAAGAAGTTGTGGTCCATGTGTGGTCTGTCTGGGCTGCTGAATTCTTTGGCAGCTGAGTGTTCATGGGGTTCAGTGTTTCACAAAGCCGCACGTTGCCCATCACTACCTGTGTGTGCAGTGCTGTGCCTTCCACTCTGCATTAGCACGCATGAGAACTAGCTCTGACACCAATGAACCGCAGATGCACTGAAACTGACGTAGCTAACACACTGAAGAGAAAAGGTTATTATTATGCACTGAAACTGACATAGCTAACACACTGAAGAGAAAAGGTTATTATTATGCACTGAAACTGACGTAGCTAACACACTGAAGAGAAAAGGTTATTATTATGCACTGAAACTGACGTAGCTAACACACTGAAGAGAAAAGGTTATATATGCACTGAAACTGACGTAGCTAACACACTGAAGTCACAGTCCACAGTGACTTCAACTGCCATCCACGTCAGTTTTCTGCTTCTTAAAGGGACAGTGTTCACGTCCCTTTTAGTCCTGCTTCGTCTTGAGTTTGGTGGATACAAACTGTATGTAAGTGTTCTCATCATCACAGTGTTTCCAGTCTTGTCATGTTCCACAGTACACAACAGACGCATCATGGGACTCGAATGTAAAGCAGTTTGAAAATCAAAAAGTCACTCACTCACTTCCTCACTCACTCACTCACTCACTCACTAATTCCTCACTCACTCACTCACTCTTTCCTCACTCACTCACTCACTTCCTCACTCACTCACTCACTCACTAATTCCTCACTCACTCACTCACTCACTCACTCACTCATTCCTCACTCACTCTTTCCTCACTCACTCACTCACCCATTCCTCACTCACTCACTCACTCACTCACTCACTCACTCATTACTCACTCACTCACTCACTCACTCATTCACATTCTCTCCATGTCACATTCATCATTCATTATCTTTATTCTCTCGGTTTCCATCTTCTGTCTATTGTGCATTTCTGTCTGTTCTGTCTTTTTGTCTACTGTTGTCTATTGTTACTGGGAGGTTATAATGTGCAGAGTGCAAATTAGATATAATCAATACATTACACACCAATATTTCAAACCCAAGTGTGTGGATCAAGGCCAAATAATTTGTACCTTTGAACCACAGACCCTTTCTGAGGCCTTGTTCACTAGTTATCACCACTAGTGCACTGCTCTGAACCATCTGTGCTCAAAATAATGTGTTATTTATTCATCTTACAGTTTTTCTAATTTAACCAAGGCACTGAAAAAAGAACCCCTAAACCACAAATGCAAGGGAGTTTTGGAGTTCACACCTCTGTCAACAACACCTTTTTTCTTGTGTGTTTTTTTGGGGGCTGAACATAGCAGCTTTCAAAATGTCTCTAGCTTCTGCTTCCTCATCCACTGAAGCAGACTTGTACAGAATTTAACACATGACGACATTACAGTGAAAAAACACATTCAGCTCCATACCAGAATTTACATTTGCTTTATTTCATTTTTCTTTCCTTCTTAATGTGCCAAGGATCTGGAGGTTACAGTATACCAGTGAAGAATAACATTTCCACAATGTCTCATTCATAGAAGCAGTTACACACAACATGACAAAAGGACTCTAAAGCAGAATGTGCATTATTATAGATGTAGAATATGGTTGGAAATTGTCTCCACGGTCAATTCTCACCACAGCCAGAACCATGCTACCATACTTGGATATGTACTACATGTAGAAGAGAACTGGATAGCATGAGAAAAGACCTGGCTTTAAGTTCACACTTATGTGACCAACGCGTTTATTTTTGTAGACGGGCTTTTAGCTGGTCAGTTCTCAAAACATCTCTGGCTGCTGATTCCTCATTTGCAGAAGCAGGTTTGTGCTGAATGTAGCGGTAACACATTAACAACCATTTAGTAATAGTTTGCAACTGGTTTATAATGGTAAACTTATTTAATGTGTAAATGGCTGTTGCACTATTTATTAAGTATAAAACATCTATTTATATGTTATTGAGATTGTGTTGATAGATTTTGAGGCTTATTTACTATGAACAAACCATTTATAACTGTGTGTATTACTGTAATGCAAAAGATGAACAAACCATTTACTAATAGTTTATAAATGCTTAATAAATTAATTGTGTGTAGTTATTTTATCTTGTAGTTGGCCATGGCAAATAGATATGATGAATTAATACTTTAGTTTTCCTTTATTTTTAATGTGATAAAAGTGATATAAAATGAAAATAAAAGAGCAAAAGACCAATAATGAGAAACTATTTACATCTATTTGTGTGATATGGGAGATTCAGGCCTTCCTCAGTTTGACCCCCTCACACAGAAGACAAACACCTTCCCTTCAGAAGGGCTGAATTATGAATCCATCCACTGCTACAGTGACATATATCACCACACACTGTTAGACTCTGATTTAATCATCTGTATATACACACGTTGTGACTTGACATGGCTCTACAGAAAAAAATAGATGGAAATTTAATAGATGGAAATTTACAGTCCAAAAATGTATTGCTGTTTATTAACTAATACAAGCAATATAAAACAATGAATGAATCAATCAATCAATCAATAAATCAATCAAAATAGTTTTGTGTATTTTGTTTTTTGCAGACCACATTTGCCTGACTGTCTGTCTGTCTGTCTCTGTCTCATTACTCCCCGCCCCCCAACACACACACACACACACACACACACACACACACACACACACACACACACACACACAATTACACAGACACACACACACACACACAGATACAAACACACACACACAGATACAAACACACTCTCTCTCACACGCACACACAGATGTACACATACACACACTGTTTTCTCACTCTATACCTCTCCCCCTCTCTCTCTCTCTCTCTCTCTCTCTCTGTCTACTACTCCTCCCATGTTCTCTGTGGGGGAGGAAGGAGGTGGTTTGTCTTTGGCTAGTGTCTTTTGCTCTCATCACACTCTACCATCTCAGTCAATCAGTAACCGGACGACACACAGCATGGAGCTCTCTACTCTGGGCCTGCTGCTCTGTGAGTTATCCCTGTGTGTGTGTGTGTGTGTGTGTGTGTTTGTGTGTGTGTGTGTGTGTGTGTGTGTGTGTTTGTGTGTGTGTGTGTGTGTGTGTGTGTGTGTGTGTGTGTGTGTGTGTGTTTGTGTGTGTTCTGTTAGTGTCCATCTCTGTGCCTTTCTTTAGGACAGTGTTACTCAAAGTGTGGTCCGGGGCCACTGGTGGTCCACAACAAGGCTATAGTCATGATGTCAACATTGGGGGGGACCAAATCTGTGGTGGGGTCTGAGGGACCCCCAAACAGAATTTCAATACATTTCCTACCATGCAAAAATATTATTAAAAATCACAAACAAGTCGTTAGTTAGGTCAGTCAATGAGGGTATTCCAAACTTTTGACGGACATAGGCATGGCATGGATGGATGGATTATGAACCCCTGGGCACAGATGCCCCCCCCCCCCCTTCAGATAGAGGGGTCCTGAGGCATTCTCCCACGGAAGATTTTTTTATTTTTAAAAAAATGACCCACCAGATGACTTCTGGTGAGTTTTGTGAAAAGAGAAGGGTGGAGAAGAAGCAACTTCACACAGAGGCTTGTGTTTGTGTTTGTGTTACCCCTGTATGCATTATAGACTGGCTTCTGACAGAAATGACGTTTTGTGCCAACATGTAGAAACACTAGGCCTACTACAGCCTTTAATTGGTGAATGGAGGTGCAAATTCCTTTCTTTGGTTATTGTCCGCGATTCACATTAACTGTAGGCTATCATCACATTGTAAACGTTTTTTCCAACTTGTGTGCTGTCGCCACATTTGATCACGTTTTGCCTGCATGGATGCGCGATTGAGGGCACATCTAAATATTATGCAAGATGCAACAATCATTTCTAAGAGGCCTATAAACAGTAATTTCTGGCATTACTACTAGCATATGAATGCATTATTTATGTTGAAAGACGTGAAAGAAATGACACAGGCTTGCACAAATTCATCATTTAAAGGAACCGTATGTAAATGTATTTCAATTAATCATAAAATGGCCCTGATATGTCACTAGACATTAAGAAATCATGTTCATTTCAAATACTTATATCACTGACAACAGTAGTCCGGCCAGGATATTGTCATTTAAAAAGTGAAGTTGCAGCCCTCAACTGATGTTGATGTTGTCATGTTATGTTTGGCCTGATGCACCACCCTCCACCGATCTACTAATCACGAAGTCAGTAGCGTTTCAGCATCCGGGTTGCCAGCTCTGCCAGTCAGGGGGGAGGGGGAGGGGATACACCGCTCTACAGTATTTTGAAAGTGATTGCAGTGACAGTTTTGGCCACAATCTTACATATGGTTCCTTTAAATAAAACGTTTCACTTTCGCTATCATTACGAGAATAGGCTACAATATGGAAAATGTTCCCTTTCAGTCTGATCGGCTCCAAAAATGTATGGGATTTCCTTAGCCTGTGCTACACCTTTCCAATAAGTTTTGTGAAAATTGTACCGGTAGCTTTTGCGATATTGTTGACAGCCCTACCTCACCGCAGTAGGGTGCAGTAAATGGAAGCTTTTGATAGCGCACGCCACTAACGAAAAACGGAAAATCACCAGGACAAACCACTCAGGGGTGTAGGCTACTCTGGAACCATAGGTCACTAATTTGTGCGTTATTTACGTTTGATTACATTTCTGATGCGTGTTGGTTTCCTGTAGGCCTAGTATAGCGCTTTATTCTTTCTTTCTTTTTCTATGTCCGTATATTGGGGGGGACATTTTGGTCATATTTGAATATTGGGGGGGACACGTCCCCCTCAATGTCTATGGTGACTACGGCCCTGGTCCACAAGCTATCCCAAGTGGTCTGCAAGCAAACATGGTAAAATATAATATAGATGAGTTGTTTGCAATATTGAACCAACTTGTTCTGCAATACTGCCTATGTAAGCTATGCCAGTTGCAGACAGTTGCTGGGGTTGTGGGTCACAACTAGAAGACTAAGCAAAACAATAGAACTCTAGGTTATCTAAGGACAGAGAAAACAACAGTAACAACTAGGGTATCAGTTGAAATTGAGAGAAGATAGCACCCTTTAGATGTCAGGGCTAATGCTACAAAACCATAACTTGCTCTTACAGATACATTGCCATTGCACTTATGCCGTACAAACACAAAGGCTTTAAGTTTTACAACACTGGATCATAAAATACCAGCAGGCTATGGAGAAAGGTGGTAAAGTGAGATGCATTATTTTAGGCTCCTTAGCTACTTGTCATTAGGTCTTGTGCCAACATTGTTGATTGACCAGATAGGCCTCAAACAAGCTGTCCCAGTGGTCAGTGTGCATAAAGCATTCTATTGTTTGAGGTCTGGGAATTGGAATCTCAGTTAAAGGCTGAGAGGGCTTACCAGTGTCGCATTTATGACGAGCCATGTTGGTTGTGCCTGTTTTGTGGCTGTTATACTTTTAAATGGCTTTGCAAAAAGTACATAGAGCATAACCAACACTGCTGTCATCTTCTTTAAGAACCTCCCCAAATACCTCCCATACTTTGCTTTTCCCGGAGGAGTGTCGTTTTATTTTAAATTCTCCCGTCTTCAGCTTCTCTATCGTCTCCATGTCCATTCTCCTAACGCACAGCCTAATTTGGCAAGTGCATGCTGCATTGATTGAAGTCATTTAGTCATGTAAGCCTTCTCAAGATATTTTAAGTATTTTTTTAACATATTTAATTAATTTTAACTGACCAGCTCAGGTTTGGATCAGCCCGCGCATCGCTGACTGATAAGTACATATTCACAGCTTTTCACTAAATATCCTCAGAGCTATTTGTAAAATCTTTACATAAGCCTTTGCCAGCTTTTGTGTTTATGGTTGAGCACAAAGACCTGTGGATCTTGGACCTGTTCTGTTTTGTGTCTGTGTTGTCATAAGTTGTAAAGAAAATGCATGGTATAGGCCTAGGGTAAAAAATCAGAGGAGAGGAGGCAACGTGATTGTTTTTCTTTGTCAATGAAATGTAATCCTTATATAATAACATGCTTGTCATTGTTTCAAGACATTTAGGCATTTAATACCGGACAAATAGATTTGGTCAAACTGATTGCTGTAATTGAAAAGTCCATTTGATTTGATTTGCAACTTTTCAATTCCCTAATACCATAATGATGTGCCTGAGAATCTAACTCTGCTAATTCTCAAATTCTAATACAAATAGAAGGAAAAAAACATATAGATTTGCAGCTGCTGTATTGTTCTGTACTTATTTGTGGTGCTACTATACAGGCACGTATTTGACTTGAAGATAGGGGGGGCGGGTTTCAGAAAGGCCGATTTCACATATAAATTTGTGATAGGGAGCCAGTGTAAAGAAAGGGTGAACAGGACAAATGCACATTAAACAAAATAATGTATTGGTAAATTGCTGTTGTCTCTTGAATTAGCTTTTATGCAAGTTGTAGGAATAGGCTACAACCTACAGTAGCTTTGTCATTGTAAGTTGTCATTACCTGTATAAACTTGCAGACCCTTGTTTCAGCTTAGTTTGACACAGTAGTCGCGTAGTGTCATAAACGTTGAATGTAACAAATCAAAATATCAAATTGGTTACATCAGTAACATGTGCCTCATTGAGATTAAATTTAGGTTGATCTGAACAGTTCTCATCATGCCCTTTCACCTTGATTTGCCTAAATGGTCAGCAGCTCTTCCTCTGCGTTATAATTAGTGGGTTTGATCCAGCAAGCCCACAGCATGGCTATTGTTCTTCTTAAGTTTACTTATTATGACCGCCGTGCAGCGAAGCGGTTTAGTCAGGTTTAGTCAGATTTTTTTTTTCTTTTTTCTTTTTCTTTCTTTTTCTTTTTCGCATGCCCAAATTTCCGTCAAGAATTCCCGGGACACTGAAAGACCGGGGTACACGAAACTTGGTGGGCATGTAACCCCATATGGATAGCATGGAACCATCGTTTTTCGTTTTGATCTGTAGCCCCCCCCCCGCTGGACTGCACCCCCCGAAAGGAGGGTAGGGCAGACACAGTTTTCTGTGAATATCTCGAGAACCGTAAGGTTTAGGAGGACCATTTTTTTTTTGTATGTTGATCTCAAGGGGCCATGTCAACCCATTCCATAACCACTCATTTCATGTATAGCGCCACCTAGTTAAACACAAAAAAGTAAAAATGAGGTGTTGTAATCGCAGGTATCTGGCGACCTAACATAGTCAAAACTGCACGAAATTGGAAGTGTAGAATCATTATGACACCCTCTGAATGCACGCCAAGTTTCTTGGAATTCCGTTCATGGGGGGCCACACAATAAATTAATTTATGTTAGTATACACCAACTGGCCTGTAGGTGGCCGGAGACAGTTTTCTGTGAATATCTCGCGAACCGTAGGGCCTAGGAGGTCCACCTTTTTTTTGTATGTTGGTCTTAAGGGGGCATGTCAACCCATCCCATTACCACTTATTTCATGTATAGCGCCACCTAGTTAAAAATTAAAAAGCAAAAAATTAGGTGTTTTCATCACAATATCTCTGGCTGACATGGTCAAAACTGCACGAAATTGAAAGTGTAGGATCATTATGACACCCTCCGAATGCATGCCAAGTTTTGTGAACTTTCGTTCATGGGGGGCCTTACAATAAAATAATTTATGTGTACATTTAGTGACCGTACACCAACAAGAATTCCCGGGACACTGAAAGACCGGGGTACATGAAACTTATGGATAGCATGGAACCATCGTTTTTCGTTTTGATCTGTAGCCCCCCCGCTGTACTGGACCCCCTGAAAGGAGGGTAGGGCAGACACAGTTTTCTGTGAATATCTTGAGAACCGTAGGGCCTAGGATGACCAATTTTTTCCGTATGTTTGCCTCCAGGGGTCATGTTAACCCATTCCATGTGCACACATGTGCATAAACAGATACACACATACATTCACAGTAATCATTCGTATGACACATACTCACACAGTAGACATATGTACGCATGCATGCACATACGCAGGCAAACACACAAGCACGCACACACACACACACCCACACACATAAACATAAACGTGTACACGCACACATGCACACAATTCAAGAATTTCTCAAAATTATGAACAGGCAAGATGGGGGTGGGGTTGTTTAAAATTAATTTTACATGTGAAATCTATGAACTAATCATGTTTTGGTACTTGTTGTCTAGCAGATACCAGTGAGAATTGAGTGTGGATAATGCAATTTAGTGAGACAGTTAGAATCATATAGGCCTTTCAGCGTGATTTATTTTTGTGGAAAAAGTGTGCTGGACTGGGCGGCGGTCATATTTTGTACCGCTCTGCGGTACATCTAGTTATTAGTGGGTTTGATCCAGCAAGCCCACAGCATGGCAAGCCCACTATTGTTCTTCTTAAGTTTTCTTATTAGTGGGTTTGATCCAGCAAGACCACAGCATGGCGAAGTTAAGTTACTCATCCTTGCCCGGCAAGAAGTCCACAATCAATTCAATAGAGTACTGAAGCCATGACGTAGCGTTGCCAAGGCAGCAATTTCACTGGATCTAAACAAATCAATCTACCATACATACAGTCGGATACTAGTCATAATCGTGGTTACCGCCCCCAGTTGCCGTGGTTACAGTGGCTGAAAAGCCCCCGAGGGGGAAAACAATCGTTTAGATTGCATGTAAACTAATGGAGGTGCACCGGCTTGAGTACAGAAAGCACCTATAAACATATTAAATCTTTTAGCAAACATCACTAAACGGCACAAACACGTTTCAACTGAGAGTTATCTGTGTGTCAAGGAGGTTAAGGGTAACATTAAGTTCCCTAATTTTGCTAATTCCAGTTAAACGGCCAGAACTGTCTCGAGTGTAGCACTCATTGTAGAACTGCTTTCAATGGCCGGACTGTGTAGCTCGGTTTAGCAAGCTAACCCTTTTGCCTTAACATCACATACTCGTAAGTTGCATCTGAATTTATTCTCACATGAATGCACATTCTCTACAATGGCCGTGGGAATAGTTTTAACAAGTAATGTGTGCCAGTTGGTTATGTTACACTGACGACATAAAGTTAGCCAGTTAGCAACCTAATGATGCTACCATTGAATATAGCTTCCAGAGAAATTTGTTGTCAACATTGGGCAATCGAGGGTGAATTAAGTTCTTAGCATACACTGGGCAGTTAAGTAAACACAATTCCTTCAAATTATTGTGTTCAGAAACAAGCAGAACTCCACCTGAATGTAAAACGAATGTATAAAGTCTAACTGTTAGCTAGTTCGCCCATTGACTTCCATTGTGTGAGGTTAGCATGATTTCCCCCTCGTGGGGGGCGGTAACCTTTCCGAACGTCTTAACCGACTGTATCTATTAGAAATCACCATAGCGGTGCCTTTCTTAATCTATTTCAATCATTTTACAACGTTTCTAAGACGTTAGTATATTTTTTACACTGTAGGAATCACATACTACATTCATACCAACACAATCAAATTCGTGACTACAGAGTTTTATTTTAGCATGGGTTTCCTCCGTAAAAGAGACCTGCATGTAACTTCACAGCATGCGGTTAAAATCCTTAAATTCACGGACGTGTTTTGCCTTTATTTTTTGGCAAAAAACGTCGCTCTTAACAGCCGCCAGTCTTTGAAGACGTAAAATATCCACTGGAATTTTCTTTCTTTCTATTACACCTACCATGGAATCCGTGTTATGTGGCTTAACTTTAGGCTACAGTTTGAACGTTGAACTGTTACAGTTACAGTTTAAATAGATACAGTCAATGGTGTTGAAGTGGTAAGTAGACTAGAACTAGGTTAAGCAATAAAAAGTAGTGGAATTATTTGTGGTTGACCTGGAAATTTTGACTCGGTGATTAAAAAGTTAGAACTATGGATTTGATGTTGGCCGCAAATTCAGACCATTACGTTAACGTTAGCCTACATGGTGTAAGTGTAACGAAGCTAGGCTACTCTTACAAATATTACACATAGCAAAGTCTCCTGGTTCAATTGTTTCCAGTTTCATAAAAACGAGGGTGTTCAATTTGCAGTGACTACAAAATCCAACCTAACAACATTAGGCCTATCAAGGCATCGCGTTGGATGTTTCTCCACTTGTTCTCTTCATGTACATGTATCTGGCAGCTAATCCATGTAGTGAAAAGGGATAGGCTACCCGTTCAAAAGGAGGCCTAAACTTGTTTTATATAATTAGGATCGCTATGACCGTGATGTAGAGGGCAAGAAAGTATAATAGTCTCTCTCATGTGCTCATAACTTAGGTTATTATTAGGTCACTTGCTAATGATTTGCAGGTAGCAACTTACAAATGAGGTAGCCTATTGCTTGCCATAATGGTAATGAAAATATTACTAGTAGTAAAATATTCAAATATTTAGTGTTAACCTTACTCAGCACTGAAACCTGTCAAACTTCTTTCAAAATCACATGAAGATTAAAATAATTACATTTCTGAGCACCACAGTCAGACCTCAGCACCTTTATTAATGTAAGATTGTTCTTAGGTCACATTGTTTGTGCCCCCCCTGAAATTTGGCTTGCATGACGCCCCTGGGTGTGTGTTAAGGGTATAAGAGTTGGCTTCACCCACAGATGTGTGGGCTTGTTACTTTGACATTTCATGTGGGTAACATGCTCCCGGCATCGTGAATAAAGCTGCAGTCGCACACCAGTTGTCTTGGATTAATTTTGACCACAGTTGCAGCTATCTCTATGCATGTTCCTCATCTGTAATCTCAAATATCAGAAATCTATGTTCCATACATGAGGCCAATGAAACATGGAATTATTCAATCTTTATTATTTCCAATATACAAAACATGTCATGAAAAAAAAACAGAAATATATGGATATATTTTAAATGTACTTTTAAATGTGTAAAAATGATCATATAAGACAAAGACTCACCACTTAAAAACATGTATTGCTATAATTAAAGACAGAAAGTCTACATGAGATAAACTAACCTTGTAAAAATGTATGAAAATAAAAATACTGAGCAATATTTCAATCATGTTACTGTAAATACTGCAAATATAATGCAAATAATGCCTACCATTATATAACAATAAAGTTTGCTGTTCATATTTAATGGTGGTTAGTACATTACAACAATGCACTTCTATAAAACATATTTACAGGAAGCTGCTGGGTCCTTTTTGAATGAACACACATTAATTATAACTAGTCATTTTGTGTTTTTGTTCCATAAAGTAATTCACTGCATTTCAGAATGTAAAACATAATACATTTACATTAAAGCTCATAATAATAAATCATACATATACATTTACAGTATGGCTCAAAGGTATGATTGTGATGTTGTGGAAGTCCTAAGCCTTGATAGGTGGAGCTTTACGAACGTACTGACAATTTACATCATACTGCTTTTATAATTCCTCATTCAGTGAACTCATACATCATCATGCATCATTCAACTTTTAAATATTCATTGGACATTTCCTGTCCTTACCTCTATCTCTCATAAGTTACATATTTTTCCATTTTCTCAAATATCAGGGAGATCCACATCGTCATATCCCTCCTCACAATCTGGAAGACAGAAGTTAGGAGGATGGTCATCATAAACTCCAGATCCTTCTTTGTTTTCAAAAAATATTTTGTATTGATACATGCTTTCCTTAGAGAGATTGTTCACTGTCAGGTCCATGACTGGTGTATATGGTAGCTTTATGTGTTTACCACAATTGTATATGCAGTTTTGTTTTATTAGTTACTACTGGGGCCTATTGCACAAAACTAGGATAAGGGATTAAGCCGGGATATCTGGGTTATCCTGGCTCAATTTATCCGTGATCCAGTTGCACAAAAGCGGTATAGGGGGCAGCAGGATATGTTATGGTATAAGTTACCATGGCGATTTATTCTTTGGAGCTAGCCTGCTCCAGACCAGGCTAGGTTCCAGGATCTATTTAATCTCATCCCTTATCTCAGTCAGCAGTCACCACAAACAGAAACCAATAATTATTCCACTGCCCACTACACATTGTTATCACATATACCTAGACCCATTGTCATTATTTAAACGTTTGTGATCATTAATTAACTTTTACATACTCGCCATTCCCGACCTGTCATGCGACAACGGGAGTGCCTAACCATTTCGCACGTGGTGGTCGCGGAACTAGTTGCAATATTCTCCTAAACAGAGGTGTTGCTGTTTGTTGCTGTTATGAAAAGGCTATTGCTACCTACTTCACACCGTAGAAGAAGCAATGAAGCCGCTAGTTGCCATGGTAAATCAGTGAATCTGTGATCGGTGGCGGGGTCTATTTGAGGGAGCCGTGAGCGCGCACTTATCCAGGATAGGTTTCACCTGGCTTGATGAATCCGTGTCTGCTCATCCTGGCTTGGTCTTTGTGCAACCAATTAAGCCTGTACGCTCTTGTTTTGGATTCATTGAGCGCAACTCAGTAACTTATCCCGGATGTCTTAATTCTGCTTTTGTGCAACGGACCCCTGGTTTTGAATCTGCATTATATTTATAAAACTGTAAAAAACATCAAAAGTAATATTTAGATGTTTGGTTGAACAACGTGTTCTACCTTCTTGAGAGTCCTTGGATGGTTTAATTGTTTCATAGACATCTGTAGTACCTGTGTCAGATATAATTAATTCAGAAAAAGTACACCTAAATATAGTGCAAGAAGAACCAGATCAATCTATGGAGATATTTCATCATGTGATCACACAGACCTTTCTGCAGTGGCATATACAAGGGTGTGAGGGTGTCATAGTCATCTGTACTTCCTATGTGAAGGAATGAATGATAAATCATTACAATGAGAGAATTGTATTTGTTCTGCAAAAATCAAAATCTAAACTACATTAGATTCTCATTAGTACAGCTCAAAAAGATAAACATAAGAGCCAGTCTTACTGTTCTGCAGGGGCATATACTCTGACTGAGTCCCCTCTCTTCCTGCAGACTGAATCTGATTCCTCTGGTCCGGGTCTGAACTCTGATTGGTCCTCTGGTCCGGGTCTCTACTCTGATTGGTGGTCTGGTCCAGGTCTGAACTCTGATTGGTGGTCTGCATTTGCTGGTCTCTACAGGGACACAGGGATCTGTCATGTGTTGACAAAGTAATGATGATGGCTGACTGTTGAAACCCATAAAGAAAATAGCCAGACTGTTAACACGGGTAAAAACTATAAAGACTGGTTATTAAGTAATCTGTGACTTAATTCATATTCAAGGTTAAGGCATTTCTGAGTAGGTCACAGCTTCCCATTAACAAATTAAATTGTGAAGAAAACTTACAGTTTTCGCTCCACTGTACTGGAACCTGAATGTCAGAAGAGAACATTTACAAACATCAATCCAATGTTGTGTGTAATTTTTTAATCTGTCTTTTATTACATTTGATATAAGAAATACCAGTCGGTATGTCAGATGCAACACATGAATCATTTCCATAAACTGGTAACATGTACTCTTACCTTTAACTTTGTAGGAGTGATACAGTAATATGGCCAGAAAAATAACTAGAGCAAATGCTATAAGGAGCCTAATCACCACGCCTACTCCTTCCACCAACTCAGAGGACCCAGAACCTGAAACTGTAAACACAATGAACAATTGACACTGTCATGGCTGTTACTGATATCCAAATACCACTGATGTATACATAACCATTACATAATTATTCAACTCTCCAACCTCTGACTGTGACCCAGCTCTCTTGTGACTCTCCTCTCTCTGGGTTGCTGCACTTATAGAGGCCTTCATGTGACCTTGAGACTGCAGGGATGGTCATCTCTCCTGTGGTGGAGGTCTGCTTATAGAGGCCTTCATGTGCCCTTGAGACTGCAGGGATGCTCATCTCTCCTGTGGTGGAGGTCTGCAGGAGTGTCCCATTTTTATAGAAGTCAGCACTGATGTTTGATGGGTAGCGATATCTACAGCGCAGAGTCAGAGGATCTCCCTCAGTCACAGGATGGACAGGACTCTCCAGGATCACATCACCATCTGCACAAAGACTTTACTAATTTAGTTTCCTACCAAAAGCAATCACACTTTCCAAATTCATGTGACTGACAAAGATCTTGACAAAGTCTGAGAATTTCCCTCACTGCTCTATAAACCAAGAAGGATGAAAGTCTGCTGAACCACCACATGGAAATCCAGACACAACTAGAGTGGCACTCAGAGAGCACAGATCTCCACATAAGGTGTCGTAGCTCTGGGTTCTGTACTACGGCACTATTTTGGGTCAGACTGTAAAGAAATGTTTTTGCTTGCTTTGATCACTAGAGGGCAAACCAGGGGCCTGTTGCACAAAAGCAGAATTAAGACATCCGGGATAAGTTACTGAGCTGCGCGGCTCACGGCTCCCTCAAATAGACCCCGCCACCGATCACAGATTCACTGATTCACCATGGCAACTAGACATAACTAAAGCGGGAGAGCGGCTTCTTTGCTTCTTCCACGGTGAGAACTAGGAAGCGATAGCCTTTTCACAACAGCAGCAAACAGCAACACCTCTGTTTAGGAGAATATTGCAACTAGTGCCGCGACCACCACGTGCGAAATGGTTAGGCACTCCCGTGACGTCACATTGTTGCATGACAGGTTGGAAATGGCGATATGTAAAAGTTAATTAATGATCACAAACGTTTAAATAATGACAGTGGGTCTAGTTATATGTGATAACAATGTGTAGTGGGCAGTGGAATAACTATTGGTTTCCGTTTGTGATGACTGCTGACTGAGATAAGGGATGAGATTAAATAGATCCTGGAATTTAGCCTGGTCTGGAGCAGGCTAGCTCCACAGAATAAATCGCCATGGTAACTTATACCATAACATATCCTGCTCCAGGGGTGCAAATAGCCCAGCTGTGTGGCCAAGGCTAATTGTACCAGGGGTGCAAATAGACACTCTGAAAAAAAACAGTTACATTTTCATACACTATATGAACTGATTACACACACTGTGAACTCTTAGGCAGCTCTGCAGAGGAACACATGGAGAGAATGAGGAACAAAGATGAATGAGTGTGAACTGTTCTCATTAGATCATGAAAGACCTGGTAACACATGTACTATTTGATTTTAAGCATGTATCAGTACAGTACATATGATTCAGACATGATACCTTTGTATATTATTCCTAATTTTAGTTATAGAAAACACTCATAAAAACAATATCACCTTCCACTTGTTTTTTTGTTTGTTTAGAACTTACCTTCCACTGTAATCTGAACAGTATTGCTCTGAGGTGCTGATGTCCAGCTACTCTCTCTCACTCCTGAGCACTTATACTCCCCCTGTTCAGACATAGTGGCTCTGCTGATGGTGTAGGTGTTTGTCTCAGAGGCTTTTAATAACAACCACCTATACCGCATGTGTTTATACCACGCATATGTCCAGCCACTTGAAGGCTGTATTGCACATGTCAGAGTGACTGTTTCTCCACTGAACACATGACTGGGTTGTACTGTCAGTTCAGGCTTTGGAAAAGCTGTGTTGTGACAAACAAATTGTAAACATGTTTATGAATACCAGCTCTCAAGTAAATAGAAATAATTATCATTTAAAATATCGTTGGTGTAGTAGTATTCACCTCTTACACTCACAGGGACCGGAGTACTACGCTGGGAGGTCAGAGGTCTTTTTCCTCTAGTGCCCTTACATGTGTAGTGGTATTGGCCAGCTTGATCAGGGAGGTAGATGGTGGTGGATTGTCTATTCGTAGTGTACATGTTATCACTACCTCTGTACCAGTAATACTGATCCCAGTCTGTGTGTTCTGCTACATCACAGCTCAGAGTGACTGTATCTCCAGGATAGAAGGGAGGCTGAGGAGACACTACAGCTGCTGCAGCAGTGGGCAGATCTGTGGAGGGAAACGTCATAGACACAGAGTCATTTACTGACTGACTTCTAATGTGTGGGTCAAGACTCAAGAAACATTAAATGTGATGCGATCTAGGAAAACCCTTCACATGGTGCACTCAGAAATCCTTGATTTCTGCTCCGTTTCAACCCTCTCTAGTGAAATTTCATCAACTTAAGATTCTGATACCATCCTGGCAACATTCTGGACACTGTCCCCTAGCAAAATCCTGGAAAGCACCCTCCCAAAATCTGGAATGTTGCTAGGATGGTATAAGAATGATAAGTTGGTAAAATTGCACCATGTGAAGGGTAAAATGACATGCAACTGAAGACACAGGGCCAGATTTCAAATTTTAACATGATAGGAAGTGTCAGATGAAGTACATGTAACTGAAAACTCTTCAACGCCATCTACTGCATGAAAGTGTAAATGTTCCTTTTACCATGCATCTCATGTAAGTTCCTTTGATAACACTTTACGTTAAGGGTACATGAATTAAGCATTAGGTACGGTGGGCACATCATTATGAATTATGATTTATGAAGCATGATCATGATAATTTCTTTTTCTGCCAAAAATGTCACTGCTCAAATTCTGATTTGAAAAAAACGTACATTATAGTTTGACCAAGAACCAAACGAAACACGGCAGAGAGGTAGCTCACCCCTACCTTCAGTATTCCCAGAGAAATTCCATGCAGGGTTTGGTTTTTGTTTGAGGGGCAGGCTGCACCCACTTTATTTGTTTCCAGTTGTCAGAGCCTGGACTACAGAGACCTTTTTTATTTTTACAGTGTACTCAGGGAATAGGAATTTAGCGGTCGTGAGGAGATGATTACTGAATATGACAAAAAAATTTTATGGGCTTAATATCGCGTAAAATTCCTGACTGCACCTTTAAGTTTGAGCAGAGCTGTGAGAATAAACAAAACATAAATAAAACATCCCAGATAGACATGGGCACTGACCAGGAAATTCCTCCTCTGTTCTTGCACATCCAGTGGAGTAAATGATTATGGTTCACATTAAAGGGGCACTATGCAGTTTTTTAAGCTTAATTTACCTCAACTGAACGGTTTCAGTCATTGGAATGGTTATATGACTGGAAAAACCACCCTTGCAACTTTGGGCCGGCGGGCCGACAGCCTCAGAGACAAAGTCTCGCAGCCTCACGTTGTATTGAATTGCTTTACTGCACTACAGACATACACGCCAGGCACCGGCTAGAACAAGGTAGCGATGGAGATTCTCAGACATTTGTCATGGCAGAGCCAGCGAATAGAAGCAGAAAGCGAGTAAACTGTTGTCGGAGGAACAGGGAAAGAGGAAACGGCAGACTGACCAATTGAGTAGTGTCGTAAAATATATACTCTGAAGCTGTGTAGGGGGAGCTCTGCAGAGAAACAAGCGAGCAAAAAGCCAGGAAACAGCGAAGAAATGGCCAAAACTGCATAGTTTCTCTTTAAGTGAACAAAACTCACATAATACTAGTTTCACTCCTTCACTCACTCTGCTGTTTGTGTTATTTTTGCCACCAGAGCAGGTGTAGTCACCACTATGGGACACACTCAGAGCAGGTGTAGTCACCACTATGGGACACACTCAGAGCAGGTGTAGTCACCACTATGGGACACACTCAGAGGCTGAACTGGATGTAAAGATATAGTCTAGTCTGAAAACTGTATGGGTGAAAACCAAATGAGTGTAGTCTGTGATGATATGTGGGGATAAGCAACAGCATATTTAAAAAATGATAAAATTCACTTTTACCTTCCCCTGCTGCATGTCCAGAGTAGGAACACAAGATCAGCACTAGAACACAAAGACACACAGATCCAAGTTCCTCAGAGTTCTTCACATAGTTTTTATGAAGAATATGTTGTTTTTAAAATAATAATTTGATTGTAAAGGTGCCCTTTGATAGCAGCTACTATGCATGTGTAAAAGTCACACAAGCTAATGAATGAACAAAACAAACATTGTCTCATTTTGCCAATACGTGTAAACGTGATCAATTCCATGGTGAAATAACTTGTGATCTAACTCTATCTAGCAAGGTAACAAGCACAGAATCAAACATAGAAATGTATAGGATTTGGGTTTAGCAACAATGAAATCTACTGTAACCTGTGCAAATTATTCAACATTATCCATCATGTCCGTTCTTGGCCTCTACTGTAGGTCATCCAGTATTTCCGTAGGATCTTAGCCACAGAGAGCAAAACTAGTAGCCCATTCCAGCATAGTTATTAAGCTCATTATCCCTGAACACGCTATGTCACAATGTTTATGGGTTGTTTCCACACACACTACGACCTTACATTGACATTGCCAAAATATTTCCAGATTTATTTAAATGTTAAGTTCCATGTTTGTCCATGTTCCTTTAGTTTTTTCTGATGTGTAGGTTTTTGCCCTATATAATATTTTATGTATCAGTATCAATATAATTTGGGCAGGTATATTGAAGTCACAATTTTGCTGATTTGCTTTTAGAGGTAAGGTAAATAAAAATGCTTTTGGGTTGAGTCAGATATAGAAATGTATGAGTCAGATATAGAAATGAGTGTTAGGATGATTATATTTCAGTTTTTTATATGTTGGCAGGTGTACGAGTGTCCAATCCTGGATGCTTTGGCACTTGGTTTGGCATGCTTGACATAATTTGGCTTTTGGGGAAAACTATATCCTTTCTAAGTCACAGTTTTTTAGAATACGGAAATGGTGAATCTGTGTTTGATCAATCCTCCAAAACACCTTTCAAGAGCAAAAGAACAACAACAACAACAACAACAACAACAACAACAACAACAACTAGTGAAAGATGGAAAATGCTGCACTGAGGCCCAGCACAACTATGTTTCACCACTGAGTGGCAACACTTACTTTAAACTTTACGCTCCATTCAACCGAGGATGTGTTCATTCTCACCACTAGATGGTGCTGTTATACTGACATATTCCCCTACCTCCAGGGGCGCTATAAGATAATCTTGGGCCTTATGACAGACAATAATTCTGGGCCCCCCGATAATATATAGTATATAGGGGGGGGGGATCTCTCCAGGGTCCCTGTGTCACTGCTGGGCCCTTAGAATAGTGTTAATTTCGTCAGACGGGACGAGAGGAAATATGTTCGTCAACAACCTTTTTTTTAATGACTAAGACGAGACGATGACGAAACTGCACTAATGTCCTGAAACACTGACTAAGACTATCTTAAGATGCATTATTGTTGACGAAAAAAGACGAGACTAAAATGTTTTGCATGAAATAAAAACTAAGATAAAATCTCTCTTCATTTTCGTCTACAAAATGAGAAGACAATATCTAGCTGTTACTTTTTCAAAAATATTCCGAACGAGTTCATACGCAGCAGCTTTCCTGTAGGCTAGTCTATGTGCTGTTGCTGCAACCCTGTGGCTGCAACACGAAACTACATAGAACAAGAACACTAAGCTTTATGCCACAATGCTACATAACTTACCCATAAGTTGAAGCTTCTCTCATACATATACAAATTAACATCCCCCAGAATGTCCATACGAAAATGTTCAACAAGTAATGTCAACTATTTAACTAATTACACTGATGATGCAAAGTTTGCTAGCAAGTAAGCTAATATGGAAAGTTCGCTAGCAAGTTAGCTTAGATGGAGAGTTAGGGGAATGTGTTGCGTTTGGGCGCATATCGCCATCTAGCGTGGCGGAGTAAAACATTAATACTTGGGTCTACTCCACGAAGATCATGACAGTGGTCCAGTCAAATCTTTTACTGTCTATGGTCAAATCCCAGCTGAGCTATAACTGTAGCTCAACTTACCTGTGCATGTGAACATACTGACTGACAAAAAATCAGAATGAGTAATTATAACAGATGAGTAGCCCTGTGGACACACAATATTGTTGGAAAATTGAGATGTGTGAAACACTATTTGACTGAAATGGTAATCAGAAATAATTTGATATAAAAAAAGACTAAACTTTTTTGACTAAAACTGACTAAGACTAAGATACCTTTATTTTTCTTTTGACTAAAACTAGACTAAAATGACAAGACTTTTAGTCGACTAAAATTTGACTAACAAAAATGATATTTGAATGACTAAATATGACAAAGACTAAAAAGGACTTTTCGTCACAAGACTAAGACTAAGACTAAATTAAAAATAGGTGACAAAATTAACACTACCTTAGAATCAAAACTTGGGGGGCTCAACCTCCCCCATATTCAAATCAAAGACATTCCTGTTTAATAACAACCTGTGTTTGTAGAGTGGCACCACAGAAAAAGACAGCAGCTGCAAATCTATAATGTTTTTTGAAACCCATTCTTTCTATTTTCATTAGAATTTGAGAATTAGCAGAGGGAGATTCTCAGGCACATCATTATGGTATTACCAAAGATTGTAGTCTATTGTCACTTTCTGATGGAAACTGGAGACGAACAAATACAAATATGCATGACATATTTAAATGTCAAAATTGTCTGTAGTACGCTACATACACTGGACCATGAATATGCCACCAAAAAAATAAATACCCAAATAATAACTCCACGTGGGTATCAAACCTGCTTCCTAAATGAAACCTCCTACGTGATAACCATTCATCTACGTACTTGCGCCACGAACCAGCTGATAAGTCATAGTGAAATTTACTTGACTTAGTCTATACAATTAGAAGAAGTCAGCTGATGATTGTAGCAAGTTAACACAGCTGATGGTGTTGTCTTGCTACAGCAGTTTCCCAAGCCAGTAGGTCTTTAATGTATCATGGTTAAGTTCACATTAACTGACTGCTGGTCAGGCTCTCTGTGGCCACCTAGTATCTGTAGCCTAAATTGAGGAAGCGTTGCTGGTCTAAAAATAAATAAATAATAATTAAAAAAAACGTGTGATGAGGAGGATTGAACCCATGTCGACTGCGTGAAAAAGCAATGTTAAGGCATTAATCTGTTGCGCCACAGGAGAAGCACCAACTCGTGAACTGGGAAATAAAGTATCAAAAAAACATCAAACCCATGTTTACATGTCAGCAACATTAACGTTAATAGCCTATAAGCCTAAGAGTTTTGACTCTCCCTGTGCTCAAAGTTTGTGTAAAATATGGACACGTTATAGACTTCTCCTGCCCATTGCAATGTGCATCTTGCCTGTGTTTCATGAACTGAATTCTTAAAAGAATAGGCTGGACAAAAGGATACACAATTAGGCAACACATTTTAATTTAATTTATTTGCTGACGTTCATGTGGCTCTACAGCAGCCATCACCAAATGGCGGACCGCGGTCCGAGTCCGGACCGTGACGTGATCCTATCCGGACCCAGACCATAATATAGCCTAATTTAGATTTTCACGTAAGATTTCAAAGCTGCGCTAAATGTTTCGTTGGTTAGGATAACAGCATTTACTTCAGGAGCTTCAGGAACCATCATTTCGCTTGCTGCTACAAATCTGTGAATTCTGATAAAGTCGAGTCAGTGAGTAAAGTAGCCTATGGGGAAGAGACTGATAGACTGAAACGAGCGAGGAGAGTCATTCCAACAATCAGATGGATATCTAAGTTAACGATAGGCTAGTTATTTTCAAATCATCGATTGCTCAAAGAGGAGAAAGCCAGCGAGAACAGAGCTTTATATAACGATACGGGGGAAACACCACGCAAAACTGTCACGTCCTGTAACGCCAACTAAATATGGATGTAACAGTTTTGCGCGGAATTGCCCTGGACCTCTTCTATTCTGAGACAGGCGATTTTAAGCGCCAATTTGAAGCACCTCTACTAGACAAAGCATATATTTTGAGCAAGCATAGGGTAGGCTAGGCCCATTCAACAGTGAACTGAGACCACAGAATATTCTACGATTTAAGAAGGCAATATGATTGATCCACCACAATTTAGTTAAGCCTACATGCATTCACTGCCCAACAACGTGATATTCCTGGGTTTTCAGAATTTCGGGTCAACATAAAAAAAAACTAAAAAAAATAAATTAAACTTGCTGATTAATGGGTGTGAAATATCCATCCTTGTCTCAGCTCAAATTTTATTTTAAGTTCATCCTTGTCTCAGCTCAAATTTTATTTTTAGTTTTTTTATGTTGACCCAAAGATCTTAAAAATAGCCAAGGCTACTCAGTTCCCCAATTAGGCTACTCTTATCTTGCCTTATTTCTCCTAATTTCGAATGTTCTCTTTTAGGCTACTTATTTTATTTCACATTAAACATTAGGCCTAGGCCTACAATCTTCTATTTCTTGAATTTCCCCTTGGGGATCAATAAAGTATCTATCTATCTATCTATCTATCTATCTATCTATCTATCTATATACAACTATAGTTGCTATAGGCTCCATCCATCCATCCTAATATTATACATACATACATATACATAGCCTAAACACGCACGTTAAACATTATGATGCTCTGGACCTTTGCTTGAGGAAATTTTCCGTAACTGGACCTCGCCGAAGATTAATCGAATACCCCTGCTCTACAGACACTTCAGGTAGGGGCGGCCACAGCCTAACCTCAGTGAAACGTTTGTAAAACTTAACCATGATACTTTGAAGGCCTACTAAATGGCTTGGGCAACGGTAGCATGATAACATGGTAGCCAGATAACACGAACAGCTATGTTAACTTGTTACAATTATAATAACGTTAGCTGACTTCTTTTAATCATACAACTGAATCCAATGTCTATGAGTACCGTCAGCTGGTTCGTGGCGCAAGTGGATAGACACTATTACTAAGAAAACAGGTCAATTTATTCGTGGTTCGATACCCACGTGGAGTTAATTTAGGTGTTTGTTTTTTGGGTGGCATATTCATGGTCCAATGCATGTAGTACTACATACAATTTTGACTTTTAAACATGTCATGCATATTTGTGTGCGTCTCTAGTATATCAGAAAGTGACAAATCTGCAAGCCGGCCACATCTGTCAAAGACTCGTCATCAATCATGAAACGTCATCAACGCAGCCAGTTAACATGGGAGCCAGTTGCCATGTAACAACGGAATTGTAAAGTTGCAATCAAATGGACTTTTCAATTACAGCGATCAGATCGGTATTACATTTTCAAGGCTCTAACGCTTGCCTACAAAGTAGTCTCCGGTTCTGCTCCCGCCTACTTGAATGCCCTCATACAGACATGCGCTCCTCAGATGAACCACGTCTAGCTCTACCACCGGTACGCTCAGGCCAATCCAAACTTTTCTCATCTGTTGTTCCTCGTTGGTGGAACACACTGCCAGTTCCTACAAGGGCAGGGACATCCCCCTCCATTTTCAAAAAACTCCTGAAGACCCAGCTCTTTAGAGAACATCTTCTCTCATAGCACCACTTACTGTACAAAAAGTCTTGCTGATACTAGCACTTAGGCTACCAGCCGTCTTGAACTGACACGTAATTGTTAAAAACAGCACTCACTGATGCACTTATTCTTACTGTACTCTACCGTTTTTAAATTGTCCTAAAATTGTTGAGAATTGCTTTAAAACTTAAACTGTTTACCATGTTGTTAGTCGCTTTGGTTAAAAATGCGTCAGCCAAATGTAATGTAATGTAATTAAATGCCTAAATGCCTTGAAACATTGACAAGCATGTTACAATATACATTATACAAGGATTACATTTCATTGACAAAGAAAAACAAACACATTGCCTCCTCTGAATTTTTACATACCATGCATTTTCTTTACAACTCAACACAAAATAGAACAGGTCCAAGATCCACAAAACAGAACAGGTCCAAGATCCACAGGTCTTTGTGCTCAACCATAAACACAAAAGCTGGCAAAGGCTTATGTAAAGATTTTACAAATAGCTCTGAGGGTATTTAGTAAATAGCTGTGAATATGTACTTATCAGTCAGTGATGCACGGGCTGATCCGAACCCGAGCCCACACAGTCACTCGTGGTTATGAGTCAGACAAAATTCAAGTCATTTGCGGGCAGGTCAGTTAAAATAAATTAAATATTTTTAAAAAATACTTAAAATATCTTTAGAAAGGCTAACATCAATATTTAACACAGAATTATTTTTCAAACACATCATTGGCTAAATGACTTAAATCGATGCAGGGGCGGAGTGGCAATCGGGACGATCGGGAATTTTCCCGATCAGCCGGCCGAGGAGTGTGCGCGGTGCGGGCCGGCCCATACAGTTTTTATCACGGCCTTGAGGCGTACCCGGCCACTGACGTGATAAATGCATTAAGAATTTCCTGCAAAAATATCCAAGATACACACTTTAAGGTGTAGGGAAGTCCAACCAATATTTATACCACTCGCTCACTGTCTATATGTCATTCATGGTTACCCTGCACACTCATCTCTCCCATGCTGATTTTTGTGTAGGCTAGCCTTAATTTTTTATCTTAATTCATTTTTGTTTTATTCAGGCGTTACAGAACTTTCATGGTCACAAATAAAAAAAATGACATGAATTTGATTTGTTTGTTTGTTCTTAAATTAACGTAGGCCTAGGCTAGCATGGAGCAAAGCCTCCTGGGAATGGGGAATGTGTTTCTGGTTTATCCAAAGAACCGATTGCAGGTCAAGTCTATTTACAGAAATGTAGGGGGATAAATGAGCGGCCCCTCTTCTAATGGCATGACCCTACAAGCGATCAAGTTCGAGGAAAACTACAGGATTTTTGACAGTCGACGGATTTGTGTGGTTGCTTGCTGTTTTACACATGGATGGAAGGCAGAGAGAAAGGTTAGCGGAGCTAAAGCATTGACGTTATTGCTAGGCGGATACTTGCACTTTTTGCAAAGCCATTTAAAAGTTCAACAGCCACAAAACAGGCACAACCAACATGGCTCGTCATGAATGCGGCACTGGTAAGCTCTCTCCGCCTCTGACTGAGAAACTTTTTCCAGATTCCAATTCCCAGACCTCAAGCAATAGAATGCTTTATGCACACTGACCACTGGGACAGATTGTTTGAGGCCTATCTGGTCAATCAACAATTTTGGTACAAGACCTAATGACAAGTAGCTAAGGAGCCTAAAATAATGCATCTCACTTTACCACCTTTCTCCGTAGCCTGCTGGTATTTTATGATCCAGTGTTGTAAAACTTAAACCCTTTGTGTTTGTGCGGCATTTCATAAGTGCAATGGCAATGTATCTGTAAGAGCAAGTTATGGTTTTATAGCATTAGCCCTGACATCTAAAGGGGGCTATCTTCTCTTAATTTCAACTGATACCCTAGTTGTTACTCTTGTAACTCCAGTAACTGTCTGCAACTGTCATATCTGTCATATGTCTCAGACGACAGACTGTGGTTAGGGATAATCAGCAAAACAACAGAAAATCTCACTTATAAAAAAAGAGCTGACTGATAGAGAATAAAGCTTTGTACCTTACCCTCGGTGTGAATATATTTTAGGCTATAATACTAGTTGAGACAAATATCCAGGACATAAGGGATGTCATGGGCAGGCTGATGTGATTAATGAGGAGAGCTTTCTGTTGAGGCTGCATTAACCAAAAGTGCACAAGCGGGTTGGATAGTGGGTCGGGTAAAGAGTAGACCTACTTCAACAGTATATTACCCAATAGGCCTACTCAATGAACCACCTTGCTTATTATCTCTGCACTTTGCTTATGGTGTCAGAGGATTCATATAATTTAAACTGGCGTAGCTTACATAGACAGTATTGCAGAACTGTTTGGATTTACATACAAGTTGGTTCAATATTGCAAACAACTCATCTATATTATATTTGACCATGTCTGCCACACACACACACACACACACACACACACACACACACACAAACATCCACACACACACACACACACACACACACACACACACACACACTCACACACACACACACACACACACACACACTCATAAATACAAACACACACACACACACACACACACACACACACACACACACACACACACACACACACACACACACACAGGGATAACTCACAGAGCAGCAGGCCCAGAGTAGAGAGCTCCATGCTGTGTGTTGTCCGGTTACTGATTGACTGAGATGGTAGAGTGTGATGAGAGCAAAATACACTAGCCAAAGACAAACCACCTCCTTCCTCCCCTCAGAGAACATGGGAGGAGTAGTAGAGAGGAAGAGAGAGAGAGACAGGAAGAGAGAGGGAAAGAGAGAGAGGAAGAGAGAGAGAGAGGCGTAGAGAGTGAGAAAACATGAGTGTGTGTGTACATCTGTGTGTGTGTGTGTCCCATAGACCTATTTTAAAAAAAATATTGTGAAGCCAATATGTGAGTTGTTATATTTTTTGAAGTCACGTAAGTCTTCGTATACTTGCAGAAAATACTTCTGCGAGCGGCAGAGATTTGTAATGGCAGAATAGTTTCGTAATTCAAAGACAACAAGTGTGGAAAGTTTAGTACCTGTGGAATATATTTGTAAGTGAAGGACATATGAGTAATACTTAAAATCGTTTGTGTTATACTTTGTTAAATCACAAATCATTTTTACAGTTACAAATCCTGATACACACACACATAGCCTAATACATATGAGACGCTTCTTATCCCTAAGGTGGTGCAAAAGTCTGTGCACCTGCAGAAAATATTTGTAACTGTAGGACAACATTTTGTACGTAGAATATTAATTTGTAATTGTAAAATATATTTGTAATGGTAAAATATTTTTAACTGTAATATGATTTGTAGCTGTAAAACCGATCCGTACCCGTAGAATAGGTTTTTAAGTGTAGGGCATATTTGTGATATTGACAATTACTTGTACAGATCATTTTTACAGTTACAAATAATTTCTACAGTTTCAAAACGTGATACACACGTACAATACTTTTGAGTCTAATATTCTTCCATAACCCCAGTGCCTAACATATGGAAGGCATTAAATTAAGATCCCAATGTGTACCGAGATATATTTTTTCTAAAAAAAAATCCCGTCCACTCCGCTAAACTCTAGGAACGCAACCACTAGATGGAGATGAGATTACTTTCCCTCCCTATAAACGGCAGGTTGATTAAAAGTGCAGAAGGTCATTACCTCAGAGAAACTGCTTCTTACATGTTGATTCCCCAGCAGAGGCATCGCTTGTATGTATCACATTTTTGTTTTAGCTAAATTAGCTCATTAGTATGTTAATTTCATGATGTAAAAAAACGGAGTTATAAGGCTAAAAACTAAGTGGAAATGTTAAAAACTATGGATGCTAGTTTCAACATGTGGATGCCTTCAGGATAATGTTAGCTAGGTGACGTAAGTTAACTAATTGCAATACTTTGCTGTTTGTTTTCTAGTTTCACTCTCTTTCATTGTTTGATCTCTTGATCTTATCAATGTGGATTCAGTACAATGTGAAGAGTGAAAATAAATCTGCAAACAAGAATTTAAGGCATTCTTCATGTTTATGAATAGAAGAGAGTTGGAGTTAGCACACCTCGACGAGGACAGTACACACACACACTGCACACATAGTGAGGTGAAGCACACACTAATCCAGGCGCAGTGAGCTGCCTGCAACAACAGCGGGGAGCAGTGAGGGGTTAGGGGCCTTGCTCAAGGGGAGCAGTGAGGGGTTAGGGGCCTTGCTCAAGGGGAGCAGTGAGGGGTTAGGGGCCTTGCTCAAGGGGAGCAGTGAGGGGT
>NW_027468689.1:2922029-2947029 GCF_046254945.1 Alosa pseudoharengus | reverse complement strand
GTGTTGCAGAACTGTTTGGATTTACATACAAGTTGGTTCAATATTGCAAGCAACTCATCTATATCATATTTGACCACGTCTGCTCACAGACCACCAGTGGTCCTGGGACCACACTTTGAGAAACACTGTCCTAAAGAAAGACACAGAGATGGACACTAACATAACACACACACACACACACACACATGCACACACACACACACACACACACACACATACACACACACACATACACACACACACACACACTCATAAATACAAACACACACACACACACACACACACACACACACACTCATAAATACAAACACACACACACACACACAGGGATAACTCACAGAGCAGCAGGCCCAGAGTAGAGAGCTCCATGCTGTGTGTTGTCCGGTTACTGATTGACTGAGATGGTAGAGTGTGATGAGAGCAAAAGACACTAGCCAAAGACAAACCACCTTCCTCCCCACAGAGAACATGGGAGGAGTAGTAGAGAGAGAGAGAGAGAGAGAGAGAGAGAGAGTAAGAGAGAGTAAGAAAACATGAGTGTGTGTGTGTGTGTACTGTACATCTGTGTGTGCGTGAGACAGTGTGTGTGTGTGTGTTGGGGGGGGGGGGGGAATGAAGAGAGAGAGACAGACAGACAGATGTGGTCTGCAAAAAAAAAAAAAACACACAAAACTATTTTGATGATTGATTCATTCATTGTTTTATATTGCTTGTTTCACTGATGTTTATTAGTTAACAAACAGCAATACATTTTGGACTCTTAATTTGAGGATAGAGGATCAGAGGTCTGTGTGTCTCTGTACCAGTAGAACACCAAACCAGAGGAAACACCCAACTCACATCTCAGAGCCACTGAGTCTCTGCTGAAGAGGAAGAGTCATTATCAAACTCATCTCAACAAAGTTAGAAAGTCCCGCAGCACATATGCACACACGCACACACACACACATGCACGCACACACACACACACACACACACACACATAAACACATGCACACACACACACACACACACACGAATAGGGTTACCTTTAACATCAAGAGTAATTCTGCTGCTTGGTAGTGATGCTGTGGGTCTGTCTCTCCTCTCCCCCTCACACCAGTACTGGCCCTTATGAGACTCAGCAGCTCCTCTGATGGTGTACAGTATGTGTTGGTGTAGTTTGCTCTCCCTGACTGTGTACCACTTGTACTTCCAGATGCTCTCAGGCTCAATCTCACACTTCAGTCAGTGTAGGTGTAGGAAGGACTATGGGGATGAGCACAACACTGATTACCAGCTAAATCATCACTGATAGAGGAAGATGCACTATGCTGAGAATTCCTCGGCTGACCTCCGCTCCACCCTTTGCATGTGACCTGGCCAGAATAATTAGAGCCTAAGATGGTGAGAGTCTTCATGTTCTGGTTGGATATCTGCCAACTATCCTCACACCAGTAACACTGATCCCAGTCTGTGTACTCTATCACATACTGTACAAACATGCAACTACTTTCTCATTGTTGATATTTTGCTCTTTTTTATTTTTGCTGTTGTCATTCTACAAAAACGCTTTTGCTCACTCATCTAACTCTAGGGGATTCGGTGAACAACCCAATTTCATAAAACGGTGGTGTGTTCCTTTAAGGCCTGATTCTGTTGGTGAGGATGCATGGGGCAGAGAATGTTTAAAAATAGATCTGCTGTTGAAGCCACAGAATCTTCAGAAAAGTTGTCGCTGACACAAGTGTGAACTTCACGTCACGTCAAGTGCAAACTGACTTTTCTCATCACATACCCCTTTTGTGGTTTAATGGACTATATGCCGCACATAAACACACCTACATGCACGCACGCACACCCACATAAGCACACGCACACACACATAAAAACAGATGCAGGCAAGCAGGCACATTCTCAGAATGTGAAGGACTAGACGCCGGACATATTTTGTACCGCTCTGCGGTACATCTAGTTTCGATCCCCGACCCAGTAGGAAAAATGTGGGGGCGGGGGAAGTGGTTGAGCACTACTCTCCCATACCCACATCCACGGCTGAAGTGCCCTTGAGCAAGGCCCCTAACCCCTCACTGCTCCCCGAGCGCCGCTGTAGCAGGCAGCTCACTGTTCCAGGTTAGTGTGTGCTTCAGCTCACTGTGTGTACACTGTGTGCTGTGTGTGTTTCACTAATTCACGGATTGGGATAAATGCAGAGACCAAATTTCCCTCACGGGATCAAAGGAGCATATATACTTATACTTATACTATACTAGATGGAAAACTTTTATTAAAATCTCTACAGATATTAGTACAATATGATGCATTTCCACTGTACAATTTGCTTTTATGATGTTGATGGGACCCATTGAGAGTCTATGTTATAGGAATGAGCATATTCTAATTTTACTTGTGTTAGGATTAGGGTTTTTACATCTAGACCAGTATGCACTAAACCACAGGCTGACATGCATCATGGACAGTGGTAAAAAAATAGAGACAGGAAGTGGGTTTTCCAATGACACTGTGTGCAGGGCCCCTTTATGAACACGCAAATATGTGCCACTGTTTAGCAATACTTGGGGTATAAGTTGAGTACAAAGGACAATATTATTTAAAGGAATATATTATTTTTTGGCGCTACTCAAAAGTAACAGTCTCTCTCTTTGCATTTTAGAGAACTGAGAACTATGTGAACTTATATGAAATTGCAATGGGTTGAAATAATGGGGGCAGCCGTGGCCTACTGGTTAGGGCTTCGGGCTAGTAACGGAAGGGTTGCCGGTTTGATCCCCGACCAGTAACCAATGTGGGCAGGGGAAGTGGTTGAACACTGCTCTCCCACATCCATGGCTGAAGTGCTCTTGAGCAAGGCACCTAACCCCTCACTACTCCCCGAGCGCCGCTGTAGCAGGCTGCTCACTGCTCCGAGTTAGTGTGTGCTTCACCTCACTGTGTGTTCACTGTGTGCTGTTTGTGTTTTAAAGGTCTCATCTCATCGTTTTTTCATTAATTTTGCAGTGGTCTGTAGTATTGATGAATGCCCTGTGAGCCGGTTTTGGTGAAAAAAATGCTGTCCTGCGTCTGTTTCATGTTGTTCTAGTTTGGTGGGGAAGGTGGGCGGGGAGGAACGACTGGATTTCGCCTCTAGTCATGAATATTAATGACATGCTAATGAATTCACCTCTGATTGGCTAACAGTACTGTGACGCTTCCTTCAGTGCGTCCTCATCCGATTCTGCCTGTGCTATGCTCCATATTCAACTTTACAGTGCTAAAACCTGGCTAAAACTCGAGTCAAAACTGTTGCACAAAATGTCTTCGGAGATACAACTTCATGTGTTTGATCCTAGTATTCGAGTAGGAAGAAGAACCGCTTCCTGATCGTTTGTCGGTGAACGTTGGTTTAATAGAATGGTAACTTGCCTGTCAGCTTAAAATTTCTCCTAAAAGAGGTAACGTTAGCAGCTAAACGTTTGTGACAATCGTCATCTTGCTTTCAAGTAATAAACAGTTGGAAACGTTTTAAAATAAAGACCTATTTCTTTACACAGTCAAAAGTCTTTGCAATTTTCCTAGTAGATATTTTACTTCACAACACAGGTAAGCACCCTAAATGCAGTTCAGCCACTGACTTAGCCTGCTAATGCTATCGGAATAGATAGTTATGGTTTGAATTCCATGATACTATCATTGAAAGACCACTTGGTCATAGCCCAATATATATATAGATCTAAATGCAAACACACCTACCTAGCTATATTTTGCTGGAATTGTACCAGAATGCCTACAGAAGCAGAGAATGTGTGCTGCATGACTTCTCCGGTAATGAGAACTATGGCTTTGATAGCCTGACATTGGCAGAGGTTAGCCTACTCAAGTTGTTTTCTGTCACGTATGACAGAAAAAGTAGCCTACTATAGGAATCTTATAGTATTTTGGGACTAAATATTACAGTAATCTTATAGGAAAACTATAGTATTTGGACATACTATAGGTACTATAAGACTACTATAGAAAAACTATAGCGGTTACAGAATATTATAGAGTTATTAGTAGTACTTCTACAGTATGTCCCAATTATTCCTATAAGATTACTTTAATATTTTGTCCCAAATACTATAAGATTCCTATACTACTTTTTCGTAAGGGGATTGCTCATGTGGTTAGAAAAATGGGCAACACCCGTACCCCTGTTGTCTGTATGACCCTGTACCCAGGATTAGAACCAGTCTGCCTTAGCATAATGTACTCCCTTCAAAATGCACTAAACATTCGACTATGACGACTATGGCCCTCTGTGAGACAGAAGATATGAAAGGTAAGATAAACCTTTAGCTTAAAAGGGACAAAAACTGATGAAACTCCTAAAACAAATATACAAAACAGGTCAATTTTCAATAAATAACTTTATTATATTTACATACAGCAGTGGTACTCAAAAGTGTGGTCCGCAAGCTCTCAAGTGTTCCACAAGTAGATGTGGTAAAATATAATAGATGAGTTGTTTGCAATATTGAACCAACTTGTATTTAAATCCAAACAGTTCTGCAACACTGATGTAACCTATGCCAGTTTAAATCATATGAATCCTCTGACACCATAAGCAAGGTGCAAAGACAATAATCAAGGTGGTTCAGTGAGAAGGCCTATTGTGTAATATACTGTTGAAGTAGGTCTACTGTTTTTTTTTTTTTTTGCTAGGTGGTCCGTGAAACACTGACAAATAGTAATATTGCAGTCTATTAAAATAATGCAAACACAAAACAAGAACATCCAAACTATGCACAGAATTAACAATGTCCTCTTTTTGCCAGACGATGCAGACATCTGGCCTACAGATCCTTTGTAAGATGGTGCTGGGATTATTTAGGCAAAAAGGTCTGAGTTGTTGTTTCGGCTTGTATTGTCCTGGGGATCCGAAGGGACAACACACAAAACACATTCGTTGGCTGTGATGATTCTATTACATTGCTCTTTGATTGCGCTGGGCCATAGGTGTTATTGTGGAGATGTCGCTTTCATCCTCCTCCTCCTCTTGATCAACCCGAGGTCTTGTAGCTGGCCTTGGATGAACAGGCTTGATGGCAGTAGAGGTAGCAGGCCCCCATGCCCATGGTGTATCCGAAGTGCTTGTATCAATACTCATACTTTTCATGAAGTATTCTGTTTGGGTACCTAAAGTAAATAAATGTGTATTACTGTCAAGTTACAAGATACTAATAGTACACAGGACATTCACTATCTCACACAAAACTGTACTGGCACAATGGAAACAAAAATATTTTAGTGACTGGTAAGGTGTATGATGTACTAAGTAGCACACCCACAAGAAGACATTCGGTAATATCAATTCTATCTGTTATGCAATTCATGGGTTTCATCAGGTCCATTTACACAGGTGTATTAATCAAGCACCATGCAGTCTGCATTCATAATCGAGGTGCTTGATTTTATACACCTGTGGAAAGTGACCTGAAGAAACCCATGAATTGACTTTCCCAAACATTGACGAGCACATAAGAACCTGTATTAGCCTACTAGAAAAAGACTTCTAGAAACTAACTAGCACAACAATAAAAGTTAGATCACAAACCTTTGCTTAACGTGATGACCTAGTGTAGGCTAGAAAGCTGTGTAGCCTGACATGAGGATGTGCTCTGGAAGACATACAAAACACTAAGTAAACAGCAAGTAATCAAACAAAACATAATTGTAGGCCTACAAAGGTCAATGTAATAATGGCAAGAAGACATAAATTAGACTGAAGTGTAAATACCCGAGCTCTATAGTGATAGCAACTTAGCCTAATAGTGCACGGGTATTGTGTTTTTGATTTTCCCTGTTTAGACTAGAACAATACCCGTACTTAGTTGAGCATAATATATTGTTGCTAATATTATTATTTGTGGTTTAACGCTTAGGTTAGAAGATTATAGGTTCAACAAGCTAAATCTCAGGGTAGTGTGGTCAGTTTCTTATGAGTGTAGCTACACCAGGCACGTAACTGAAGCATTCCGTTCGCGTTATGTAGCCTACTGCAACAATTAGCTTCCAATAGGCCTAATCAATGGAAGTAGCTACACCTGGCGTGTTAGTGGCCTGTAGGCTATGTTCTGGAAAATAGACCATTCCTCTAATGGATTTTACCAGAGCCCTTCCTATTAGACATTCTCTGATTTTACACGTCGCGAACAGAACACTTCAGTTACGTGCCTGGTGTAGCTTCCTGTAATATAGGCTAGCCTAAGCCTAGCTTGTAGCCTACCCTTTTCATGCATGCTAACGTGAAGAATATGAACATGCTATTTTGTAACAGACGTTAGGTGGAAAAGTTTGTTTGTATTTACAGCCTGTGAGCCTGGTGGTCGATCGTCATGACGGTACAGAACCAGGTTTTCAGAACATCGATGCAAAACCCCTTTCTAACTGTAGGCAGTGAGTGTGGTCGAAATGATTGGAACACAGAACTAATGTTGCACTACTTCGGTGGTGGTGTTCCAACGATAAATCCGAACCATTTCTTCCTCAACTCTTGTTTCTAAGGCAAGACATGCAACATTGATGTGTTATTGCCACAAATAACACAGGCACGATTTTTTTCCGCCATGTTAGCAACTTGCTGTTAGCTCCTACTAGCTGCAGAGAGACAATCCCCTAGCCGCAAAATCTTCCAGTCTTCCTGTAGGCGGTCACAAGCCAGGGTGGGCGAGGCCATGAATAATCAGTTTCCCTTCGGCGTCATTGGGAAGGGCTCTTTCTGATTCGCTTGTTTTTCCGTGTATTTTCTTTCATTGGTTAATGCGGGCAATGGGGGTAGAAGATCATTTTCACGTGCAGCATGCATATGCAACTTGGAGTGAGCTATAGTATTTCGAAAGTAACAAGTATTAAACGGTTTCTCAGTGAATGAGACCTTTAATAATTTCACGGATTGGGATAAATCCAGAGACCAAAAGAGTATACACAACAACAAATACTTATACTTATACTTACAGTATAAACCTGCACTGTGACAGACTGTTTGAAATACCTTAAATTAGTACTTTTACTTTTAAATGTTGCGTTTTATGTTATGTTATGCTTTCTGTTATGTTTTATTCTATGATAGGATGTTATACAAGCAACACCTTCATATCTAACAAGAACCAAACAAGACAGCAGAGGTGCTGTCTCTCCACCTTCCCTTCAACCACTCAGTATCTGGCATTATATTACTGCTGATATTACTGCTGCAGGGGTAAAAAACCCTCCATTCCATGGAAAAGGAAAGCTTTCAGTAGAATTATGTTCATTTTTGGGGATATATTGAGGGTCCATTGCTATGTACAGTGCATATGGAAAGTTTTCAGAAAGTGTTTTTATATATTTTTTAATTTATATATATATATCAATATTTATAAAATATTTTAATCAGTCACAAAGATCTCTACTATGACACCATGGCGTTAGATTGATGCAGAGTATTCAGTAATCCAGGCCCCAGCCATGGCGCAACTGGCTGGGGCACCTGCACTGTACGCCGGCGACCCGGGTTCGATTCCCGCCCCCTGGTCCTTTCCGGATCCCACCCCGACTCTCTCTCCCACTCACTTCCTGTCACTCTCCACTGTCCTGTCGCATTAAAGGCATAAAAGTCCAAAAAATATATACTTAAAAAAAAAGAGTATTCAGTGATCCTTTTATTCTCAGCCATTCACAAAGCAACACAGTTCATATGCAGCTGTGAGGAGGGATTCAACATCAAAGTAACCACCACTTATAAATGGCTTGTAAATGTTTTATTATTTTGGCCATTAACACAAATTGGCTCATGCGAATTGAACTGAGAATTGAAGTCAGTGAGTACAACCTGCCTATAGACATATAGAGCTGAAGGGAGAAGAAGTAAAGTATCTATAGTGGATCAGTTTAAAGCTGCCTATAGACATATAGAGCTGAAGGGAGAGGAAGTAAAGTATCTATAGTGGATCAGTTTAAAGCTGCCTATAGACATATAGAGCTGAAGGGGGTGGAAGTAAAGTATCTATAGTGGATCAGTTTAAAGCAGCAGGGTGTAGCACCTAGTGGTGAGGTAGCTGAACTGCAGCCAACTGAACACCTCTCCACTCCCCGACCATCACGCAGCATGAAGACACGAGCGGCAAACTCAAGAGCCTCTGGTTTGGTTTGTCCTTTTATGGCTACCGTAGCAAGATGGCTGCCTAACATGGAGGGGAACCTACAGTACTACCTATTTAGATATAACAGGCTCACTCTAAGCTAATGAAACGACAACAATCCATATTTACAGGTAATTACACACTAATGATTTATAATGAATAATGATATTTATAAACACATCTTTTTCAAACATTATATTCCATTTATGCTAATAGATTGCTTTAAATCCTACACAGTGTAGCTTTAAGGTGAGGAGACACAGACCCCACCAGTGTGCCGGTTGTACATGAGCATGAGGACTCATATGAGCATGTCCCAGAGGAGATGAGGAGAGAGACAGGAGGTCTCATATGAACATGTCCCAGAGGAGATGAAGAGACAGGAGGTCTCATATGAGCATGTCCCAGAGGAGATGAGTGGCAGGAGGTCTCATATGAGCATGTCCCAGAGGAGATGAGAGAGAGACAGGAGGTCTCATATGAGCATGTCCCAGAAGAGATGAGAGAGAGACAGGAGGTCTCATATGAGCATGTCCCAGAGGAGATGAGAGAGAGACAGGAGGTCTCATATGAACATGTCCCAGAGGAGATGAAGAGACAGGAGGTCTCATATGAGCATGTCCCAGAGGAGATGAGAGAGAGACAGGAGGTCTCATATGAACATGTCCCAGAGGAGATGAGGAGACAGTAGGTCTCATATGAGCATGTCCCAGAGGAGATGAGGAGAGACAGTAGGTCTCATACGAGCATGTCCCAGAGGAGATGAAGAGACAGGAGGTCTCATATGAGCATGTCCCAGAGGAGATGAGGAGACAGGAGGTCTCATATGAGCATGTCCCAGAGGAGATGAGGAGAGACAGGAGGTCTCATATGAGCATGTCCCAGAGGAAATGAGAGAGAGACAGGAGGTCTCATATGAGCATGTCCCAGAGGAAATGAAGAGAGACAGGAGGTCTCATATGAGCATGTCCCAGAGGAGATGAGGAGAGACAGGAGGTCTCATATGAGCATGTCCCAGAGGAGATGAGGAGAGACAGCAGGTCTCATATGAGCATGTCCCAGAGGAGATGAGAGAGAGAGACAGGAGGTCTCATATGAGCATGTCCCAGAGGAGATGAGGAGAGACAGGAGGTCTCATATGAGCATGTCCCAGAGGAGATGAGGAGAGACAGGAGGTCTCATATGAGCATGTCCCAGAGGAGATGAAGAGACAGGAGGTCTCATATGAGCATGTCCCAGAGGAGATGAGGAGAGAGACAGGAGGTCTCATATGAGCATGTCCCAGAGGAAATGAAGAGAGACAGGAGGTCTCATATGAGCATGTCCCAGAGGAGATGAGGAGAGAGACAGGAGGTCTCATATGAGCATGTCCCAGAGGAGATGAAGAGAGAGACAGGAGGTCTCCTCTTGTTGGACTGGGACTCAGGCCCCGTCCACACGGAGACGCTTTTTGGGTTAAACGTACCGGTTTTGCTTCGTCTTGGCCGATCGTCCAAACGAATCCTGTAAACGCACTGCCCGGAACCGCACTTTTTTGAAACCTGGTCCCAGGGTGGAAAAATCTGAAACCGTAGCCCTTGTGAGTTCGTTTGGACGGCGAAACCGCATATCCTTGATGATGTCTCCTCTTGTTGGACTGGGACTCTCAGAATGTAAGGGCTTTTAGTTGAACTGTCTTTGAAGTCTTTAAAACAATCATTTACCATCAGCTGCTCCAGATAATGGTTCTCTCATGGATGCAGGTGTGTGTGACTGGCATCACTTGGGCCAAATCTGAGTTCTTTATTGATTTCAGTGTAGTTGGCATCAGATGGGCTAAATCTTTATTGATTTCTGTCTAGTTGGCATCAGATGGGCATACAGTATTTTCATATTGGATGCTTGCACAGATGCAGTTTACAGTAGATGAGGCATATTGTGCTGCTTCATTGATGCCAGTCTCAGGTTGGCATCAGATGGGGCATATCTTGATGCTGTTTTGATGCCAGTTTCAGATTGGCATCAGATGGGGCATATCTTGATGCTGTATTGATGTCAATCTCAGGTTGGCATCAGATGGGGCATATCTTGATGCTGTATTGATGCCAGTCTCAGGTTGGCATCAGATGGGGCATATCTTGATGCTGTATTGATGCCAATGTCTAGTTGGCATCAATACAGCATCAAGATATGCTGTATCTCAAAAAAATGAAGTGCCATCCTCGGGAAAGGTTGCAGAAATGCTGTACCATAGACACCAGAACGAGGTTCAAAGATTAGTCTGTGTGAATAAGGGTTGAAGGGAAGCATATTTGGTATAATATATAAGCTATAACATATCATTTTAAATAGATCAAGAATAGCAGGTGCTTACAATTCCAATCATTCACATAAAAAAAATCACAGCTTTCAACGAACCACATTATAATCTATAGGCCAATAGCAAATGTGTTTTTTTTACAGTATCTGTGCCTAGGTGTTACAGGCTATATGGTATTTCTTCAATTTCAATACATCTTTAGGAAGTCCATTATTTTATGTTTTGTACAATATCTGTATCTGAGGTTTCTAATTGCAGCCAGCTTAAGTCAAGTCCAGTGCAGAACTGAACAACAAAATGAAAAGTATCTTGAAGTTCTTGTTCAGTAAGTTCAGTAAGTGACAACAAGCACAAGTATGCTGCTAATAAGGAAATAGAATTGTTAATTAGATGAGGTGAACTTCTCCCCACTGTGGAATGTAGAAGGGGGTGCTACAAGGAAGGGAACTCAGACACAGCTCAAGTTTAATCAAACATACCAAGACCAAGAAGACAAAGTCACAAACCAGCACGCACACTGACATGCACACACACCTGGAGATCTAAAACACGTCCTACCTTCCTTCATACCACTGGTGTGAATAACACAGTCCATGCTGTGATGTGATAATCATGTGTGATAATCATGCTTTGTAATCTTTTGCATCTTTTTTCACAGCAAGATACCTTAAATATGTTGAGAGTTATGTAAGGATCCTAATTCCCAGGCTGATGATAATCCTTGCAGTCATATGTGGACCTTTGATCAGATACTCTGCTTCATGGAAGAGTGGGCCTATTGTGGGCCTACTATGGGCCTGTTGTGGGCCTACTGTGGGCCTATTGTGGGCTTACTGTGGGCCTATTGTGGGCCTGTTGTGGGCCTACTGTGGGCCTATATTGCGTCATTTCACCGAGACACGCCCTCTTTAGGTTGGAATATCAGCTGTCCAACTCGGGGCTCTTGATAGTACGAGCGTGCGAGTTGAAAACATGCGCCATCTTTGCACTACGTTGGTTGATTTAATGTCGATTTTAAATGCTCTTGCACACTTGACTACATTGCTGCTTTAATCCGGTCACCAATGTATACATTGCACGGTCTTCCTGTGCGTGCAATACAATGTAAGGCTTTTTATGCTGGTTTGCTAAAGAGGCTATGTCACTCACAATAACAATGACTGCACCTCATGGTTCGAGAAAAACGTGACAGCACTTGTTGAAATTGAAATAGGCAAAACTGGCAACATATTATTGACATGTAAGGCTTGCAACAACGGAGTTGACTTGAATTTTTTTTATTATGATTTCGCATTTACATGTTCTTTCCGACTCGTTGAAAACAAACTGGAACGCTACAGCTGGGGAATTACGTCACGTTCTCACGTAGAGCAACTCGGGCGGAGGAGTGTAGGAGAATACTGGATAGCGGATTTTAGATTTTGGTACCTCATTTGCCGAGTTGGGGGTTCATCGTCACTTTTGTCGTCACGTTGTAGTTTGTAGTCCATGTGGCCTTTCATGTCCAACAGTTTTAATGTGAATTTGCCGTTTTTGTCACTTGAAAGTTGCATATACCTCTTTCACAAGCGTCTGAGACCATATTCTTTCAGCACAGTTGTTCATTTAAGATTAGTGAGTGTATATTTTAACCTTTTCTGTGGCATCCTTGTTTTTCACACATTCCGACGGCAACGCACATGAACACTCGCAATGGGAAAAACAACGTAATCACGGGGGTGGTCCCTGATATTCCCAGGTGTCATGAACGGACCACAACTCCCTCTCGATCGCTGGGCATATTCAGTATGTCACTTCCGGTATGACTCACTTCCTGTACCATAAGTCTCATGGCGCTCCCAGACCTGACCCCTACTGCACTGGTGACTGATTACCTTGTTTTTATGGAGTTAAAACAAAACTCAAGAAGAAAACACCAAACTTAAAACCAAGCAGAAGTTTTTGAATTGTTTTATTTTACAAAGTGTTTGACTCCTTAATAAAAACGCTGCTAGAAGGTAGATGTTTAGATTTCGCCATCAAGTCTGTTGTAGAAGATATTGACAGTGCAATAGCTTTAAAAAACGACAAGGAAACAATGATCAGGCAATTGTGGAGAAGAAAGATGTTTCAGGTGTTCTTCCTACAGGATTCACTCCCTGTATTGGTTGCAACACGCACCATAATCACATCCCAATGGAGCAGTATCAGACTCAACTCATATTCTGAGTATCTTCTTGTACTCTACAATCCCCATGCTTGTATAATGAGTGTAACACACTACTGAAATGGGATTGTAATGCAACACTTCCATGCTAATGTAACTTAACCTAAAATCAAATAAGTGTAGAGGTGTTGGTTGGCTGCAGTTCAGCTGCCTCACCACTAGGTGCTACACACTGCAGCTTTAAATTGACTATAAACTATGTAGAAGTCATATTTATATTTTAAGTTAATATATAATTAGTTATTAATTTAATTTCCCTTCAACATTTGATTTAGAACGTTTGAATGTTTTTGAGTATGCCTTCCCTCATGCTATGTTCCCTGCATGTTGTGCTAATCCAGTACATTATACTTGTGAATAGCCTACAGGTGACAAACCTGCATTAGGTTGTGAGTGCGTCTATCAATCCAGTCACCACTATTCCTCTATTGTCTCACACACACGCTCACACACGCACATATATACACACACACTCCATCCTATGGTACCTATACTTGTTGTATACTACATTATTAAAAAAAGAATCAGTTGAATTGGAAATCGTGGCCTCTAACGCAAACTTCATATTAAGGGTTAAAGGCTGCCAGTTCTCTGGCCGTGGTGTTCCTTAAACGTCTGTATATAAATTCATATAATCACAACCAATGCTAAGAACATACTTAGGACATGACCGCTGTATTTCTGAAGTATTTCTGATATTGCTTGGTATATATGTTGCTGGTCGGATCATAAACATCCATAGTAACAAAGCAACAAAGAGGAATGACTGAAGAACTTGCAGGAAATTGTTGGTATTTGTGGGGGCCCAGAACAAGAGTTTGCAGTTTGTAGAGTTATGTAAGTGTAGCAGAGTTAATGTTGTTTCCCTGAATTTCCCCACATGAGTTGTGCTTTTCTTTTTGGAGTTCTTGTATTTTCTTTATTTTCCCACGGGAATCAAGGGTAAGGGGGTGTGGTGTAGGTGTGACGTGGGGCTATGCCCCGCGAAAATGAACTTTTAATTAAGTGTCCTACTACCCCGGGCTCGTCGGAGATCATGCAACAGGAGCATCTGTATGTGATAACCTGTAGCTACGAGAAATAAATTAATTCAGTAAAACCCAATTCGGACATCACGTCGCATTATTTCAACTTTTCTTTTAAAAACACAACGCAGAGTATATTTAGGGAGAGCAAAATACTCCCGTTACATAAGCATTTGTTAGTAAAACCTATATACCGCAACAACTTGCTGTGTTATCCTTAAAATGTATTATTATTATTATTATTATTATTATTTTCTTCTCCATTATGGTGTTAAATGTTCTAAATGTAAAGCACTTTGAGCTGCATTCTATGTATGAAAGGTGCTATACAAATAAAGCTTATTATTATTATTATTATTATTATTATCATCATATTATCTATGTGAACTGAGCTCTTGTGAAAAGATGGTAAAAAGGACAAAGGCAAAAAGGGCGATGAAAGTCATGAATTCAGAGGTCCTGCATGTGGTGGCAAAGGTCCTGCATGTGGTGGCATGTTTCTGCATGAAGCTCGCCTCCTCTTTCACAGTCACGGTCACCTCCGCGGGCATCAGCCTGAGCTTGGACGGCCTCTTTGTGGGGAACAGGAACGGGTAGACGGGCACCTGGCACGGGACGCCGTCGTACCTGAAAATCTCTGTGCCGTTCTGGGCGTCCAGAAACCTCACACTCCGGCTCGGTGGATCGATCCCTCAGGGTCAAAGGTCGCCACAGCTGCACCCGCACCACACGGGGTCTCCTGGTCAAGTGCAGACCAGTCACCGATGTGACCGCGGTCAGGGCCTGGAACTCACCACCTAAGCAGTGGAAAGGACTATGGGTCATGTTTGTACACTTGCCTTCCCATGATAGTAGTTTATAGGTGCTGTAAGCAATGTTGGGTAACGTCACTTCTTTGTTCAAGCAAAGCAGAGAGCTAACTCGGCACTCCCTCCCCCTCCCTCCCGTGCAATTGGGGGGCAGCCGTGGCCTACTGGTTAGCACTTCGGACCTGTAACCGGAGGGTTGCCGATTCGAACCCCGACCAGTAGGCACGGCTGAAGTGCCCTTGAGCAAGGCACCTAACCCCTCACTGCTCCCCGAGCGCCGCTGTTGATGCAGGCAGCTCACTGCGCCGGGATTAGTGTGTGCTTCACCTCACTGTGTGTTCACTGTGTGCTGAGTGTGTTTCACTAATTCACGGATTGGGATAAATGCAGAGACCAAATTTCCCTCACAGGATCAAAAGAGTATATATACTTATACTTATATATACTAATTGAAACTCTCCTAAACGCGCATCTCGTCGGGGATTGGCAGGAACAGTTTGTTATGTTTTTATGGTCAACATCATTTAACATCACTTAGAGCACCTTTAACACAGCCAACTGCAGAATACTGGATGCTGTGTGTGTGCGTGTGTGTGTGGGGGGGGGGGTATGTGTTGTGTGTGTGTGTGTGTTTATGTGCCTTTATGTGTGTGGGAGGGTGTATGTGTTATGTGTGTGTGTTTATGTGCCTTTATGTGTATGTGTGTGTGTGTATGTGTGTACATTAGAAGTGTTTCTCAAAGTGTGGTCCGGGGACCACTGGTGGTCCACAAGCAGACGTGGTAAAGTATAATATAGATGAGTTGTTTGCAATATTGAACCAACTTGTATGTAAATCCAAACAGTTTTGCAACATTGTCTATGTAAGATAAGCCAGTTTATCATATGAATCCTCTGATACAATAAGCAAAGTGCAAAGACAATAAGCAAGGTGGTTCAGTGAGTAGGCCTATTGTGTAGACTAATATACTGTTGAAGTAGGTCTAATCTTTTTTTTTTTAGCTAAGTGGTCCGTGCGTTTCTTTTTTATTGGTTAAGTTAAGTGGTCCTTCGTTTGCATTAGAACACCTGATCTCTGGATGCCTTTATGTGTGTGTGTGTGTGTGTGTGTGTGTACTTTAGAGCACCTGATCTCTGGACGGCCCAGAAGCCTGTCTCTGGACAAACAGGAAGGAGGCCGTGTATGAATCGGTGGGTCATCAGTCCCAGCATCCACTCTGCATCTTTATCTCCCACGTCGACGTCCCAGGAGTGGAAGTTGTCGTCGGCGATGCCCTCTGACCCCGGCACCGGGCCGAGGCACCACTCTTTGTCCACCCTGCTGACACTGGTCAGGTCGTCAGACAGAGTCAGGAAGCAGAGGTGTGCATTTGGGTCCAGGGTCACCGGATCTGTGGAAACAGTCAGTGAGATCCACTGAGTTAGATAGAGAGGTACAGACTCAAGGGTTTAATTACATACTGTGCAAGATAGGGGATTGTGTGTGTTTGTGTGTGTGTGTGTGCGCGCGTGTGTTTGTGTGTGTGCGTGTGTGTGTGTGTGTGTGTATCTGTATGTGTGTGTATGTGTATGTGTGTGTGTATGTGTGTGTGTGTGTGTGTGTGTATCTGTATGTGTATGTGTGTGTATCTGTATGTGTGTGTATGTGTATGTGTATGTGTATGTGTCTGTCTGTGTGTGTGTGTGTGTGTGTATCTGTATGTGTATGTGTGTGTATCTGTATGTGTGTGTATGTGTATGTGTCTGTCTGTCTGTGTGTGTGTGTGTGTGTGTGTGTGTGTGTGTGTGTATGTGTATGTGTATGTGTATGTGTCTGTGTGTGTGTGTGTGTATGTGTGTGTGTGTGTATCTGTATGTGTATGTGTGTGTATCTGTATGTGTGTGTATGTGTATGTGTCTGTCTGTGTGTGTGTGTGTGTGTCTGTCTGTGTGTGTGTGTGTGTGTGTGTGTGTGTGTGTGTGTGTGCATGCATATGAAATACAGAGACAAAGAGAGAGAGAGTTGTTGCAGAAACACTTGCAGTATGGGGCTCTCCCCTTCATCTTCTCCCAGACTCTGAATTTCAGATTCCCCAGGTGTCTGGCCACATTGATATTCAATCGGGATTCAATTAAACTCATAGATGGGACGCCTGACAAGGGTGGTAGGTCAAATTCTGGCTCCGGAGACTGTGCTCTACAGTCACACACAAACCAGCACACGTGCACACACACACACACACACACACAAATAGACAAATACACACAGTGGCAAACAAATTGAAAGAGAATGTTATGCAAACATGTCACTTTTCACACTCACAGATTAAGTGATTTTGAAAAATAAATTCACATCAAATTGCCACTTACCGGTTTAGGATAGAGTCGAAGTTCTAAAACGCAGAGTACAAAAGCAAATAATTGGTTTTAAACAGGACATTGTATAAACACTAGCAGTATTACACTTATGAAATTCCATGATAGCAATTTGACTTTTAAACACTATCTTTGTAATCTATCCTATTTTATCTCATTTGTTTATTGACTTTTAAACACTATCTTTGTAATCTATCCTATTTTTATCTTATTTGTTTATTCATTTTATTTGTTAGGGACCATGTACAATTTTTAACATAAATAATGGCATTTGATTCATTGTACTCAGATAGGCTAATTTGCATCTGCAGTCCCTAAAAGCAGCTATCTATGCAAACAGTTGAAATTTGACTCGTTAAACTCTACAACCAGGGGTGTGGTGGTGAAATAAGAGGTGGGTAAACTATGAATTCTGGGATGACGGTAAGGTGGACTGCGCCATGCGGTATCGGATTTTTATAACATGTTTGATGATGGAGAAGGTTATTGTCCAATGTTTATAACAATACCAGTGGTATTAAATGGTTCCTACTTCCTATATTGATGACAATATTGTGACATAGTGTTGTACAGTAGTTTTTAGCCTCCACTACAGCCCTGGCTACAACAGTCTCAACAGTCACCTGCAGGAATCCAATGGCATTTTTTGCCTCCATCTTTTCCTCCAGGTCCTTCAGTTTCTGGGAGAGGTTGAAAATCTGTCCGTCAGTCTTGTCCTTCCTGGCGCTGCTGCAGGATTCCGCCTCCTGTCTGAGCGCGCTCAGTCTGTCCGCCTCCTCGTCCACTAGGAACTTATGGAGCTCCGCAAAGTCCTTCTTCATCTTCCTCTCCGTGTCCTCAATTTGGCTCTTTCAAAGACATCGCATACATATTGCATGCACTATAAGGCCTAATAGACATCGCATACACATTGCATGCACTATAAGGCCTAATAGACATCGCATACATATTGCATGCACTATAAGGCCTAATAGACATTGCATACACATCGAATACACATTGCATGCACTATAAGGCCTAATAGACAGTCTCTGATAATAGACAGACTCTCTCTGATATAACAATATCAAATATATCAATATTAATATCAACATGGCAACATATTTTATAAAAAATATAAAACAGCTAACAAAATTAAACCATTGCACCATGGTACTGGGAATGAACAACAAATCTAAAAAAAATACAAAAAACTACATTGTTACTCAAAAGACGTCAAATGGCATTCCTGTCCTCTGAATTTCTCTTGTACAAACGCCTTGTTTAGTTTACAAAATTACGAAAGTATTTCACTATATGTAACAGGCTAGGCAGGCTAGGTTACCTTAATATCCTTAATGCCACTGGAGCTTTGAGTGGTGCCACTTGTAAGCAAATCCAGTCTCTGTTTCAGTGGTGTCATTGCTGTTGCCAGTTTTGCCTGTAAAAAGATAAATAAATAATCAATACAGGTGAACACACATAGTGCTCAAGTGCCTTTACAGAAACTATACATAATTAAAAACTTTCTGTGCAGTTAAAGCATTCTAAAGTCATTCTAAACTATGCAATGACAGTGAATGGCTGAATAGGATGTTATTGTTCTTCAATTCCTTTAAAGGGACACCAGGCAACGTTTTCGTGTTAATTAATCATCTTCGTAAGTTGGTATATGGTTAAATGACTCATTACAGGGCGAATGAAGACTCTCTCGTCCGCCCCTACTGCCTGTAAGAAAAATATCCCACTTGCAAGTTCGGTGAATCCTACCCGCCGACCGAAGCAGGATCAGTTTACATCCTGCATAAAGCACAGAGGGAGGCTAACGAAACGCTAGCGATTGTTGCAAACGTGTGTATAATGGCAGAGCCAGTGAAGAAGCAGCGAAGATGCAAAGAAAAGGAAAAGAGCTTCAGACCGAGCGAGGGGGAGTTTCGTAGAGAAAAAGCATCAAGCTTGCCTGGTGTCCCTTTAATGTTCTAGCAGCTACACACACTGCAAGTGTCATCATGCTGGTGCATCGCTTCACCTTGCGTTCCTTCACTGCTTTCTGTATGGACAGGACACGGTGGCCTTTGTGTCCGTTCTTCTTACACTGTGAGCAGATGAGCTGTTGTTCCTTCTCACAGAAAAACGCCAGCCTCTGGTTGTGCTCAGGACATAGCCTGGTCATCTCCTCTTCCTCCTTCTCCTCCTCCTCCTCCTCTTTCTTCTTTCTCCTCTGGGCCTCGTTGGCATCTCTCTGCTGCTGCTGCTGCAGGAAGGACTCGCAGGTGCTCCTGAGGCTGATGTTGAGGAGGGGCTCCTGGGGTGAGGGACGACGGCAGACGGGGCAGCGGCGGCCCGGGCTGCAGCTCCAGTGGCGGCTCAGGCACTCGCGGCAGAAGCTGTGACCACAGGCCAGCAGCACGGGCTCCCGGAAGATGTCGCAGCACACGCTGCACGACAAGTCGTCCTCCAGAGACGAGGCAGAGGCAGCCATGAGGAACAGAGGGTTAGAAAGGCAGAAAGAGAGAGAGAGAGAGAGAGAGAGAGAGAGAGAGAGAATGAAGGAACAAGAGCAGTACAGAATAAGAACAAGAAGAGGGAAATATAAAGAATCTGTGTAGATCAGGAATAAGGATAGAGAGAGAGCGAGAGACAGAAATCAATAAAGTAAACAGGTCAGTTATAATTCAACAAGTTACTATGTTGCAGTTTAAGTGTTCTGCTGAGGAGTTGGTATGGACTAAGTTTATTTGAATGTTTATGTTGTGATATAAGTTTTTATTTGTATTTTATATTATATTACTATTACCACTGCTTTATTATTATTTGATGTACTCTTTACTTTAATATGTAGTCATTTTGTATTGTATTATTATTTGTTATTTTGTTATTATTAATAATTTGTGAAGCTCTTTGGGTCAACCCATAGCTATGTTATGTGCTATGTAAATTCACTTGACTTGATTTGAATGGCTTCTTTGGAAAACATGCAGCTAAAGGAGGGGTTAAAAGCAGAGAGAGTGATATGAGAAAGAGATCAGAAGAGAGAGAGAGCAGAGAGAGTGATATGAGAAAGAGATCATAAGAGAGAGAGTAGAGAGAGTGATATGAGAAAGAGATCAGAGAGAGAGTAGAGAGAGTGATATGAGAAAGAGATCAGAAGAGAGAGAGCAGAGAGAGTGATATGAGAAATAGATCAGAAGAGAGAGAGAGTATCCCCTCCCCCTCCCCCCTGACTCGAGGTTGCCAACCCGGATGCTGAAACACTACTGACTTTGTGATTAGTAGATAGGTGGAGGGTGGCGCATCAGGCCAAAACACAACATGACATGACAAAACACAACATCAACATCAGTTGAGGGCTGCAACTCCACTTTTTAAATGACAATATCCTGGCCAGACTACTGTTGTAGTCAGTGATATAAGTATTTGAAATGAACATCTAGTGACATCAAGGCCATTTTATGATTAATTGAAATATATTTCTTACATACGGTTCCTTTAAACAAATCTGACTGTTTGTTATAGGCAGCTCACACTTAGCACTAATGTGCACACACATACCCCACCACAAAACAAACTCAAAACAACGCACAGTACTATGTAGAGCTATGGTTTAATAGAACTCCCTTCCAGATCAGATATCAAAAATCCAGAATAAAGCTAGGTTCAAAAAACAAGTAAAGCGATACCTCATGGCTGATTGCACTGAATCCTAGTGTGTACTACTGAATTTTACTTTTGTTTACTTACTTATTCTTTTTCCTTTTTGTCATTTTATCTTTTGTTGTTGTTGTTGTCGGTTTTGTGTGTTGATGGTTTAGTTATTTATTCTTTTCCTGTCTTTCTTTTGTTTGTCTGTTTTGATATCTGTTGTCTTGTATATTGTTTTCTTGTTTGTTATATGTTGTGTTTGGACCCCAGGAAGAGTAGCTGATGTTTTCTGCATCAGCTAATGGGGATCCAAATTAAGTTTGTGAATCCTAAGTTTGTGAAATTGTAATATCACTTATTGTCTTAGCATGCAAACTATAACACAAAAGCACAACACAGTACTTATTTGCAAAAACTGACTCGTATGTCCACGTCAGCAGGTCTAAAGCTGTGGGGTATACTACGAAGCACGTTAGACATATCTAGGCTATGTAGACATATCGAGGCTTGACAAAGCCTTGACTCAGGGGTATACGTTAAGTGATACTACGATTGCAGTTATGTGATATATTTGTCAAACTAGGCTTTCAGCTCAGATCTGTGCGCGTTCTCGGTGTTGGGATGACTTTGGCCAATCGTGTAACGTGGAGACGCACAAGACCGCCTCTATTTAAAAACAATTACTTCCGCATTCATGAGCGATAGCTTAATCTACACTGCGGTGATTTTTTGTGTCTAACCTATAACATCAAATAAATCAATTGTCACCAGTTGTTGTATGGTATGCACGTCCATAGTGGGATATTTGCACGCACCGCCCTATTAAAGCGCATTCGAGATCCAAAATGTTAGTAGAGGCGGAGCTCCACCTGTAAGATATATGACAGAATCCTACACGTGAGATAACTTCGTTTTTAAGACAATTGATTGGTCAGTGTGCGGTAGATTACACGATTTGAGCTATAACTTAGCACATAACCTCCTCCCGACCAGGATTGGTTGACAGCATAAGATACCATGGTGATATAGCGACACTAAAACAGATTCACTTTCGTGTCACAGCATAGCCTGGCTTTGAGCGCAACATACCTCGCTAACCCACTAATCGAGATTCGTAGTACACCCCACAGGTCATGTCATGAAACAAGTTGTTGCTCGTTTTTTGCCTCTATCTCTCTCTCTCTCTCTGTCATTTATTTTTTGGTCGAAATGCTTTGAACAGTTCAACATCTGGAGTTTGAACCAGAACAGAGCCAGTTCTCTGTTAAAGACCTAACGCAGATCTTACCTCAGAATGGACACGAGTCTTCCCCCCTCTCTCCTCTCCAGTCACCCTGTTCTCTCCTCTCCAGTCACCCTGTTCCCTCTCTCCTCTCCAGTCACCCTGTTCCCTCTCTTCTCTCCAGTCACCCTGTTCCCTCTCTCCTCTCCAGTCACCCTGTTCTCTCTCTCCTCTCCAGTCACCCTGTTCTCTTCTCTCCAGTCACCCTGTTCTCTCTCTTCTCTCCAGTCACCCTGTTCTCTTCTCTCCTGTCCAGTCCTCTCTGTCTATCGCTTGAGTGTTTACTTGCTTTCCACCCTCTCAGCCCCACCCACCTGAGCAATCCTCCCCATCGGTTTCAATTCTGTGAAAGTGGAAGTTAAGCTATTTGTAGTGTTTCAGAATGTTACAGGCGGGCTTATGCTGTTTACTCTCCCTCTCTCTCTCTCTCTTGCTCTCTGGAGATATGGACTTCTTCAGCTGTTTGATTATGTAAAATCAAATGGAAATTATGAAAGTGTGAAAGACTTATTGCCTGATTATCTGCTACTATACCGCTGCGTCAACGTTTCTTCCGTGATTTGAGAAAAGCCTGTAAAAGTCCTTGCAGGAAGCGATTACATCAACGTTTTTTGGTATATCCAGTTTTAAATATTTTTTTCCCGAAGTGTTTACAACTTAGTAATAACTAATAATGGTTGCAAACTGGACTACGAACAAAATATTAGTGCATTCCTGGATCTACATCCTTATGCATGCTTCCTGACAGGACTTTTACAGGCTTTTCCCAAATCACGGAAGAAACGTCGATGCAGCGGTATAGTAGCAGATAATCAGGCAAGTCTTATTTAAATAAACTCCTGGTGCACTTACAAACTTTCTAATGCCTCGTTATTGGACTAAAGGTCGTAGTTGTACTACTGCAGAAGTTTCGTACCATTCAGGGCATTATTAGTGGGGTAATTTACGAGATAAAAGTTGGTTCCATCACGACTGCAGAACGTCATTAGTTTTTGATAGCGCTACTCGACCAGGGTTCGACCAGAGCCCGTTTACGGAGAGCCGGATCACTCCCTATTAACTCCATTATACCTGCAATCTGCTGGAGTTCCGCTAGGGGCGGTCACGAATAAGTGCAAAAACAATGGGGGACTATGGAGCTAGACGGCTAAATGTGTCTCTTTAACCTGGTTGTCCTTGAAAAATCGAAGATTGGATTGTGGTTTCTGCAAGATCAATATGGATTATAGTTCAAAAGTTGAATGAACGAGTACTTACGTCCTTTCGATTTCTTACAGGTTGGGTCATTGTTGCCCACAACTCACTAGCTTTCTGCTAATGAATGACGTCATTGACACATTTGAAAGGCTTTTTTGAACAAATAAGTGACTCAACAAATATAATACTCAGCGGTGTGTATTTTCTCTGCCCTCTCTTTCGCATGCAACATTCACATTTCTGGCCAAAAAATTATATCCCGAGAAAAGTGGATTTGAGGGGTACAGCTCCATAGCCTTCCATTCATTCTGCACTTATTCGTGAGCGCCCTCATGTGGAACCAGAATTGGAACTGCAACCAGTTCAGAAACTGGAAAAAAAAGTCCCGAGAGTGGCGGTTCTCCCCTTATTAGACATTCTCTGGTTCGACCAAGGGAAAAAAGGTTCTGGGAGGGTGTTTGGCTCGGGGTCATGGTGCAAAGGACCCTAGGGTGAAATTACTCCGAACCATCGCTTTAACGATGCAACGCATTTTGGGATTTGAAGTGTTATCGGTGTATGATACACTATATGTACAGTATGTAGCAACTTGATGGGCTGCGTTGCCCTGGGCTGCGCTCATGCGCTGAATAGAATAGCGTGCTGGGCCAGCTCTAACGCGGATGCGCTGAAGAGAATACTGTCGGGCCAGCTCAGATATGGATGCGCTGTATAAACTACGCGGCGGGCCACTTCTAATACTGAATAATGACCTCGCGGGCCACAAATAAGCAGCCCGCGGGCCTGAGTTTGACATCCCTGCTCTAGCTAATGCTGCGGCTGATTTGCAAACACTGGTATTTCCCTCAGGAAACCTCCACTTTTATATTGATTATTTGGACTTGCTCAAATGAAGAGCTCAGTATACACACAGTGCTCAGCACTTACAGTGTCGTGGCTGAATGTGCTTTTTGATATGTGTGTGCATGTGGGTGTGCTTGCGTGAGTGTGTGTATGTGTGAGTGTGTGTGTGTGGGTTGTCCTTAAGGAAAGCTGGCAGCTGCTGCAAAGTCTCTGAGAGTGTGACTGGAGGCCCTGTCGAGAACTATAATGCCTCCATCTGGTTGATCTTGACACGCTTCCCAAACCAATGTTTCACAATAACGGACTACAGCGCATAATAATCACGGGATCAAAAGAGTATATACATACTCATACTTACTTACACTGGTCCAAGTCATGGTATTCACAGAGTCAAGAATGTGTAAGAACACCTGAGCTATTTTTTTAAGTGCAGAACAGAGTGTAAGGCAACTGTGTGCGAAATCTACAACCAAAGACTGAGACGGGGTTTGATTTTTGAACACTATGTAACATACGGCACAGGAAGGGCATCCAGATTGTGACATAAGTATATATACTCTTTTGATCCCATGAGGGAAATTTGGTCTCTGCATTTATCCCAATCCGTGAATTAGTGAAACACACCCAGCACACAGTGAACACACAGTGAGGTGAAGCACACACTAATCCCGGAGCAGTGAGCTGCCTGCAACAACAGCGGCGCTCTGGGAACAGTGAGGGGTTAGGTGCCTTGCTCAAGGGCACTTCAGCCGTGCCTACTGGTCGGGGTTCGAACCGGCAACCCTTAGGTTACAAGTCCGAAGTGCTAACCAGTAGGCCACGGTTTGCCCCAATACTCCGCCTACCAACCAATCCACCGATCAGTAGCATCACCATACCAGAAGTGACAGCAGCAAGCAGGCTTCAGGTGGACCTCATCCTACTTTCAGATTGTTTATATAGCCTATTTTTATTTGCATGAGTGTTTATGAAGTTGAGCAATTCTCTATATTGAATTCTAATCACAAAATTGCTGTGTAATTCTCCATGTCCAATAATGATTAAATTGTTGTGTTGGTTGAGTTTTGCATAGCTTTGTGAATTGATATAGCTTACACATTTGCATTTGTGCAGTAAACTGCAGTATACGTAGTGCCATTAATTTTTTTTAGTCTAGAATATTGGATTGTCTGCATATTAATAGCAAATCCTTTCTCTAGAACTGGAGATTTGACATTTGAAGTAG
>NW_027468689.1:2909529-2912029 GCF_046254945.1 Alosa pseudoharengus | reverse complement strand
TGGCCTTGGCCTGTCTACGTACTTCCGGTCGATTTCTTTTCCCTACAGTACTCCGTCTGGAATAGGTTGATTCACGCTCGTTTACTTCGGCAGTTGGGCAGCCGACCAACCAGCGAACAGAGGGCGTCCCTGAGAGCGATTAAGTAGCCTACCCAGGCATGGTGTTTCAATTACTACGTCCCCGCCCCTGAAGCACATCGCTTGGAATACATCAACGTAGGGAGCAAAAAGGACTTATACTTATGAAATCTTTGAGCAAATGTAAGTAATACTGTAGCCTATTAACAGGAGTGTCATGAACAAAGTCACAGTGGAGTAGGATGTTATATCGTCAGCTAAACTTTAGTCATAGATTTTGTCACTTGAAATAGGCTACGAACATACCCGAGTCAAACTGTAGTTTAGTAGGCTACACGGTCGGGTCAAAATTGCTATTTTTCAAACACTAAGAAGGCTCGACATAACTTGAAACATTGATCAAAGCATCATCAGTGTCTCTACATATGAACTCGAGCATTAAGAACATTGTTCGTGTACACATAGTCTACTAAAAAGAAATATTTTGGACAACTCACTCCTTGCAAGATGGCAAGATGGCAGCGAGCAGAAAAAACAAGTGAGTTGTTCAAAACCTCTCTTTTAGTAAACTCTGTGTACACCAACAATGTTCTCAATGCTCGAGTTCATGTGTACAGACACTGATGATACTTCCATCAAAGTTTCATGTTGTGTCGAGGCTTTATAGTATTTGAAAAATAGCGATTTTGACGCGATTGTATCAAAAAAGTAGTAGCCCTATAGGAATCCCATTCAAAAGGTAATTTCACCCAAAAACGACAACGCATACAAGCTTAAAAGTGGCGCTTTGGACGTACTTAAGCATTTATATGAACGTTTGACTTGGGTACATTCACAAGACACTATATGATCATTTTGGCGAGAGTTACGCAGATGAAACGTGTGATTGTTTGCTGATAAGATGCACCCACTTGTTAGGGGCGTGCTGCAGAGAAACTTCTCTGTATGACGAAACGCCGGTTGGTAGTGATTGGTGATCAAAGGATTTTAAACCTCAAACTGTGCCCTCCCACCCGGAAATAAACAAACGCCTATGGATCTAGGCCAGACTCTCTGCGAAGTCAGAGAGTCTGGTTTCCAGGCTACACAAACACACACACACACAGGAACTTACGTACGTACACACACACACAGGAACTTACGTAGTTCTTTCACACAGTCGTTAACCAGCTGCTGTTCCTTCTCCTCGTAGGTGAAGGTCTCTGTCTTCAGGTGACATGCCTAGCAACAGACAGCAACAGGTGACATGCCTAGCAACAGACAGCAACAGGTGACATGCCTAGCAACAGACAGCAACCGTGTCAGTATCACTGTAGCCACCAAACCATCATCAGCACCATTTCAATGGTAATCAGCGACTGGATAAGATGATTCCACACCCCCATCTCACAAACAAGAGCATTCACCCACAATAATATCACTCACTTACTCACTCATACACACACACACACACACACACGAGCATTCACCAACAATAATATCACTCACATACATACTCATCCACTCACTCACTCACATACAACTACAGACGCATACATACATGCACCACACTCGTACACACACGGCCAAACTCCATCACACAAACATGAACATTTACCCACAATAATTACCACGCACTCTCCCACTCATACACGTACACACACACACACACATACTCCACCGACAATAATTATCACACACTTACTCTCTCACTCACTCACTCACTCACATACACACACACACACAGGCACAAACACATACAAATACAGATGCATGCATACATACACAAAAGCCTCACTCACACACACACTCTCACACACACACACACGCACCTGTGAGCGCAGGGCGAGGTTCTCCTCCTCCAGGTCCTGTAGCTTGCTTTGCAGCGCCTCCAGCTGGCTGAGGCTGACGGCGCCCCCTGGTGGCTGGGGGTGTTTGAGGGGCGTGGCCGAGGAGCTGGAGTCCGTCTCGCTCTCCTCCGACGCACTGGCCACCATACGCAGCAGCTCGTCCTTCTTACCCAGCTCATGCTGCAGCTGGTGCACCTGGGGGGGTCAGACGAGTGTGAGAGTGTGTGTGTGTGTGTGTGTGTGTGTGTGTGTGTGTGTGTCTCGCTCTCCTCCGACGCACTGGCCACCATACGCAGCAGCTCGTCCTTCTTACCCAGCTCATGCTGCAGCTGGTGCACCTGGGGGGGTCAGACAAGTGTGAGAGAGTGTGTGTGTGTGTGTGTGTGTGTGTGTGTGTGTGTGTGTGTGTGTGTGTGTGTGTGTGTGTGTGTCTCGCTCTCCTCCGACGCACTGGCCACCATACGCAGCAGCTCGTCCTTCTTACCCAGCTCATGCTGCAGCTGGTGCACCTGGGGGTGTCAGCGGGGGGGTCAGACCAGTGTGTGTGTGTGTGTGTGTGTGTGTGTGTGTACTGATGTCTTTAACTATTGTGT
>NW_027468689.1:2892803-2895303 GCF_046254945.1 Alosa pseudoharengus | reverse complement strand
AGAAAAAACAAGTGAGTTGTTCAAAACCTCTCTTTTAGTGAACTCTGTGTACACCAACAATGTTCTCAATGCTCGAGTTCATGTGTACAGACACTGATGATACTTCGATCAAAGTTTCATGTTGTGTCGAGGCTTTATAGTATTTGAAAAATAGCGATTTTGACGCGATTGTATCAAAAAAGTAGTAGCCCTATAGGAATCCCATTCAAAAGGTAATTTCACCCAAAAACGACAACGCATACAAGCTTAAAAGTGGCGCTTTGGACGTACTTAAGCATTTATATGAACGTTTGACTTGGGTACATTCACAAGACACTATATGATCATTTTGGCGAGAGTTACGCAGATGAAACGTGTGATTGTTTGCTGATAAGATGCACCCGTGCTTGTTAGGGGCGTGCTGCAGAGAAACTTCTCTGTATGACGAAACGCCGGTTGGTAGTGATTGGTGATCAAAGGAACTCCAATGATTTTAAACCTCAAACTGTGCCCTCCCACCCGGAAATAAACGAACGCCTATGGATCTAGGCCAGACTCTCTGCGAAGTCAGAGAGTCTGGTTTCCAGGCTACACAAACACACACACACACAGGAACTTACGTACGTACACACACACACACACACAGGAACTTACGTAGTTCTTTCACACAGTCGTTAACCAGCTGCTGTTCCTTCTCCTCGTAGGTGAAGGTCTCTGTCTTCAGGTGACATGCCTAGCAACAGACAGCAACAGGTGACATGCCTAGCAACAGACAGCAACAGGTGACATGCCTAGCAACAGACAGCAACCGTGTCAGTATCACTGTAGCCACCAAACCATCATCAGCACCATTTCAATGGTAATCAGCGACTGGATAAGATGATTCCACACCCCCATCTCACAAACAAGAGCATTCACCCACAATAATATCACTCACTTACTCACTCATACACACACACACACACACACACGAGCATTCACCAACAATAATATCACTCACATACATACTCATCCACTCACTCACTCACATACAACTACAGACGCATACATACATGCACCACACTCGTACACACACGGCCAAACTCCATCACACAAACATGAACATTTACCCACAATAATTACCACGCACTCTCCCACTCATACACGTACACACACACACACACATACTCCACCGACAATAATTATCACACACTTACTCTCTCACTCACTCACTCACTCACATACACACACACACACAGGCACAAACACATACAAATACAGATGCATGCATACATACACAAAAGCCTCACTCACACACACACTCTCACACACACACACACGCACCTGTGAGCGCAGGGCGAGGTTCTCCTCCTCCAGGTCCTGTAGCTTGCTCTGCAGCGCCTCCAGCTGGCTGAGGCTGACGGCGCCCCCTGGTGGCTGGGGGTGTTTGAGGGGCGTGGCCGAGGAGCTGGAGTCCGTCTCGCTCTCCTCCGACGCACTGGCCACCATACGCAGCAGCTCGTCCTTCTTACCCAGCTCATGCTGCAGCTGGTGCACCTGGGGGGGTCAGACGAGTGTGAGAGAGTGTGTGTGTGTGTGTGTGTGTGTGTGTGTGTGTGTGTGTGTGTCTCGCTCTCCTCCGACGCACTGGCCACCATACGCAGCAGCTCGTCCTTCTTACCCAGCTCATGCTGCAGCTGGTGCACCTGGGGGTGTCAGCGGGGGGGTCAGACCAGTGTGTGTGTGTGTGTGTGTGTGTACTGATGTCTTTAACTATTGTGTGTGTGTATACTGATGTCTTTAACTATTGTCTTTTATGTACATCTGACAGAGGACAGAAGCCATCAGAGTGTGTGTGTGTGTGTGTGTGTGTGTGTGTGTGTGTGTGTGTATGTGTTTATATCTATGTCTATGTCTATGTCTATGTCTATGTGACCCTGTCTAGTGCATGTACAAGGCATTGGACCAGTTGTATTCCTGTGTGTGTGTGTGTGTGTGTGTGTGTTACCCTGTCCAGAGCCTGTGCTAGCTGTTCCTCCAGCGACTCGTTCCTCTCCTGCAGCACATGGTTCCTCTGTAGGAGCGACTGACCAATCCGAGCAGCCAACTCCAGGTCCCGGTCCCTCTGTCCAATCAAAGAGCAGCAGCACAGTCAGCCAACCAATCACAATCCAATCAGCATGACACTACAAACCAATCAGGATTCCTCTCTACTTCTGTATGGGCTGAAGAGACTCACCTCGGCCAAAAGGTGTGTGACCACTTCGATGTCATTGTAAGTCTTGGTCATCTGTTCCACCCTCTCTGCACTGAGGACTATGGGAGAGAGAGGGGTCAGTATACACCACACACACACACACACACACACACCACACACACACACCACACACACACACACACACACACACACACACACACACACACACACACACACACACACACACGAGAAGTATGGATAAAAAAATCAAAACCTACACAGAAATCCACCACACAACACTTGGGAAAAAAACAGTACACACTTCACTTCACCCACCAACACACC
>NW_027468689.1:2870303-2877803 GCF_046254945.1 Alosa pseudoharengus | reverse complement strand
GCTCAATGCTCTGTCGTAAATAAATTATAGGGCAATCTTGTTTCCCCTAAAATGCTTCTGAGAGAGTGGAGCACTACACTCCTTTCTCGCTCAAAAGCAAAGGTCAGACTGAACAGAACCCCACTTACATCAGCTGATGAAAATGGCAGGTCAGCTTACTTTTGTTTACATTTACATCACAGCTCTACAGTAAACAACCAAAGCTATACAGAGTGGTGTTCGAGCTCCTCCGCACAACAGGTTTTGTGTGCAAACTGACGTAGCCCAACCTGCGGCAAAATTGTACTACTAAAATTGTACTAAAATTGCAAAATATTCTACTCAGAGTAAAGCTGACTGCCATGATTATGGATGATGAAAAACAACAGCGCGACGGATTAGGTTAGGCTACATTTGAGGAAGATCCGACGGCTCTGGGTCAGAAAGCTTTTCCCCTTAATCTGTCGTATTAAACAACAAATTATGTTTCACATAAATATGTAAACATAATCAGTGGTCTTTCATAACAAATGCTTCATATTTGATTCAAGCTAACAGTAGAGGTGCAAATGTCAATGTTGTTGTATTGTAGCTGACGTTCAGTTTTGGCTTTTTTGAAAGCATCTTCGCGGATACAGAACAGAAAGACATCATTTGTGTCCACATCCACACTAATTGCTAGTGAACAGAGAGAAATATTTATTTTTCACAACTTCCTTTTACAACAACACAAGAGCCAGTTGAAAACAGCAATCTTCAAATGTGTGGGCAGGCAGATGATCACTGGAATGATATCAAAACTGACTTTAGCCAGTAGGCTAGGCTAAAGGGGAACGTCCGTGATTCTGACCCATCTTTCACAGAGAAAATGCCTATTTTTACTTAGTCGCTTCAAACGCTAAAAAAACGAGTGGGTTTAAAGTGTAATGAATGAGAACATACCTGTCAAATACGTTTTAAACCGCCGTGGGATGTGCATGTGCCCCTGTCAGTGCCCGATCTAACGTTTAGACAATGAACAAGCGAGGGAGGGAGTAGTTGGGCACGTAGTTGGGGCAAGAGAAGGTTACATTTCGACATCAAAAGAAGACTTGTGTGTGACGTCATCAACATGGGACGTTTGTGTTCGAAGATAAAAAATAAAAGTAATTTTGTCAACGAGCTCCCATTCACGCCAGAGATATGTAAGGATATGTGACCGTAAATAAATAAGTAATGAATAAGTAAATTTGAAGAGAGTGAGATTTTATTTTGTCTACGTAATATGGAGCGTCATTGCGTCAGATCAGCTGGGCGAAGGGCGAAACGTTGGAACAGCCCACTTGAGAATGTTAACTTGAGTTGATTTCAAGGAAGATTTGTTTTCGTGTTTGTAAATATCTGACATGGTTTTCTGATTTGTTCAACGTATAGTTGCAACAGTATCAGGTTGTACGTGGCCATTTCCTATTCTCAATCAAAACCATGGTAAGTTTACGATAAACTAAATTAGGCTAGCCAACACTTGTTCAAAGTCGCAGTTAGGTAAAGTTAAAGTTAAGTTTTGGTTTCTGACTGACATGTTCCGCTGTTTAGGCCTCTTTGAGTTTGACTATGCCCACAGATCATCATTAGGGTAATTATAACAACTACCCTAAATGTCCAAACTGTTCATGACCTACAAATCATAGCCGATTACAGTTGCCTCAGATTACTGTGGGACGCTTGGTTAGCTTGTGAAGAAGACTAACTTAGGCTACTAGGTAGCCATGTCAAATGCGTTCAGTTAAGGTAGACTACTGTTTAATATCTGACAGGGAATTACGGTTTAACACTTTAGTCTGGTCAAATAGTTTGGTCAAATAGAACCCGATTTTAATCCATAGCCTCGACTACTTAATTAGCTTAACGCAACGTCGCCTGTATACAAGAGCAAAGGGCTAGTTAGTTGGGATGGAGAAGTGTGAAGCCCCCTTCAGCTTTGTAGAGGCGAGTGGATTTGGTTGACAAGCCATCCGACATAGACTACATTAGGTATGGGGGGATTAGTGTTGTGCAATATTCATAATGCCTATTGTCCAATTTTCTTTTCCACAGCTTGGATGGGAGGCAGGTTATAGGTTTAGTAGGCTATTAGCTTAGGCTATTCTTTGGGTTATTCTAGGGTTTGTTGAAAATAATAGGCCTAGGCCTATAGGCTAGCCTACGGGTAGAGCTTTCTTTCGTTCTTTACAAAAAAGTAATTTTGTTCTGGTTTGTCATTAAATAAGTTCACGGAAAAACAAGCTGCCCAGCAGCTGTCCCAGCACGGTGCCATGACCAAACTGATGCGAGGTCCGTCCCGTCAGCGCGAATAACGGACCGGTTCACGGTCAAAGACCCCATTCTTTGCGCCCTTGTGCTGGAATTAAAGAAACACGCGCTCCCGCGTCGGCTTCAGATGTCCATTCACAGACAAATGCGTCCGTTCATGCGCACGGAGTCGAGCGATGGTTTAGAATAACAATGTGTTTGGCTATGCTATTTGGTAGAGGTCAGAAACACGCAAAATACTCTGAAGGAATTTGAGGAAATGAGTGCCATTAGCGTAAAAACAGATACATTTCAGGGATTTAAATTATTGATAGAGGTGGGTGTGTGCTCTTTGAAATGTGTCTAGTTTATCAACAGCCCAGTGCAAGATGTAGCCTATATTCTTGTTCGTTCGTAAGCTGATGGAGACAAATAGACTATTCAAGTGTCGTTAGATGGCTATTACGATGACGCTTCTTGCAGCCTGGCCATGAATAGTTTTATTATCCCTATTAATCATTTTGCCTTAAAGGAAAGGAACGGAGTAGCTCGGCCAGGGCGCTGATGCCAATGAGGAACGGAGGAAATACGCAGCGAAATCCCGGTGTTTTTCTGCACTTGCAGTCAGGTGAGCGAAACGTTGTCGCTACATAGCCTTCTCTTTATCGTCCGGTGGTAGACACCATGCTCGAGACGGTGTATGCCCGAGGGGAACAGCAAGGAAATGGGAGCTGACGTTGCCATTGATTTTTGTGTGTCTGTGTGTGTGTGTCATAGTTTCTCCTTTTCTCTCTCCCTCTGACTCTCACACTCACTCACTCTCTCACACACGCTAACACACGAGCTGGTCCCTCTTCCTCTCGCGCTCTACACTCATCCTCTCCTCCACTGCCTTCTTCCCTCAGAGGCGCATCTTGAGAAACGGATAAATGCCCTCGCGTGAAGAGCCGTTGCCGCGAAAAGGAACACATGTCGTTCTTGGTAAGTCCCCGCGCTTTCCCTCTTGCCGTCCACTAATGCCGCACAACCACCTTGTCAGTTGGCATGTGCTTTTTCTTTAACCTTGCCTCATCTCGACATCTAGGCTCCGGGAGTGTATAGCCTTGTAGTGTGTGTGTGTGTGTGTGTGTGTGTGTAGACTTGAGCAAAGGGTTATGAGTAATACTTTTTTGTCAGTCCATATTATTTTGACCATAGATAGCCCACTCTGTTGTTCCCTGCCCAGAGAGGTTCTAGCCAGTATATTAACTAGGTAATGTTCCCATTAATCTCTAATCCTCTCGAGAGAGAGCAGAGGAGGGCAGTAGATCACCATTAGCATCTATCCCTCTTCCCCTCCCCTCTTCCTCTCCATCTCTCTCTATCCCTCCCCTCCTTCTTCTCCTCCGTCTTTCTCTCTCCATCTCTCTCTCCCTCCACACCTCTCTGTCTGTTTCCCTCCCCTCTTTTTTCCCATCCCTCTCCCTGCCCTGTTCTATTCCATCCCTCTTTCTCTCTCCACTTCCCTTCCATCCCGTCTCCTCTCTTCCCTTCCATCTTTTCTCTCTCTCCCCCATCTCTCTCTCTCTCTCTCTCTCCCTCTCTCTAATACCCGGTCAGCTCTGTCTTGCTTCTCTGCTGTAATTCACGGCTCATTCCACCTCCATCCTGTTACTGAGGGTTTTACACCTCTGGCAGACAGCAGAGACCTCTGGCCCTGAATTTGCCCAGATGTGTCTGTCTGTGCGTGTTTGTGTGTGTGTGTGTGTGTGCGTGAGTGCGTGCATATGTGTGTGTGTGTGTGACTCAGGGTAATCTCTCTTGTCCTCCCAGTGAACCGAGTCATTGTGTCATTCTCCAGGCTGTCATGCTCATTCTCACAACTTTTCATTCCTAAGAACGGCATGCCTCTCTTCTCCTCTCCTCCACTCACACACACACACACACACACTCAGAAAACAAGTGCTTCGCCTTATCTCAACCAGGAAACCCTTTCTGAGGAGCGCATAATGGTTGTAGACGGAACCATTTTTTCAGAACTTGTCTAAGTTTGTCCGTGAGGATAAGGCAAAGTGCTCTGGAAAGGTTCCTCGTTTTCTGAGTGTGTTCTCCCTAACCTGTCTGTCATCTCATGGGGTGTGTCCTGCACACCTGACCCCGCCTCTCTCACGGGAGGCGTGTCTCATTCCTCCTCACTCCTCCTCCTCTCCAATAGGACTGCTCCTGCATCTCCTCCCACTCTCAGGTCCAGCCAATCAGCATAGAGGACCAGTATGAGGACGTCAGCCATCAATGCCTGGTTAGTAAAGAACAGCGAGCCCACTGTGTTTAGCCCTGCTTTGCAACAGCGCCTCCTATCTGTCAGGTGTAGTCATAGATTAGACTCTTCTTTGTGCATAGTGCAATCCCTCAACTGTCCTCTGAAAAACAGGCCATCCTATCAGCTCTCACTCCACAGGTCCAGGGTACCAGGAACTATGACACCTTTGAGTGCCATGTCCCTTCTTCACCTTAAAAATAGGCGTGTCTTTGAGTAGTGCTATACTAGAGTCGTGCTATACTAGAGTAGAGTAGTGCTATACTATAGTAGTGCTATACTAGAGTCGTGCTATACTATAGTAGTGCTATACTAGAGTCGTGTTATACTATAGTAGTGCTATACTAGAGTCGTGCTATACTAGAGTAGAGTAGTGCTATACTAGAGTCGTGCTATACTAGAGTAGTGCTATACTAGAGTATAGTAGTGCTATACTAGAGTAGTGCTATACTAGAGTAGAGTAGTGCTATACTAGAGTCGTGCTATACTAGAGTAGTGCTATACTAGAGTAGAGTAGTGCTATACTAGAGTCGTGCTATGCTAGAGTAGTGCTTCCATCCACCAGTGTGATTTTACTTATCCAGCATGGGCCTAGAACAGCCTCTCCTGTTTTTTCTAGTGCATTAGCCACGTTTACATGGATAGTTTTTTTACCACTCCGATTAAACTATTCCGAATAAAAAATATGTGCTGTCTGTTTACATGGGGTACATTCTATTCTGATCAGGTGCTCTCAAGCACTTTAGAATCTTTGATCGGAATAGCCGTTGTTGTCTACTTTTCCGGATTTGGAATTTTCATTCCGATTGAGATGTTTATATGACAATTTTTATTCTGATTGAGCCATTATTACGTTTTTTAATCGGAATAGAAGTGTCCATGTAAACGTGGCTATCGTCTCCTGTCTGTCTGCCTGTCTGTCTGTCTGTCTGTACAGTCTTAGGGTTGTAGTTATAACGTCACTATTTGTCTGAGTTCTGCAGAGTAACTCTTCAGATAGCATAGCATACCCTCTAAACATGGTGTACTGAAGGTCAGAACCGTATCCAGCACGGTTCCCTCAGCAGGATTACAGAACCGTGCTGTGCTGCAGAATCCCTGTGGTGGGTTCATAGGTCAGAGGTCAGCATGGTCATAACAGGATAAGGTCACTTGCAGAAATAAGACTTGACCCACAGCTTACCCTTTAAACCCCGTCATTTTCACATACTTTGGAAAGCCCTTTTGAGGTTTTTTTTCGCATTATTTTCTCATTATTTTAATATATAAGAGGTTATGCTTTTGGTGCGGTTTCCTGTGTTTTTGGCTGTGTGCAGCATTGTGCAAAACCAAATGTTTTTATTTTTATAAGCCCAGAGGAAGATGGGCCGAGGAAGAACCTTTTCAATTTTGGAGCGGTTCCGACACACAGAAGGGTGGCTCAGCACTTAGCTTCACTTTTGCTAACGTTGTGACCTGTGGCAGTGGCCGAGGTCTGCGCTCTACGAGAGCACCTCGAGTGGTTGTCTGTTTCCAGAGCAGGTTTGCTGTGGAGGATGGAGGTCTGCGCTGAGTGGTTGTCTGTTTCCAGAGCAGGTTGGCTGTGGAGGATGGAGGTCTGCGCTGAGTGGGTGTCTGTTTCCAGAGCAGGTTTGCTGTGGAGGATGGAGGTGCGGAAGTGTCCATGTCTGTGGTGTCCTCTCTCTGCTGCCTGCGTTAGGACCTTCCTGTCAGGCCTTCCGAGTTATTTCACCATTTTCAGGACGGACACGTGTTAAGTGCTCAATTATGTTGCCACGTGTTAAGTGCTCAATTATGTTGCCCTCTTTGTAGGTCGTTTTACATCACATTCTCTGCGGGCAGCCCGATAGCCCTGCTAATGTGTGCCAACGTGTGCCAACGTGTGCTAATGTGTGCCAACGTGTGCCAACGTGTGCCAAGCTGGAAGCGCTGTCAGGGCAGCTCCCTCGAGCACGCTGAGAAGGGCGCGCAGTGTGCGTGCGTGCGTGCGTGCGTGCGTGAGAGTCCTGTGTGTCCTTCCCGCAGCTCAGTGTTAGGAACAGTGGCTGTGACGCGTGTCCGTGGAACCTGGAGTTCTTTACCTGACAGCCAGGGTCACCATAGTCCAGCTAGGGACTCCTCATGCCTGAGGTATTCTGCCGTACAAAGGCACACTGCAGTCACTACGCATTTGGTCAAAAGATTTTGTTCTGTGTTGTGTACCTAAAAAAATCCTCCAAAGTAGATATAACATGAATGTATTACCAGTAATACCTACAACATGTTAGGCTGGACATTGTAAGACATTTTTCTCAGTTTCATTGTTTGCATATTTACTTCATGTTTCCTTTGTAGGGCAGTATACATGGATTTCTATGCAACGTCACGAAAACTTGCATGCGCAACTACATGGCAGAAAATACCATAGAACAGCATAGAGCAGAGCTCTCCATGAAAAGATTACAATGAGTTTTTGTGCTGAAAACCGCACCAATCGAAATCACAATGGTTAGAAAATGTTCAATATCCCTAAAAATGTCCTCGCCAAAAACGCCAAAAGACGATGTAAAAATTAATAATGCAAATGAACATCAAACTCTGAAATTAGATGTTATTATCATTGAGACAGCAGGGGTATAAAAAAAGGCCGATTGTAGCTTACAGCAGCCGACTATTAGGTTAAGTTTATAACGTTGTGCGCGCGCATCTAGTTTTTTTAGTAAACGGGAAACCTGTCTATAGTGCAGGATTATTATAATTACCAGCCTACGTGCTTTAGCGTATGTTAGTCTATGTAATAACTATGTAATAAATCTATGTGCTTCAGCCGATATAACTCCGACTATGTGCTTCTGCCGATGTATTATTCAGTATTATAAGTGTCTTTTGTGTGTGAGGCTAAATGCAGGGGTGGCTGGTAATGCTCACTGCCGCCATGCAAAGGTTGGCCTTTACTGGTCACATGCAGGGGCAAT
>NW_027468689.1:2860303-2862803 GCF_046254945.1 Alosa pseudoharengus | reverse complement strand
GGTTGTAGGTCTCGGGGGGGGGGGGGGGGGGGTGTCTGGTATCGGTTGCCATCCGAGCGGGGGGGGGGGGGTTCTTGTATCAGTTGCCGTCGGTGGGGGGGTGTGGGTGTTGGCGTCTTGTTTGTGCGATACACTACAGACTCTGTATATTTAACAATTATTTATTAACAAAGTAACAACACCAAACAAACTATACAACAGTATACAAATATTTCAAAATATTTGTGTAATTTGTGCAATTTTAACAAAGACTATTACAAACTATAGAACAACTGCAAAAGAAAGAAAACAAAATGTGCAAATGTGATCAGTCGCTACTTATGGCAGAGCTGACAACTAGCATGTTACAAGCCATCCTCCTTGGCTTTAAAAAGATCATTTCAAGGGCCCTTTGGTAATTGCACTGTTTTACTATTGGACCATTAATGCTTATCTTCATGCAGGCTGTCAGACTGTTGACCTGCAGACTGTTCCGCAGGTCTGTCCTGATCTATACACCGAGAGTGAATGAAGTTTAGATTAGACGCGCAAGTCACCACTGTGCTGAGAGCAGGTGGCTGTTTACCCGGCCGCTTCTCCGGTCAAATTCGCGTCAGGTCAATTTAGCTCCCCGGTCCCAAAGAACTAAGAGCAACAGCAATATATTTCACTCAGAACATTTATTTTAAAAGACTGCAACACTGACAGTGAAACAACAAACAAGCTTGGCAACGTTAACTAAAGGGATCAGTCGGGATTAATTGCCAAAAGAACGAAAATGACAAATCACGCAGTCGGCTAAATATTTTAAACTTGCGACAAACGGATGAACCCAGCATCGGTGCGTCGCATAAATTAAAACACAAATTGAAGCAACAACTTGATCATTGGACAACCCTACCACTAAACCTTTCCATAGGCCTGCAACGTTTATGACATAAAAAGTGGAATATGAACGCATTTCATCACACCTGAAGAGTGTGGCTGTTCGCGATTTGACTGATTCTTGAGAACGAGGAGCGAGATATTTGCACCACTCAGCTCCGTTCACTAGCTCTGATTCGGAGGCATATCACATACGTAAAGATTATAAAATCTGATTATTTTTCGATTCATGACACGTTTCTTCTTATTTTTTAATGCGTTCTGCGGAGAAGGGAGATTGGCGTTGGTCACGTTTTTTTTTGACGACGTAGTTAAGGCGGCAGGCTTGTTTTGCCAAGGCGGCCGCCTTGACTGCAAAGTGCTGCGGGAAATCCTGCATGGCATCATCCCACTGTCACTCATCCTACTGTAGGCAGCTGTAGAATGTGTCTGAAGTTCTGTTCCTCTTTTACACATTCTCTCGTTTTCTCCCTCTCCTCTCCTTTCCTCTCCTCTCCGCTCCTTTCTTCTCTGCTCCTTTCCTCTCCCCTCGTCTCCTCCTCCCCTCCTCTCCTCCTCTCCTCTCCTCCTCTGTCCCTCCATCTCAGAGGAGTGAAGGCGAGCCATATCCTGTTGTCTGTGGAGGGTCGTGTGTGTCTGTCTGGGCTGCAGAGTGTGTACAGTATGATGCGTGAGGGCAAGCGTGTGAAGGCCGTGTTCGACATGCCACAACACAGCCCAGCTCTACTGCCCTGGCTCAGCCCAGAGCTGCTACGACAGGTAACACACACACACACACACACACTCACACTCACACACACACACACTCACACACATTCAAGCACACACACAACCTCCTATACAGACACACACACACACACACACACACACACACACACACACATACACAAATACGCACACACAAACACACACACAGAAACTCCCATACAGACACACACACAACCTCCTATACACACACACACACACACACCTCTACCCAGTCCAGCAGCCCATAGCCGCTCTGCTCTCTGTTCCTCTTCAGGATCTCCATGGTTACGGTGTGAAGTCGGACATCTACAGCCTGGGCATCGTGGCCTGTGAGCTGGTCAGTGGCAGAGTGCCCTTTCAGGACATGCCCCCCACCCTGGTAAGGCTGCTTAGGGTCAAAGGTGGCTCCCTGACGCCCGCAAATTAGATAAAATCTCCCGTAATCTAGAGTGAGCGATCAAGAGCGTGCATACGAGACCGCGTGTGCATCTGAGTGTAACGCGCACACAACGGGAGAGAGAGAGAGAGAGGGGTGGTGAGTGTGTGTCTGAGCGCATCCAAGACAGAGAGCATCCTGATTGGCCTGTTTCGCTAAATCAACCAATCAGTTTTCAGTGTAGGCGGGCTTTTATCTCCTTTCTCCCGAACTTAATTAATCAGTTCAGTGTATAGGAACAGGAGCGTCATAGCAGAGTCAGTGCCTCAAAAAAATGAAAATGTAAGACCCGTTTCAAAGTGTAGGCTACCCTTCTATCATAAAAGTAAAAAATAATGATAGGCCTAGTCTTGCATGCTGCACTGTTTGTAACAGTGACTTTAGCGTTGCCCATGGCGGGTTAAATGATTGCAAAAGACATGTTGAGGTGAGTTTTAAATGTGAAGGTGAAGT
>NW_027468689.1:2842803-2855303 GCF_046254945.1 Alosa pseudoharengus | reverse complement strand
CAGCAGTACTGTGCTTCCCCGTAGCCCCCAGATGGCAACCGGCAGCTGCAGAGCCCGCCCAGATCCGGCTGAGATCCGGGTCAGAGTCTGGGCCGGCATCTGCTGCTGTCTGGCCTTCAACTGAACACTGCCTCACAGAGTCTGCGTGTAGAGAAGGAGTTTAAGGAGAAACCTTTGTAGCCTACTGTTGAACAACAGTATGCAGTCTGAACTGTGATTTATGACCTATGATGACAATAATAACATATGCAGAACTGACACTTTGTCCATTTTTGGAAAGTAATTGTTGTATGATGAGCATTAGGTGTATAAAAAATATATTCTTATCCTGTTTTTAAGATGATCTGAGTCTTGTCTTTCTTTATGTGTTGTAGTGTTGTGTGTGAAGAGTTAATTTCTGGGTATTGGAATAGGTCTGCCTTCTCAGACACCAGACGAGACTAAACGGTTCTTGGCCCAGATCGGATGAGCCACGGGGGAGACTTTGGGACTCAATTAAAGACGCTATTTATTCATGCGGAAATTAACCTACATCTGTCCATGCCCTTAAGAAGCGATGCAATTATAGGGCACAATGTGATGAAGAGGGATTACTGTTATCTTCATCGCTTAACGCGTTCTCATGGGCAGAGGACTGAAACCTCTACTCCATCATCTGAGTTCATGCGCCTGTATCCTGTGCTGTGTGCTGCCAAGGTGGGCCATCGCATACCATACTAAAAAAAGTGTAGGAATAAATCAAACGTTTTTTCCTGGAGATTGCTCTAGGTTAGGCCTACGGTCGTTTAGGCTATTATTGGAGAAATAACTGGAAATTAGACAAAGACTTAGCGTGTTAATAGTTTTCATATGGTGAATACGTAGGCCTAGTTAAAATGTCTAATAATGTTTCTTTTTTATGTTTGAAGCGACCTAAAGGCCCATGACTTTAACTAGGCTACGTTACAGCGTAGGCTATAAATTAAAACAACGTGATTGAATGGCACGTTGCGGTGTCGGTGCACTCTAGAATCTTTGGTTACCATACCTGCGCGGTTTGTTTGGTTCCAGCAGAGCCGTTATCTGGCGAGCTTTACTGAACGTAATGGTGAGAAAAACAATGTTGACCTATCTTGCATTTTATTTTCACTAACGCCTGAACCACTAAGGAAATGATTTATGCTACATGTTACAACTAAATTATTTTATCTTACCTTATATCAATAAGAGTGAAGTCTGAACAATGAAGTTAATACTACCAGACGCGAGCCTCTTTTGGGTTGCCAGGTGTAATGAAGACTTAGCTAGCTAACGTTAGTTGACCTGCAGCTGCTTGAACGTTTCTCCAACCATGACCCAGCTACACATTACGGAAACAGTGAAAACAAAAAATACCTCTCTAACCAACGTAACATATTTAGCTGAAGTTAGCGATGCAGATGAAGTTTAGCCTAGGCTACCTGTTGTGGAGAAATATGGCCAGCTCTGCGTCAGACTTGATATTCTTCGTTTGACAAAGACGTCACCATCTCAGGAAGCTCCTCCGATGTCCACTTAATTTGTTTCTTGTTTTAATTTTGGAAATTTGCCTGCCTCTCGTAGGCGTTCATGACTAACTGACAGCTGTTGACAGTTGGCCTTTGCTAATTTGGCAACCCAAGGACGTGCTAGCCCATTATTAATACGCTATTCTAGAATTAATTGTTCAAAACATAAACGAAAATTCCAAGAGATTCCGCCCCGTAATTCATTTTTTTTCATGTGTTTTACGGGGATTTACGGGTTAGAGTAATGTTGTCAAATAAGCCATTGCTTCAATTCATCGTGTTTCCTTACTCTCTGACAACATATGGTGATCATTTTTGGAATGGTTACAGTTTATTTTCCATTATTTCCTACATAGCCTACTGGACCTTTAAATTTTGTCATTGAAATAATTTAGCAATTCCATCCATGAAAAATAGGACTAGGCCTATTGAGAATGAGGAGATATGGCTATGAGACATAAGACTAAAAAGACTAGGCTAGGCCTACAACAAAAAATACATCTGTCCATTTGTTGTAGAAAAAGTTACAGACTAGCCTTGAGTAGCCTAGCCTAAGTAGGCCCTAAACAGTGCAGGCCAACACACCCACTCACAACAGAGATGGCACACCCAGGTGACTGTGCTAACATACACACACACATAGCCTACTCACTCTAACAACAAATGTGTCTGTGTTGACTGAAATCCACATTCTCTCCTGCTCTGTCTCTCTCACTCTGTTTCTCTCTCTCTCTCTCCGTTTCTCTCCCCCTCTCTCTCAGATGAAGAAGGCGGGGATGCAGGTCCTGGCTCTGCGCCCCGGGGAACGCAGACGTCTGACCAACCCGCGCGCGCTGGAGCTCTTCCGACAGTCCGTGCGAAGCGTCATGATCATGTGGCGCGTGTGCCGCATCTTCATGTCACGCTCCAACTACTCCATGCACCTCAACATCCTGGAGAACCTCAACACCCAGCTCGCAGGAGTGGTGTGTGTGTGTATGTGTGTGTGTGTGTGCGTGCCTGTGTTTGTGTGTGTGTGTCTGTGTTTGTGTGTCTGTGTGTGTGTGTCTTTGTGTGTGTGTGTGTGAGTCTGTGTGTGATGGCGTATGACGGGTTTGGAGTGGAGGTACAGAGTGTGTGTGTGTGTGTGTGTGTGTGTGTGTGTGTGTGTGTGTGTGTCTTAAGGTTTGGGGGGTGAAGGGAGGGAGTGTATGTGTGTTACCAGGTGTGTGAGATTTGGGTATTGCCCAGGGAAATATTGTTATTTGTGTGTAAACAGTGTTATATCTTTGACAGGGCAAAAACCTTGTGTTTGATCTGAACCACTTCAAAACCAAAAAGGTACATTGTCACCTTTACACTATTCTACACTACTCTTTAAACTAATCCCCATAAACAGCACGTGGTTTAAGCTCATGGTCGTGGAAGTTGTGTTTGCCTGTCCTAGGTGTACTACTATGTTTAATGTGTGTGTGTTTTGGTGTTTTGTGTGTGTGTGTGTGTGTGTCCCTTTCAGAACCACATTCCTCTGAAGCTGGTGGAGATCATGTGCAAGCACCCAGAGCATCGGTCAGAGCAGGAGGTGTTGCTGCTTCTCAGCCTGTTGATCACCATCGACGGTTTCCGCCGCTACAGTCCTACCCTGCAGCTGCTGCTGTCCCGCATTGTCCGCTACCAGAGGTCAGTACACACACACACACACACACACACACACAGTGCCACAAATCACAGAGATGTGTGTGTATGTGAATGCATTGTTTGTGTGTATGTGTGTATCGTGTGTAGCCTATGTAAATTGAGGTTCAGTGAATTAAATTTTATATATTTGTGTGTGTGTGTGTGTGTGTGTGTGTGTGTGTGTGTGTGTGTGTGTGTGTTTGTGAGGTTGGAGAGGCGTAGGGTGGTGGTAAAGAAGGGGGACCTTGGATTCAGCTTCTACTTTGTGTTTTCTGGTCAAGTGGCTGTGACCAAAGACAAGGATGGCAACAGCGCCTTCGTGGACAAGGAGCCCATCCTCATTAAAAAGGGCATGGGCTTCGGGGTGAGTAGAGAGAGAGGGAGAGAGAGAGAGAGAGAGAGAGAGAGAGAGAGAGAGAAATAGAGAGAGAGATAGAGAGAGAAAGAGGAGAGAGAGAAAGAGAGGGAGATAGAGAGAGAAAGAGAGAGAGGAGAGAGAGAGAAGAGAGAGGTAGAGACCATGTGTTGTACTTGTCTGTTAAATCGCTCCGGTCAAACATTTGGCATATTTGCCTATATGTTTAAATCATTATATTTTCGTACATTTCCAAACAAAACTCATTTCAAGGGAGTTATCCTCAGTGGGTGAGTAGAGAGAGAGAAAGAGAGAGAGACAAACAAAACCCATTTCAAGGGAGTTATCCTCAGTGGTTTCATATGGCCTGCACTTTCCTACCCCACATTATACATGTTCCTCTGCCGTTAGTGTGGTCACTTTAACCCAGTGTGTGATGTAGAATCCCATGGGGGTGTGTTGTGTAGGACGTGGCCCTGATCAAGGGGCTGAGGAGGAACGCGACGGTCGTGTGTATGGAGGAGACCGAGCTGATGGTCATCGACAAGGAGGACTTCTTCGCCAACAAGATGGACGTGGAATTAAAACGCGAGTTTGAGTACCGCTTCAACTCCTTCAGGTGCTTAGAGAGCAGATAAAGAGACGCCACACACGCATAGGGCTCATAAACACACACACACACACACACACACACACACACATAGAGCTGTCACAAGACACACACACATACACACACACAGACAGATAGACACCACACACACATAGAAGTTAAAGAGACACTATACACACACAGAGCTGTTAAAGAGACACTCACACACGTAAAGCATCTGTCATAGAAGTCCTCTGTCCTGCTATATTACATCCATTCCAAACATGATAGCACATTGGTAAACAAATGTTTTCAGTTATGGCTAAGTTCCAAATGGCTTTTTATTTCATTTTTAAGGAGAAGTCTTTTTTTTATTTAGCAAATCTTTCTTTCTTTCTTACTATCTATGTATGTATCTATCTATCTATCTACTCTTTCTTTCTGTTCTTGACTTTATCTATTTATTTTCAGAGGGATGAGAAATGCTGGCAAGCCTCACCTAATTATAGAAGTCAAGTCTGATGTTGTTGTTGTTGTTGTTGTTGTTGTTGTCCTATCGGAGAGAGTTCCCACACTTCCTGTGAGTCTGACCCTACGGCCCTCTGCTGCAGGTCCCTGGAGCTTGTGTCGTCCTTCTCGTCCCCCCTGATTGAACGCTTGGCAGACCACTCCAAAGCAGAGCTGTTCCGACATGGACGCATCGTCGTCAAGGACACCAACGACATGGGCAACCTCATCTTTGTAGCGCGGGTAATGATTGACTGTGTGTGTGTGTGTGTGTGTGTGTGTGTGTGTGTGTGTGTGTGTGTGTCTGTGCAACCTCATCTTTGTAGCGTGGGTAAGCATGCAGGATTGAGGTTTGTGGGTATAGCAAGCTGATTGACATACAGAAATACTTTCTTTGTGAACGAGTGAAATATTATGTGTTGGTATATAACCTGTGATTGACTGTGCGTGTGTGTGTGTGTGTGTGTGTGTGTGTGTGTGTGTGTGTGTGTGTGTGTGTGTGTGTGTGTGTATGCGTGTGTGTGTGTGTGTGTGTGTGTGTGTGGTATCATCTTGTGGTCAAAGTTTAAGCCCTTTATGTAGTGTCTGGTGACTAGAGTTTACATTTAAAAGGAGTATGAGCTGAATCAGAGAGAGAGAGAGAGATAGAGAGAGTGTGAGAGAGAAGGAGAATGAGAGAGAGAGAAAGAGAGAGAAAGATAGAGAGAGTGAGATAGAGGGAGAGTGAGAGAGAGAGAAAGAGAGGAAGCGAGAGAGAGAGAAAGAGAGAGTGAGAGAGAGAGAAAGAGAGGAAGCGAGAGAGAGAGAAAGAGAGAGAGAGAGAGAGAGAGAGAGAGTAAGAGAGGAAGCGAGAGAGAGAGAAAGAGAGGAAGAGAGAGAGACATTGTCTGACCAAGTGTTCTGTCTCCTCTCAGGGTCTGTGTGATGTTCTTAGAAAGGTGGACCTGACAAAGTGCAAGACGTACCAGCGTCTGCTTAAAAAACATCAGAGTGCAGGTACACACAGGCCTATGCTCACACATACACACACACACGTGAGCACTGTATCTGTTAGTGTTTGCTGTTTGTATTGTTGTTGTCCTCATGTGTGTTTTCTGTGTGTCGTGTCACATCCTGTTAAGAGAGCAGCGTGAAGACTGTGTCGCCACGGCAGCCAGAGGGTGTCTCATCAGAGAAGACCAGCACACACACACACAGGTTGGCCCCGCCCCCTTCCTTCCCATGAACACATTAATAACTCATCCTGCTCTCTTTCTCTCTGTCTGTTTCTCTCTCTATCCCTTTATCCCCTGCCCCATCCATCTCTCTCTCTTTCTTCTTCAATTAATCGATCTCTCCGTCTCTATCTTTCTCTTTTGCTTCCTCTCTCTCTTCCCTTCTCTCTCTCCCTTACTCTCTCTCTTCCTCTCTCTCTCTCCCTTACTCTCTCTCTTCCTCTCTCTCTCTCCCTTCCTCTCTCTCTTCCCTTCTCTCTCTCCCTTCCTCTCTCTCTTCCTCTCTCTCTCTCCCTTACTCTCTCTTCCCTTCTCTCTCTCCCTTACTCTCTCTCTTCCCTTCTCTCTCTCCCTTCCTCTCTCTCTTCCTCTCTCTCTCTCTTGTCCTCAATTCATTCATATCTCCATCTTTCTATCTCTCAATTCCTCCTTCTGCTTCTTCTCTCTCTCTCTCTCTCTCTCTCTCTCTCTCTCCACAGAGGGTCTCCCACACCAGTGAAAGGCCCACCCGTTGACCTCCCCACCTCCGCTTGGTTCCTGATTGACAGCCTGCCACAGGGCAGCACTTTTGTAAGACCTGCAAGCTCCACCCCCTGACCCCCAGCGAGGCTCATGGTGGCTAAAGATGTCCCTCTGTTGTTGACTGTCCCTCATTCCCTTCTAATAGTATATGTACAGATACTCTTGGTTTGTTATGACCTGTGTGTGTGTGTGTGTGTGTGTGTGTGTGTGTGTGTGTGTGTGTCTGTGTTTGTGTGTGTGTCTGTGTGTGTCTGTGTGTGTGTGTGTGTGTGTGTGTGTGTGTGTATGTGTCTGTGTTTGTGTGTGTGTTTGTGTGTGTGTGTGTGTCTGTGTGTGTGTGTGTGTGTGTGTGTGTGTGTGTGTGTGTGTGTGTGCGTGCAGGGTCTGAATGAGTACCTGATCCCACACAGACAGAGGGACAGCCGAAGCCTGACGCTGGTCAGTCGGAGCGTTGAGATTCTCAGAGTGGACAAGACCTGCTTTGATGAGCTGGTCGATGATGAAACCCTGAAGAAACTGAAGGACATTCAGAAGACCTATCCCAGGTAAGACTTTGAGTCACACACCTACCCCAGTTAGGTAGCCTAGAAATCTAGACGCACCCTAGCGGCAGCGAATTACATTTGCTGCCAGGGCTAGTCTAGCAACTCTCCGTTGGCTTGTGAGCTGGAAAAATGAAACTTCTATCAGGCCAATCAAATCGTGTATAAAGACGTTAGGTGGGCTTAACATAATGATTGATGGCAGAGTTGCAACGGTTTGGCTTGAATTCCCTGCTACTTGAAAACAAAGAAGATGGATGTTGCTGTTGACGAACAGCGTGACACGTTAAGCTTTTTTTAAGTTGACAAAAGTTTGAACTAGCCAACTAGCTCCACTGGTGGGAAAACGCATGGGACTCATAGCGCTGTCCTATTGCGTGCAGAGGGAATTTGAGAGACAACCGATTATCCCGCCCCTCGGACTGAGCACTGTGAACATTTTAATGTGGGTCTGGCTCGTCAGGCTACCAGTTAGGCCTATCCCAGACGAGACTCAAAACACACCTGCCCTAGGTAGGCCTATCCCAGACAAGACTCAAAACACACCTGCCCTAGGTAGGCCTATCCCAGATGAGCAGGGCTAGTGGAGGCTAAACGCAAATAAACACAGTCGATTCACTTCTGGAATTTCAGAAATAGAGTTTATCCACCTCTTATTAGAGTTTATCCACCTCTCAAAAGAGTTTTTTCACCAATTGCAACTTTTAACATTCAAAAATCAATTCAAATCAATCAATTAAACATTATCCACATTTACAATATGTACACTCATCAACACCTTATGAATCATTTAATACCACTGGTATTGTTATAAATAATGGACATTAACAGCCACAATCATCAAACATGTTCTGAATGGCTTTTTTAAAAATCCAATACTGCACGGTTCAGTCCACCTTACGGTGATCAAAGAATTCATTTCTACCACCACACCCCTGCAGGTGAGACTAAGGCAATGTGCAGTAACTAAACAAACAATGAAACGGTGAAGTTTTGTGTGTGAAAACTTTGCTCCGTTTTCTTAAAACATTAAACGCAAAACCTCAGCTTTAAAGGGAAACTTGGCAGGATGTCCCCCTCTGCTGGAGAAATTGTGCATTACGCTATTTCAAACTGTGGGAAAAGGTAACAATAAAGCACATGGATTTGTTTACAAGCTAGCGAACGGTTAGCATAAGTTTGGCAGAACTATGTGGATGTTACAAGGTAAGAAACACGATTTAAAACGAGTTTCTTGTTTCTCACTTCTCTTTCCGGACGGTAGTCTCAATGTTTTTTTTAAAGTATATTTTTTATGCCTTTAATGATGGTGACAGTGGAGAGTGACAGGAAGCGAGTGGGAGAGAGAGTTGGGGTGGGATCCGGAAAGGACCACAGGAAGGGAATCGAACCCAGGTCGCCGGCGTACGGTGCAGGTGCCCCAGCCAGTTGCGCCACAGCTGGGGCCGGTAGTCTCAATGTTGCAAGGTTCGTTTTCCGCCTGGGAACGCTAGGGGCAGCGGGGAAAGTCACCATTTTCACCAGAACAGGTCATTTAACCATCCAAATGATTTCTAAACGGGTTTATTACATTGAAATAGTTGCCAAGTTCCCCTTTAAGCACTATTTACAAAACCTCTGACCCCTCTTGCAAAATCAAACTTTCGCTTCAAAACAGTTTTACTTGTGCTCAAAATCAAACACTGCTCTCAAATCATAGACAAAGTTATCAAAATGATAAACACTATCAAGCAGTCAGTAAACAATACACCAGAAAAAAAAAAAAAACACATTGTTCAAAACATAGTTTTCAGGAAGAAGTACATTTCTCAAAACAAATTTCAGATTTTTCTGTCATTGTCTTTTGATGAACGAAAACATCACGTAGACTGAACATCAATGAGTTCAAGCAACTGAGAACTTTCTTCAGCCGATGGGTTTTAGTGTTTTAGCAACTGAGAAAAACTAACTCATTTGACCAAATGCATAGTAGGTATGTGACTTGCCTTTGTACAGCATCATAGTACATTTTTCTTTTGTGTAGCCTAGGGACACCTAAAGAACTTTTTTTGCAGCAGAGTTTGGCCTGTGCGAGTCTTTACGGGGCAGCCGTGGCCTACTGGTTAGTGCTTCGGACCTGTTACCGGAGGGTTGCCAGTTTGAACCCCGACCAGTAGGAACGGCTGAAGTGCCCTTGAGCAAGGCACCTAACCCCTCACTGCTCCCCGAGCGCCGCTGTTGATGCAGGCAGCTCACTGCGCCGGGATTAGTGTGTGCTTCACCTCACTGTGTGTTCACTGAGTGTGTTTCACTAATTCACGGATTGGGATAAATGTAGAGACCAAATTTCCCTCACGGGATCAAAAGAGTATATATACTTCTACTTGAAGGGTCTAACCTGTGCGCTTTTCTCCCATAATGCTCTCTGCTCTAGCGACGAGGATCTCTGCACCGTGCTGCTACGGCACCAGGGATGGGAGAGGTTTAAGGTCGCAGTGACGATGGACGTGTTGGCCTACTGCCCGCAGCGTGACCGTGGCGCCATGCCCACCTCCTGCGGCGTCAGAGCCAACCACAAACCCCTCGCTGGCCAGTCCACCCCCGGCGGGAGACCCACCTGAGCTCACACACACCATGCCCAGGGGCAAACACACAGCCGCGGGGCAGAATGCTGCAGAGGATGCTCGCTTGGTCCCCTGCATATCCTTGGAATCCATCGCTCATCTACAGTGGAAAATGCTTTTATTAAAAAGTAGCATTCAGCATTCTATATGACCTGTTTTGTATTAGCAAAAACCATCAAGACTTTTTTTTATTGTTATTGTTTTGATACCATAAAACACTGTATGATGCACAAAAGCATAGAAAATATTATAACTCACAGATATATGCAAGGAGACGTAAGGGCTCGATGATCATGTCCTGGACATCAGTAATGTCTTATATCCAACTGGAAATGTGGTCAATTATTAAAACTGAAATAATAATAATTGATTGAAAGGATTAGACTACAGTGTGCACACTAATAGTTAAACAAATCATCCCACTGCAGATTAGCAGCCGTCAATTTCACCAGCATCAACACCCAGTGGAAAGGCCGAGTGATTATGTCCGTATGTGCAGATGAATCCACAGTTTATGATCTCTCATACATTTTCTGTTGTTAATCCAGTGCTTCTACTGTAGGCTATATTACAGGAACCATTATTATCCTATAATAAGTCGACCCAGGTGGGACTTGAACCCACAATCCCCAGCTCCGGAGGCTGATGCCTTATCCATTAGGCCACTGGGCCCTGCTGTTGAAGGGGTGTAGCCTATCCATTGTTTTAGCAGGTTCTCTGTAGCCCCCTACTGCTAAACTGAGAGAGTAACCTATGACTGGATGTCTGCGTCTTGCAGAATTAATAGAAGAAACTCCGGAAACTAATATATTTATTTATCTTTTTAAGCAGCAAAGTTTTCCTACATATTTATTTAAAACAATTATTCATCTTTTATGTAGGCTACTGTCAATGGTTATTTTCAACTGTTGCACTGCCTTGATGAGGCCAGTAGATGGTGCTCCCCATCACTGTTAAGGCAAATTACTTCAGCAAAGTAGACAACGAATGTAGCCTAAATTCCAAAATATTTAAATGCATGAGGGAGATTTAAACTGTCACTATAAGCCGTTGCACTTTTCTCGAATGCTACAGTCTCGACCTACATTTCAGTGAGGCCTACTGGAGAAGAGGGTTCTGCTGCCAGCATTGCCTGAACAGTGGACAAGAAACTGCACAAGAAAAAACACAGGGGCGTGGTGGTGACGCTGCATCAACTTCACTACTGTTACATTCCATACGAATGTTTCAATAAATAAATGATTTAGCCTACACTGCACGCAAGCAAACAAGATAAACCAAAGAGGCTTGGCCCATAAGAAGAACAGCCAATAAAAATGTAAGAGAAGCGTGGATCCGTCACAACCAAGACACGCCCTTAACTACTCGTGAGCTCCGAGCTCCACATCGGCAACGTAAAGGAATAGCTTACTGTCGTAAAACCTGACTGGAAAAAAATCAACAAACCCCTCCTGCCTCTGCTGTTGCGTTGCGTTGCTGCTGCCGCCAGTGCGTTGCTGCTGCTAGTGAAGTTTCCTTGTGAAATTGCCCTCTCATTCGATGTTGACGGCATTAACGAGTAAATACCTGGATGTCAGGTTGGACAGCGGTTGTTGAATTTCGGATGAACGAGATCTACTGGTGAGTGATTCACAACTGACTTTCGATTACTTCAAAATGTGTCGTAGTGAACGACATTTCGAGACGTTTCTTGCTTTTTGTTGATGAATGTGCACTTTCCTCGTATAACACAGAAAAAAATGTGATATTGACTTCTGTGACTATGAGGAGGGGCAGCTTCTCAATGTGACAATATTTTCACTGTTCCGATCAACACAAAAAAGCAGGCTATCTCATATGCCTGAACTAGCGAGCATAACTTCGTTTTGATAACTTGCAGTGAACGGCCAATTAAAGCCGTCAAGTCGCCTCAAAGTTTGGAGCACGGGTTTCTATCACACTTTCCCAAATCGAGTAACGTTAACATGGGTTTAAGAATAGCTCAGTTTTGTAAAGGTAACGTTAACTTGATAATCCTGTTGGCTACAGTTGACTGGACAAAGCTATAGTAGGCTAGTAACCGATGATGGATTTCAAGTATTGCTAATTATTTAAAGCCTACAGCTTTGCATGTGAGATGTTCAGTGTTTGGCATTTGAGAACTTTTGTTATGGAGTTGAACTGGTGCTGTGGTCGTTTGTTAAGGGAGTTGGTGAGCTGCCTCGTCGGTGATGTCATTCTTTCACGGTTATTCTGGAGGATTGTGTTTCTGCTCACTGAATAAGGCCTACAGCACTGTCCTCTGGATTTTGGGGACTTTATTTTAGGAGGGACGGGTGTGGGCTTTTAGTTCAGACCACAATTGTCGTCATTCACTCGCTGTTGTGCATCTTTGTTGACTCATCTAAACAAATTAGTCTAATGGCGGGCTGTTATATTGCTTGTCATTGTCGTTTTCTACAGGTTGAACACCAGACAGCGGAAGAGGAAAAGAGATATTCAAATCCCGACGGACCGATCGGACTTCGAAGTGCCAGTTGAACGGTGGCAGCCAGTTGAGCAGGAAACACAACACTACCTCACATCGCTCAGTCACCTGGGAATTCAAGATGGATCGGTGCGCGGAGAACTTCTCGCTGTTAGCACAGCCTGCCTACCACCTCAATCGGAAATAACACATTGCTGCCGTACCAACCAGACTCAACTGATCTGCTCGTTGTCGAGTACATTTTCATCGTTTGGGAGACGCATTTAGAAAACACTTTCCTTGGCTATTTATTGCTGTGGTTGGGTGATCATCGCCAGCTGATGTGGCACCACGTCCTGTGTTGCCGTATCTGCCAAAAATTATTCTTTCAGAACAATGTGGAGCCGTGAGAAGTGAGGGACAGGATTGTTATCTAATAGCTGCCTACATGCTCGCTGGAGCCGCGCATCCAGCAGAATGGCATCAAACGAGCGGTTGTACGAGGTGTGGATGCTCTACTGTAACAAGGTAACCAGTAAC
>NW_027468689.1:2827803-2837803 GCF_046254945.1 Alosa pseudoharengus | reverse complement strand
GTCTTGGCGCGGTGTTCCTTCCACACACACAGCCAGGGGGAAACAGACTGGACAGCATTAGGCCATTAACTGAGCTTCTGGACCAAGTGTTTATTCAAATGTTCAGTGTTGAAAGCTTGGATTCTCTGACCGAAATATCTGCAGGCTGTGCGTATCCTGATTTGTGACATCTGTGTGTGCGCTGTCATTACAGTGTCGTACACATTACCAACCCCCCCCCCCACACACACACACACACACACACACACACACACACACCCACACACAAACACACACTTATACTGTAGTCTTGTTGATTATCCTTTTATCCTTTTCCAACATGTTCCTACAAGTATGAACGGCACAGTGTAGCCTAACATCAGAAGGACCCTGGAACAATCCAGGATGTGACATCATAGTCACATGACCGGTTGCCAGTTCAGCCTTGTATTCCGGCAGCGGTTGTGGGGACCATGTGAGATAATGTGCCATAGACCAGAGACCTACTACACGCTGCAGAATGCCTGCCAGACAGACAGGACTCGCGTGTGCGTGTGCGTGTGCGTGATGCAGCTATGTTTTGTTCTTGTTCTAGCCGCCTGTGTGCTTGTCTGTGTATAGTGCTCATGAAACACATACACACACACACACACACACACACACACACACAGACATAAGAGGGACAGATGGCCGCAGGCTATGTGAGTAGGAGGGGGTGTGAGAGAAGAGAGAGAGATTTATCGAAGGTGAACGAAGGGGGAGAGGGAGAGATTGAGGAATAACGAGAGAGAGAAAGGGAGAGAGCAAAGAGAGAGATAGGGAGGGAGAGAGAGGAGAGGAATAGAGAGAGAGATAGGGAGACAGACTGACAGGAAGAGAGAGGGATAGAGAAACAAACGAGGGATTGAGAGAGAGAGAGAGAGAAAAAGTGCTGTGTTGTGAAAAGGGCTCACATTTTTGCCAGAGCAGCTTAGTACACTTATGACACTGACTGCAGCTTGCCGGTTTACTTCCTGGTTACAGCCTAATCCAGCTCGCTATGAACACACACACACACACACACACACACACACACACACACACACACACACACACCCCTTTACACATACACACACCCCTTTACACATACACACACCCCTTTACACATACACACACCCCTTTACACACACACACCCCTTTACACACACACACACACCCCTTTACACACACACACACCCCTTTACACTCACACACCCCTTTACACACACACTCTTCTGTTGTTAACAAGCTCACTGTGTAATGTGTGTGTGTGTGTGTGTGTGTGTGTATCAGCAATTAAGGTTGTAGATAATAAAAGGAAAGAGTATGAGCCAGATAAAGGAAAAGAGGGAGATAATGAAGGGCTGGTGTGTAAGTGTGTGTGTGTGTGTGTAAAGGGGTGTGTGTGTGTGTAAAGGGGTGTGTGTGTGTGTGTAAAGGGGTGTGTGTATGTGTAAAGGGGTGTGTGTATGTGTAAAGGGGTGTGTGTATGTGTAAAGGGGTGTGTGTGTGTGTGTGTGTGTGTGTGTGTGTAAAGTATATATATAGCTCTGTTGCAGACTGAGAGGGGACTTAAGAGGACAGAGGTCAAAGTTCAACAAAGACTGATCCAGCACTCACTCCACTAACCATGCTCGTCAACACTGCCGCAGTACACACACACACACACACACACACACACACACACACACACACACACACACACACACACACACAGTCTCTTCTGTTCTTTGTTGAACTTTGACCTCTGTCCTCTTAAGTCCCCTCTCAGTCTGCAACAGAGCTATATATATACTTTACACACACACCCCTTTACACATACACACACCCCTTTACACACACACACACACCCCTTTACACACAGAGGGATTCATCAAAGCCAAAGCTGTTAGAGATGCACCGATATGGAATTTTAGGGCCGATAACGATAACCGATATTTATTGGTTTGTTGTGGCCGATACCGATACGATAACCGATAATATTACTCTTGAAAAAAAATTGTGAAAAGTGATTTGGGGAAAGCATTTAATAAGCATAATTTTATTGCAGTAATTTTACCTACCACCAAATGATGGACAGAACTCATAATAGTCCTCAATAGTGCAGCAGTCAACAACATAACAGTAGCCTAGCCCTACAGTATGTGTGGCTCCTTTAAGTGAACCTGACGTCAGTGAATTGCGAGTGAGTGGCTAGAGAGTTTGAATCGTTTTCATTTAGGACTAAACGCTCATAAACGGCTCAGCTGGGAATAAGCTACAGTATAGTGACCAAATCAGAGTTTGTGAGGGAAACTTATGTTTAGTTTCAACTGAATAAAGCTGCAACTCCTCAGACTGTATCTTATGTCCGTCTACTCTGTTGCGCACAACCTGCTGCAGCAGAAATGAAAGGGGTTTTAATAACTTATTATGATGACCTGTCTGGAACTGAAGCACGAATGGTTAGCATATTTCTAGGTAGTAATACACAACCCAAGCTAACGTAATGCAAATATAATACTAAAACACAACTTAGAACTAGGCCTACTTATGTACTCGTCCCACTAACGAGTTTGTTTATTTGTTTCCCCGACCAGCGCGGTAAAGTGCAAACACACCAGCACAAGACGACTCTAGATAGGGCTGAGCTCCGCTCTGTTAAGGTTAAATGGCGGATCATTCACGAGACAATTTTGAGATGCACAGATTCCCAAATGAACGCATATCCACAGATTTTTTTGAGTGGTGAAACATTCACACCGCTGACATTTATATTGAGGAAAAAGTATAGCCAACCTAGCTCAAGTATAGCCAACCAAGCTCAAGTAGCTCAGTGTAGCCAGACGGACCTTACGTAGGCCTAAATTAGGACTTTAAAAAATATCGGCGCAAATTATCGGCCAGAATTCTGTTATCGGACCGATAATAATATTTTCATTTTTTCACTTATCGGCCAATAATATATCGGCCGCCGATATATCGTGCATCCCTAAAAGCTGTATCACCTCTTCCAGGAGCTTATGCTTTTCGTTTGGTCTGTTTGTTAGTCCGCCTGTCAGCAGGATGGAGCTGAAACCACTGGCTCATTTGTCATGAACCCTTTTGTAGAGGGTTGTTGTCTGGTCAGAGGCAGGACCAAGCCATTACAGTACAGATGGAGCTGATCTGAATCATGGGCGGGTCCACTAATGATTTTACACTCTCGTTAACATTTGGCCTGGGAGGAGGAGGTCAGCACTCTTCAAGTACACACACACACACACACACACACACACACACCCTCCTAGTGTTCTATCTCCGTGTTGACCCTTCCCTCCTCTCGCTTTTCTCTGGTCATGCTCTCTCTCTCTCTCTCTCTCTCTCTCTCTCTCTCTCTCTCTCTCTCTCTCTCTCTCTCTTTTCCATCTTGCTCATTCTCTTCTGTTTGCTTTATAAATACAGCGGGTGACGCGATGATGTCACTGGGTTTGGGTCAAGGCCACACCCCTGCCCTCTGTGCTCCAGAAATACACTGAGGACCGTGATGTCACCAGCTCAGACACACACACACACACACACACACACAGTGGTCACCCTCTCCAAGTCTGATATGCATCAACACACACATGCTGCTTCTCTCTCTCCCTCTTTCTATGGCTCTCTACCTCTCCTCTCTTTCGTCTCATCCACCTCTCTTTTTTCATCATCTCTCACTTTCATTCTTTCATTTTTTCATCCTCTCTGTACCTCTCTGTTATTGCCCCTCATGTCTGTCTGCTGTATTGTACTGTACTGTATATGTATCACACACATGATACACATACACACAGGCACACAGGCACACACACCATGGGCTCATGGGCCTGAGAGGTATTTAGGTATTATCATCTGAGTCCGCAGAGGAGAGAAGAGAGATGGAGAGAAGATAGATGGAGAGAGGAGAGGAGAGGAGAGGAGAGAAGATGGAGAGAAGGAGAGAAGATGGAGAGAAGATGGGAGAGAAAGAGAGAGCAGAGAGGAGAGAAGAAGAGAAGATGGAGAGAAAAGGAGAGGAGAGAAGAGAGATGAAGAGAAGAGGAGAGAAGAAGAGAGATGGAGAGAAGAGAGATGGAGAGAAGAGGAGAGAAGAAGAGAGATGGAGAGAAGAGAGATGGAGAGAAGAGAGAGAAGAGAGATGGAGAGAAGAAGAGAGGAGAGAAGAAGAGAGGAGAGATGGAGAGAAGAAGAGAGGAGAGATGGAGAGAAGAGAGATGGAGAGCGAGATTTGTGTGTGAAAGAGAGGAGGCCCCTGGATTGGAGCGAGGGATGAACTAGGGAGGAGGAGGAGGTGTGCGGTTGCAGCGGGACCACATCTCATGTCGCTACGACAACCACGCCTGTCTAGCAATTCAGGAAGTGTGTGGGACACACACACACACACACACACACACACACACACACACACACACACACACACACACACACACACACACACACACACACACACTCTGACCTCATGTCATTTAAGAATGACATATAGCCAATGCACTTTATATATATATACATAGAGAGAGAGAGAGAGACACACACACACACACACACATGTACATGTACATATACTTGCACACACACACACACCCTCAACCAAGGGCCTTTTGTTGGGTTTGTGGCCTTCTAAACTCAGAATGTATGGGGGAAGGGTTATATTCTAAAGAGAGAACGGGGGGGTGGGGGCAAGAGAGAAGGAGCAGGGATGCAGGGCTGTGTGTGTGTGTGTGTGTGTGTGTGTGTGTGTGTGTGTGTGTGTGTGTGTGTGTGTGTGTGTGTGTGTGTGTGTGTGTGTGTGTGTGTGTGTGTGTGTGTGTGTGTGTGTGTGTGTGTGTGTGTGTGTGTGTGTGTGTGTGTGTGTGTGTGTGTGTGTGTGTGTGTGTGTGTGTGTGTGTGTGTGTGTGAGAAACAAGAGGGAGGCAGGGAGTGTTCTGAGCGTAATTAAATTTATGCTCCCAGACCCATACGGGTGTGTGTATAATTAAATGAATGCAGAGCCATGAGGTGGTGGTCGTGGTGATGTGTGTGTGTGTGATGCATGCCATGAGGAGGTGGCGAGGTGGGCAGGGTCATGTGGTGAGGTCATGTGATCGCGGTGAGGCGGAGGGGGTCAGGGGGCGAGGTCACATGCCGGGCATTAGAGCGCAACTCACACTGGCCAATCAGCTTGGACACACTCCTGTTACCATAACAACTTCAACTTCTTTCCCACCAGTCAGATGACCAAGTTATAAAGCAGAGTCCTTGGGAGCAGCAATGTGTGTGCGTGTGCGTGCGTGTGTGTGTGTGTGCGTGCATCAGAGATAGAAAAAGTCCTACCATGTACCGTATTGTTTCTAATTGATCTCACTAATTGGCTCATCTACCTGGCTGAGGAGTTGTGCTTACTAGATTCAGCTGATGTAGTGAACGCTTCCAGCAAATATGTGGAAGGACTTTTACTTTCTGAAGCCAGACTTTGTGTGCGTGTGTTTGTGTGTGTGTGTGTGTGTGTGTGTGTGTGTTTGTGTTGTCATGCTTCTTATGGAGTAATGGAGCAATGGTGTGCATGTGTTGACAGAAATGGTTGTGTGTGTGTGTGTGTGTGTGTGTGTGTGTGTGTGAGAGAGAGAGAGAGAGAGAGAATGTGTGTGTGTGAGTATGTATGTGAATACATTGCTGAAAATGTTTTCATGTGTCAGTATGCAAGTGTGTGTGTGCCACAGAACGATGAGAATGAGTGTGTGTGTTTGGGGGCTAAGGACAGGAAGAGGAAGAAAATCTGTAGATGAATTTGCGTTTGAGACTCTTTTTGTGCGTGTGCATGTGTGGGTGTGTGTTTGTGTGTGGTGTGTGGGTGCGGGTGCCTGTGTGTGTTTGTGTGTGTGTGTGTGTGTGTGTGTGTGTGGGGGGGGTGGGGGGTCGTGCATGCGTGCGTGCGTGCGTGTGTGTGTGTGGGTGCGCGTGTGTGTGCGCGTAATCATGGTCAGTATGCCCTGTCCTACATGTCTTGGTGATCTGTGTTAGTTGTGCTGCCTGACCAGGGAGGCCCAAAATAAATAGGGTGGGTCCCTCCACACACACACACACACACACACACACACACACACACACACACTGTGGCTGGTCCCTCTGCCTGTCGCAAACCTCAATGGGTATCTGTGTGCCAGGGAACAGCTGGAAGAATGGGGCCATTCTCCACACACACACACACACACACACACACCCAAATGCACACAAATGAATATGCTACCACAGTCTTGTTTTAGTGAGAGAGTTCAGAGTTGGAAAGCTGAATAATAAATACACCCACATAGCCACAAATTATTTAATCACAATACGTTACCAAATTGTTGCATTGTCAAGCACGCACACACACACACACACACACACACACACACACACACACACACACAGGCTGATTGGATCAGAGCATGTGGAATGCCTGAGGGCTTATTTCCTGTTCTGAATCGTTCCGTTCAGGTTCTCAGTGGCACAAGCCACTTCCTCTGAAGCCATTCAGACATTGTGCTCGTTTCCCTGACTGCGTGCGTGCGTGCGTGCGTGCGTGCGTGCGTGCGTGCGTGCGTGCGTGCGTGCGTGCGTGCGTGCGTGCGTCATACACTACATCATACGATATGATGCAGTGCCCTTCCTAAAGGCCTACGGGACCAGGATCATGGCTAGGCTAGGCTAACCCATTAGCCCTACAGCAGTTAATGATCCTGTACTGAGCATCTCTCAAGTCCTGAAGTGAGATCTGAGGTCTCGGTCGAAATCCTATTTCCCCATACACACACGCGCGCACACACACACACAACTAGTCCTAATTATTCTGCTTCCTGAGAGATAAGATAGGATTTCACAGATTGCACATGCCTTTGGTGCGGTGCTATGGATCTGCATGGAGCCATGCTGCGTTGACACACACACACACACACACACACACACACACACACATACACACGCGCGCACACACACACACACACACACACACGTCTCTGTGGCAGAACTACAGATCTGTATGGAGCCGTGCTGTGTGTTTGCTGCAGGCATGATCGTGCAGCTGCGGTTCTCTCTTACACACACACACACACACACACAGATATCTCGAGCACACACACACACACACAAAGTTTAGCCTCCAGTGACTGATGGGAGATTAGCAGTATAAAATGAGCATTCTTGGTGGGAGAGGGAGGGTGTGGGAGAGAGGAAGGGAAAGCACTTGCAGGAGAAAGATCAAGGGAGAGAGAGAGAGAGAGATTTTCATATTTTTGTTATTTTCATAGTCGATGAATCTGTCGATTGATTTCTTGATTTATCGGTTAGTTGTTTTGGTTGATAAAACAGTGAAAAAACGTGTTTCCCAAGAGCCCAAGATGATGTCCTCAGATGTCTTGTTTTGTCCACAAGATCCACAAGATATTTAGTTTGCTGTAGAAGTAAAGCTGAAATATTCAAGTTTAAGAAGCTGCAGTCAACGAACTTTGAGGTATTTTCCTTAAAAATGGCACAAACTGACCAGCACAACCAATTACCAGGATAGGTGTTGATTCATTTTAAAGATTCAGGGATTGATACACACTCACAGATAGATTGGTGTGTGTGTGTGTGTTTTATCTTTTTAAGTACGAGGAATGTGAAGATTGTGGCGACTCCTGTGACTTCTGCGGGCATCAGGGAATGTGACCGAGCCAGACACACACACACACACACACACACATCTATCTGGCATTAGGTTTCTAGACACCTTGATTACCCCCACTCATACTCACCTGACCTGAGCTTCCCACCACACACCCACATAGCAACCATAGTTAAGCTGATCTGTTGTCCAGGTATGCGCACACACACACACACACACACCCCTAAGAACTGGTTCCTTAGACAGGACTGGCCTCTGCTCCTTATTAGTGCAGTCACCGTAACTCAAACTCTTTTTTTCTCTCTGCTCTGTTTGTCCCTCAGAGGGACCCAGACTACCTGAAGCTGTGGCTGGAGATCTTCATCACCTCCTACGAGAGATGTCTGGACGTGGACTTCGAGAAACCGCCCAGCAGGTGAGCCCATTGGTCACTGGGGTTGTCAGTCACACACAGACCCCATAGTCCACCAATCGGTGTTCAATGGGGAGGCCAGAGAACCTGCATCGGACTGATGCTCACAAAGAACTGCCCCACACATCTGTGGGAACAGTTTAGGAGATAAGGGTGTGTGTGTGTGTGTGTGTGTGTTGAAAGGGGCAGGCGATGAGACTGATACTGATGAGACCGCTGAGAAACAGCACAGAGAAAAGCTGTGTGTGTGTGTGTGTGTGTGTTTGTGTGTTTGTGTGTGTGTGTGTGTGTGTGTGTGTGTGTGTGTGTGTGTGTGTTGGAGAGGGATGATGTACAACAAAAGGGCCACTCTCAGTAAAAGGATAAAAGAGAGTGGACAGATGATGGACTGAGGGCTGTGTGTGGGGGGGGGGGGGGCTGAGTGTGTGTGTGGGGGGGGGGCTGAGTGTGTGTGGGGGCTGAGTGCGTGGAGAGTTTTTGTTTGTGTGCATGAAGAGTGGACAGATGATGCAGATGATGGAGTGAGGACTGTGTGTGTGTGCATGTGTGCGTGTGTGTGTGTGGAGGAGGGAGAGAGAAGTAGGGGAAGAAGACAGGCTGAGAGAGAGAGGGAGGAGGAAGAAAAGAAAAACTAGAGTGGAGAGAAGCATTATGTGGGAAAGTAGAAAGTGTGTGTGTGTGTATAAACGGTATATAGGTGTTTGTGTGTGTGTGTATAAACGGTATATAGGTGTTTGTGTGTGTGTGAGGGAAGAGCAGCATGAGTGAGAGAAGGGGGAAGGGATTTGTGTGTGTGTGTATATAGTGTATATATATAGGTGTGTGTGTGTGTGTGTGTGTGTGTATATAGTGTATATATATAGGTGTGTGTGTGTGTGTGTGTGTGTGTGTATATAGTGTATATATATAGGTGTGTGTGTGTGTGTGTGTGTGTGTGTGTGTGTAGTGTATATATATAGGTGTGTGTGTGTGAGGGAAGAGCAGCGTGAGTGAGAGAAAGGGATTTGTGTGTGTGTGTGTGTATATAGTATAAGTGTGCGTGTGAGCGTGAGAGAAGGAGAAAGGGATTTGTGTGCAGTGATCTCTCCAGCTGTGCTCACGTGACCGCTGAAGTGCCCAGTCTGTCAGATTAGGTTACGTAACACACCCGCCACGCGTGCAGCAGAGAGGGAGAGGGAGAGGGAGAGGGAGAGGGAGAGGGAGAGGGAGAGGGAGAGGGAGAGGGAGAGAGAGAGAGGGAGAGGGAGGGAGGGATAAAGAGAGAGGGATAGAGAGGGAGGGATAGAGAGAGAGATAGAGAGGGAGAGAGAAGAAGAGCTTAAATCCCGTTCGCTCGTTGGTGGAGTAGCCTAGCGTGGCGTTCCCTCCCCATCCCCCTCAGCTGTGCTGCGATTACACGGAGCATTCCGGAACGCCAGAGAATTCCGCAGTGGGAAAATCCGTCTGCTCGGCACAGCTTGGTCTGATTGGACTCTTACATGTACACATACAAGCACACACACCACACACACACACACACACACACACAATTGGAAAGAATGCCATAGCTTGGGTCATTTGCATTTATTTCACATTGTGTGTGTGTGTGCTTGTATGTGTACATGTAAGAGTACGTGTGTGTGTGTGTGTGTGTGTGTCAGGGCTCAACATTACCTTTTAGAAAGTAGTTGCCAGCTTGGCAACCAGGCATTTTGACACCAAAGCCAACCAAATGGTTGCCATCATTAATGGCCTGTTATTAGGCACACATTTATTCGCCTTTATTTCACATAGCCTATTTCATAACAGAAATGTGTGTGTGTGTGTGTGTGTGTGTGTGTGTGTGTGTTAGGGGTGTAACGGTTCATGTATTCGTATTGAACCGAAACGGTACGGGCGTCACGGTTCGGTGCATGCATTTACACGGAGAATACACGGTATAAAAATACATAAAACTCGTGTGTGGATTAATTTAATGTCATGCGCAATTACTGTTA
>NW_027468689.1:2822573-2825073 GCF_046254945.1 Alosa pseudoharengus | reverse complement strand
TTCAGGCAGAAGTGCAGACAAACTTTACTGTGACTCCGCCAACTTGCAAACGCACAAGACTCTGACACGACCAGATGCAAAGGAACAGAGGGGTGTAGAGCAGAACTAACAAGGCAGGAAGTGCAGACCAAATAAGGGCATGGGCAAAGACAGTCACATGACAGCAGACAGGTAAACACAGAGCACCTGGGGAACAGCAACAACAATATACAAAATGGCCACCAGGGTGGCACAAAGGCAGTCAGTCCCTGCAGGGTCCTGACAGGTACAATTTGAGTAGTTTGTTTTTAATAATTCACGTGTGTGTGTGTGTGTGTGTGTGTGTATATCAGAGGCGCGTCTGGAGAAGAACCTGGTGGCCACCTTCCTGTTGGTGTTGAAGCACTTCCTCCAGAGGCACCCCATCAACCAGGAGAGTCTCCTCCACACACACGCCGTCGCTACACTGGGGGGACTACTGCAGAGGGTCAGTCACACACATGCACACGCGCACACACACACACACACACACACACACACACACACACACACGCACGCACTGGCTGCACGCATTTTTCATGTCTCTCATGTTCAGCTCTCTCTGTTCAGTGTTTTCATCATCACTGTGTGAAGGTCACTCCCTTAGGGAAACACACACCTTCATCTCTTTGACAGTGTTCATGGTCTGTTCTTCTCTTCTCTCTTTATCTGTGTTCACCCATTCTCTGCCCTTTTTCTGTTTCCTTATTCTCTCGCTTTCATTTCTCTCTTTCTTTCTGTTTCATCTCTCTCTCTCTTTCTGTTTCATCTCTCTCTCTCTCTCTCTCTTTCTGTTTCATCTCTCTCTCTTTCTCATCTCTCTCTCAATTCAATTTAAATATGCTTTATTGGCACGACAGATCATATGATGCATTGCCAAAGTGTTCACAGGAATAATAATAATTACAAAAGTAAACAAACAAACATATACAAACATTACAAACATTTACACTTCTCTCTCTCTTTCTATTTCATCTCTCTCTCTCTCTCTCTCTCTCTTTCTGTTTCATCTCTCTCTCTCTCTCTCTCTCTCTCTCTCTCTCTTTCTATTTCATCTCTCTCTCTCTCTCTCTTTCTATTTCATCTCTCTCTCTCTCTCTTTCTATTTCATCTCTCTCTCTCTCTCTTTCTATTTCATCTCTCTCTCTCTCTCTCTCTCGCTTTCATTTCTCTCTCTCTTTCTCATCTCTCTCTCTCTCTCTCTCTCTCTCTCTCTCTCTTTCTCATCTCTCTCTCTCTCTCTCTCTCTCTCTCTGTCTCACTGTTTATGCTTAATAATCAGCTGTGCTATGTTTTATATGTGGAGCTATGCAATGGTTATAAAAATGATGTATTATTTGTTTCCTTGTGGGTGACTGTGTGGTCATGTATTGGTATGCACATGTGTGAGTGTGTGTGTGTATGTGTGTGTGTATGTGTGTGTGTGTGTGTGTGTGTGTGTGTGTGTGTGTGTGTGTGTGTGTGTGTGTGTGTGTGTGTGTGTGTGTGTGTGTGTGTGTGTGTGTGCGTGCGTGCAGGTCCCTGCCTTTCTGGTGGATGTGAGTGTGTTAGTGGCAGTGCAACTCCTAATCGAGCAGGTGACGTTTGAGAAGAACACACACCTACTACAGCAGTTACACACACACCTCCTCTTCAACTTCAGCATCTGGAACCAGGGAGACTTCCCCCTTCGCATCGGTGAGTGTGTGTGTGTGTGTGTGTGTGTGTGTGTGTGTGTGTGTGTGTGTAAGAGAGAGAGAGAGGGGGGGGGCATAGAGAGAGAGTAAAATCATTATCAGTAAAAACCATTGTTGTGTGTTTCTTATGTCATTAACAAGTAATTCAACAGGACGTATATATCTGTGAGTATGTTTACATTTGTGTGTGTGTGTGTGAGAGAGAGAGCGAGTACATTTTTGTAATGGTGTGTGCACAAGCGCTGTGTAATAAAGATGTTTTTCGCATCTCACCCAGGTCATATCCAGTACATGTCCACAGTCATCAAAGACAGCAGGAAGCAGTTCAGGAAGAAATATGGAGTTCAGTTCCTATTGGACACCATTCGCCTCTACTATGGGTAAGACTACATCTCCCACATTCTGTTCCTATTTACAGCAGTATGTTTTTTTGTAGTTTTAGAAGTCCCAAAGTCACAACTCCTTGTAACTGTATTCTAGTAACTAAATTCTATGTTCTCTCTCTCACGCTGTCTCCCTCTCTCTCTCTCTCTCTCTCTCTCTCTCTCTCTCTCTCACGCTGTCTCCCTCTCTCTCTCTCTCTCTCTCTCACACACTGTCTGTCTCTCTCTCTCTTTCTCATGCTCGCTCTCTCTCTCTCTCTCTCTCATGCTCTTTCTCATGCTCTCTCTCTCTCCCTCTCTCTCCCTCTCTCTCTCTCTCTCTCTCCCCCTCGTTCTCTCTCTCTTTCAGGAGTAACCCTCGGGAGGGGGAGACCCTGAGTGATGATGACATCCGCACCATCCGCGCCTCCCTCTGCGGCCTCC
>NW_027468689.1:2795073-2805073 GCF_046254945.1 Alosa pseudoharengus | reverse complement strand
ACTACACACATCTGAAGTGTGGCTGCAGTGAAGTCAAAGGTGTCTGCGTATGGAACTTGGTTGTAGTCAGCACTGTTCTCATTTTAAGAATAATAACAAAACTGCAGAAAAAATTACCTCGATGCCATCTATGGCCATGACCGTAACCATGACGATCCCCCCACCCTTTCCCTCAGGCTTCCAGACCTCTCTGTTCTGATCATTCTGATCAAACTGATAAATGAGCTTCCTGTTCTTTAAAGTCTGACCGCCTCCCTGCCAAACGCAGGCCTATATCAGCTCTGGTCAAGGACCAAGTGGTGTGTGTGGTGTTTCTCAGAGGAAATGCTTTTCCTCCAGCTGTTTTATCTCCACATCAGCGTAATAATCACACTGGCTGGACGCTCCAGGCCTCTGTAGTGAGTGGGATGTGTGTGTGTGTGCATGCATTTGGTTGTGTTTGTGTTTGGGGATGGTGTGTGTGTGTGTTTGAGAAAGAGGATGTGGGTGTGGTGTGTTCCTGCTAGAGACACGCCCAGAGCTCCAGGGCTCAGGCCTCCTGATTGGCTGAGCTCCAGGGCTCAGGCCTCCTGATTGGCTGAGCTCCAGGGCTCAGGCCTCCTGATTGGCTGAGCTCTCGTGATGAGTAAACCCACAGATACAGAAAAGAGCAGCTGGACACAACTGAGGTCACAAACGAGGGAGAACGTATTGTAAAGCTACAATGTATATTATAATATAATATAGTCCCATACTGTATGTGATCATGTGCCTATTAACTACCAAACTTTATTTGTGTCATATTAAAAGTCCCTCTACATTGTGTCCCCTTGTCCATGTTTGACTCTGTCTCCCCCTGTCTCGGGGCAGATAGTGACCCTTGACCTCTGACCTTTGACCCTCCCAGGTGTGCAGCACCAGAAGGTGAGTGCGGAGTCGCTGCTGCTGGAGGCGGCCAAGCAGGTGAAGGTCAGCGACCTGGAGGACGACATCCTGGATCTGCCCGAGGAGGACCCCACCACAGCCAATCAGTACGTCCCCCAGCGTGACAGACACCCGTAGTGGATTTGCAGGGCTGTTACTGATTGTTTATACCGCAGTTGGGCTCAAAGATGTTCTTCATCTCTCCCTTTCTCTCATTCCCTCTCTCTCTCCCTATCCCTTCTTTCTCTCATTCCCTCTCTCTCTCCCTCCCCTTCTTTCTCTCTGTACTCTTTTCTCCACCACCCCCCTCTCTCTTCATCCCTCTCTCCCTCTCTCTATCTCTGTCTCTCTATCCCCCTCTCCCTATCACTTCTCTTTCTCTCTCTCTCCCCCTCCCCTCCTCTCTCTCCCCTTTTTCTCCCCCCCTCTCTCTCTCTCCCTCTCTCTTTCCCTCTCTCTTTCCCTCTCTCTATCCCTCTCTCTATCCCTCTCTCTCCCCCTCTCTCTCTCCTCCTCCCCTCCTCTGCCCCCCTCCCTCTCTCTCTCTTTCCCTCTCTCTCTCCCCCTCTCTCTCTCTCCCCTCCCCCCTCCCTTCCTCTCTATCCCTCTCTCCCAGGGCGGAGGAGGCGGAGGAGGCGGGCCAGAAGGAGAAGTTGGTGCTGTGGGAGGACTGTGAGCTGGTCACCGTAGTGGACGTGTTCCCTGGACGCCTGGAGCTGACCACACAACACATCTATTTCTACGACAGTAGCACAGAGAAGGAGGAGGGTACGGAACACACACACACACACACACACACACACACACACACACAACACATCTATTTCTACGACAGCAGCACAGAGAAGGAGGAGGGTACTGAACACACACACACACACACACACACACACACACACACACACACACACACACACACGAGTAAAACACATCTCTCTCTTTCACACACATACACCCACACACACATAACACATACATGAATTATACACATCTCTCTCTTACACACACACACACACACACGAGTAAAACACATCTCTCTGTTTCACACACATACACCCACACACACATAAATGAATTATACACATCTCTCTCTTACACACACACACACACACACACACACGAGTAAAACACATCTCTCTCTTTCACACACATACACCCACACACACATAACACATACATGAATTATACACATCTCTCTTTTACACACACACACACACACACACACACAGCCTGTTATACACCTTACTACGGGCCTGTCTCAGACAGCACACACACACACACACACACACACACACACACACACACACACACACACGCACACAGCCTGTTATACACCTTACTACGGGCCTGTCTCAGACAGCACACACACACACACACACACACACACACACACACACACACACACACACACACACACACACACACACACACACACAGCCTGTTATACACCTTACTACGGGCCTGTCTCAGACAGCACACACACACACACACACACACAGACAACACACTCATAATACATAATGAGAGAGAGAGATTTTATAACAGGCTGTGTGTGTGTGTGTGTGTGTGTTCCAGGCCCGTAATAAGGTGTATAACAGGCTGTGTGTGTAGTGAGAGAGAGAGATTTTATGAGGCCTTTATTAACTATGATAGGGATCCAGACACCAAATCCAACTAGATCAGGCCCCTGAGAGATCTGCGAGACTGGGATTAGATTGAGATTAGGAGATTGAGAAAGAGCTCAGGCCACTGCCAGCCCCAGAGAGGCTGTTTCCCAAGCGGCATGCTGCACACTGCTCACACACTGATGTTGACTGAAAGGTAGTAATTTGTATGCAGTAAGTAGTTCAGCAGTATGGCGTTTCGTAAACAGCCATAGCTTCTAGATAGTTCCTATACATGTGAGTGATATTATGTTTCCTTCCTGAATCCTGACTTCCTATTTCCTGTGTGTGGGACGGTGTGTTGTGGTGGCCTCAGGTGTGGGTCAGGACTTCAAGTGGCCGCTGTCTCAGATCCGAGAGGTTCACCTGCGTCGCTACAACCTGCGTCGCTCCGCTCTGGAGATCTTCCTCATCGACCAGACCAACTACTTCCTCAACTTCAAGAAGGAGGTGGGAAGCTGTCTGTCTCCACCGCTCTCTCTCTCTCTCTCTCTCTCTCTCTCTCTCTCTCTCTCTCTCTCTCTCCCTCTCTCTCTCTCTCTCTCATCTGTCTGCATATCTGTCTGTCTGCCTGCCTGTTGTCTGTGTGTGTGTGTACAACTCACGTGTGTGTTACGGGCCCGTAATAAGGTGTATAACAGGCTGTTAGAGTGTGTGTGTGTGTGTGTGTGTACAACTCATGTGTGTGTTATGTGTTACGGGCCCGTAATAAGGTGTATAACAGGCTGTTGGTGTGTGTGTGTGTGTTTGTGTGTTACAGGCCCGTAATAAGGTGTATAACAGGCTGTTGGTGTGTGTGTGTGTTTGTGTGTGTGTGTGTGTACAACTCATGTGTGTGTTGTGTGTTACAGGCCCGTAATAAGTAGGGGTGTCACGATTCTCCAAATCCTCGATTCGATGTAATTTTCGATTTTAAAGTCACGATTCGATTCGATTTTCGATCTTATTTAAATTACTATTAATAGTACTACTAATAATAAATTACTATTAATGCTCCTTATATGTTATTTACTCTTTTTGGCCTTTTCCTTTTCTTTTTCGGGGGGCTTTTATTTTGAAACCGCTTTGAAGCCGTTCCAACCGGGAGGTTGTAATGTAAACAGAACTAACTTTAGGCTTAAACAGAGACGTGAACATAGTAAAATGAAACAACACAGAATGTTAATTTGATTGTTTCAGCACACTCCGAAGAGTCCCAAGGTTAGTGTTCATGGAATATGTACTTATAAATGTGCATTTTAAGCCTTAAAGTAACTTTGGACTGTAATTAGACCATCTTTTCACTTGCTAAGTTGAGTAAGCTAAGTTAGTTTTAATTGACGTGAATGAACGAATACTTCCACACCGGTGATTTCAAAGTAGCAATAGGGGCTTTGATTTCGGTAGGTTGATGTGTAGGCCTATATTTTAACTGGCTGCAGCCTAAAATTAGAGGAGTGTTGACGCTGCAGTTCAGCACGTGCATGTGTGTTTGTGCGTCTTGTCATACATGCTGGACGTGACATTGGGGGTGTGGCTGCATCGTCGATTCTACTTTTAAGTTCGAAGTTCGAGATTGAGATGTAATTTCGATCGATTTCGAAATAAAATCGAAATCGTGACACCCTTAGTAATAAGGTGTATAACAGGCTGTTGGCGTGTGTGTGTGTGTCTGTTACAGGCCCGTAATAAGGTGTATAACAGGCTGTTGGTGTGTGTGTGTGTGTGTGTGTGTGTGTGTGTGTGTGTGTGTGTGTGTGTGTGTGTGTGTGTGTGTGTGTGTGTGTGTGTGTGTGTGTGTGTGTGTGTGTGTGTGTGTGTGTGTGTGTGTGTGTGTGTGTGTGTGTGTGTGTGTGTGTGTGTGTGTGTGTGTGTGTGTGTTCCAGGCCCGTAATAAGGTGTATAACAGGCTGTGTGTGTGTGTGTGTTCCAGGCCCGTAATAAGGTGTATAACAGGCTGTTGCTGTGTGTGTGTGTGTGTGTGTATTCCAGGCCCGTAATAAGGTGTTTAACAGGCTGTTGGTGTGTGTGTGTGTGTGTGTGTGTGTTCCAGGCCCGTAATAAGGTGTATAACAGGCTGTGTGTGTGTGTGTGTTCCAGGCCCGTAATAAGGTGTATAACAGGCTGTTGCTGTGTGTGTGTGTGTATTCCAGGCCCGTAATAAGGTGTTTAACAGGCTGTTGCTGTGTGTGTGTGTGTGTTCCAGGCCCGTAATAAGGTGTATAACAGGCTGTGTGTGTGTGTGTTCCAGGCCCGTAATAAGGTGTATAACAGGCTGCTGCTGCTGCGGTCCCCCTCTCTGTACGGAACTCGCTCTCCTCAGGAGCTTCTCAAGACATCAGGCCTCACGCAGGTCAGAGGGCAAAGGTCACGGAGGGGTCACGGGGTCAAGTGAAAGGGTCACATTTTATGGTCATGGTTATAGTTATGGGATTTTGCAGACATCTTTGTCCAAAGCGATACACAAATACTAAAACAACATAATATTTAAAAATGTAACAGGGAACAGATTAGAATGTTGGTCAAATATAATAATTTTAATCAACGTTTTTGCCTCAAAGTGACACTGAGTTTTTGAGGGAGTTGAACTCAAACTGACCTGGTCTCTTTCTCGTGTCTTTGTGTGTGTGTGTGTGTGTTTGGCCTGCGCTCTTCTCCTGGTCAGAAATGGGTGAACCGGGAGATCTCCAACTTTGATTACTTGATGCAGCTCAACACCATCGCCGGCCGCACCTATAACAACCTGGCCCAGTACCCTGTGGTAGGTCTGCCTCTTTGGACAGCACCATCTCTCAAAACACTCACAGGTCAATGGTACATACAGTGTTTAACTGTTTTGTGCTTGTGTGTGTGTTGGTGTGCATGTGTGTGTGCATGTTGTTATGTGTGTGTGTGTGCATGTTGTGTTATGTATGTGTGTGTGTGTGCATGTTGTGTTGTGTGTGCGTATGTGTGCGTGTGCGTATGTGTGTGTGTGTGCGTATGTGTGTGTGTGTGTGTGTGTGTGTGTGTGTGTGTGTGTGTGTGTGTGTGTGTGTGTGTGTGTGTGTGCGCTGTTCCATGTCCAGTTCCCCTGGATCCTGTCTGACTACACATCAGAAGAGTTGGATCTTTCGGACCCGCGCGTGTTCCGAGATCTGTCCAAGCCCATCGCCGTGCTCAACGATCGGAACGCCAAGGCCGTCAGAGAGAAGTGAGTCCACCAATCACACAACAGCACCCATTAGTCCACCAATCACACGGCAGCACACAGTTACTGTAGCCTATAGGCTTAGGAGACTAAGTGAGTCCACCAATCACTCGACAGCACACAGTTACCGTAGCCTATGACTAGGAGTCTCTATGCTGATATCTCACACCACACAGCTGTGAGTGATAGAACAGCATGTTACTTGGCAACCAAACTTGTATATCTCAGCTGGCATTGTTCAGAACGTCACATAATCTATGGCTGCATGTGATGTGAAAAACCCCCAGGCCTGTGAGCGCTCCTCAAGGGGATTTAAGGCAGACGTTTGTTTCATAGCTACCCAAACACCAAAACAATAGGGACCGCTGTTCCATAGCTTCCTGTTTTCCTACGGAATCAGATCATGTTTTCCTACGGAATCAGATCATGGTTGGAGGAAGTCATACACACACACACACACACACACACACACACCACACTCAAGTTTGAATATCTTTGCATGTTGCATGCGTGAGCAATGATGGCATGACTAAAGCGGTAAGCAGGATCCTAGATGGAGATGTGAATGGACTTCTCCAGCTGGAGGAGAGATTCAGCTGAATCCCAGTCTTGCCCTCCTCCTCTCCAGAGCACGTACACACACACACACACACACACACACACACACACACATGGTGTGGTAACTCTGCTATCCTAGTCTTGCCCTCCTTCTCTCCAGAGCGTGGTGTGGTAACTCTGCTATTCTGGTTTGCTGTCTGCAGGTACGAGAGTTTCGAGGACCCCACGGGTACCATCGACCGCTTCCACTACGGGACACACTATTCCAACGCGGCGGGGGTGATGCACTACCTCATCCGGGTCGAACCATTCACTTCCCTGCACATCCAGCTGCAGAGTGGGCGGTGAGCGACTCTCTGTAACGCTCTAGAATGCTCTAGAACTCTGTAGAACTCTCTAGAATGTTCCAGGTCTTTGTGAAGCTTCTCTATTCACTCACCTGGCACAGTTTGGATGCTGTGTCCTCAGTTCCACTTTGTAATAAAGAAAAGTGTGTGTGTGTGTGTGTGTGTGTGTGTGTGTGTGTGTGTGTGTGTGTGTGTGTGTGTGTGTGTGTGTGTGTCCTGCAGCTTTGACTGTGCGGATCGGCAGTTCCACTCCATCCCGGCCACATGGCAGACTCTGATTGACAATCCCAACGACGTCAAAGAGCTCATCCCAGAATTCTTCTACTTCCCTGAGTTCCTGGAGAACCAGAATGGTGGGACTTCCTAGAAGCCTCAGCTAAAAACACACACACATACACACTTGCACACACACACACTTGCACACACACACAGCCATGCCAATATTTTCCTTCTTGCTGGCCAGGGACATGATGTGTTTCCTTTCATTGTCACTTTCCTCCTTCCTTTACCCCGTCTTTCCATCTCTCTCTCTCTCTCTTCCCTATTCTCTCTCTCTTTCCATCTCTCTCTCTCTCTCTTTCCTATTCTCTTTCTCTTCTTTTTATCTCATCTCTCTCTCTCCTATTCTCTCCCTCTCCCTCTTTTTTCTCTCTTTTCTCTCTCTCTATCTCTTATCTCTCTCTCTTTCCCTTTCTCTCTTTCCCTCTCTCTATCTCTCTCTCTCATCTCTCTCTATCTCTCTCTCTCATCTCTCTCTCTCTCTTTCCCTCTCTGTCTCTCTCTCTCTCTCTCTTTCCCTCTCTCTCTCTCTCTCTCTCCCCTGCTCCATGCTGTAGGTTTTGACCTGGGGCGGCTGCAGATCTCAAAGGAGCGGGTTAATGACGTCATCCTGCCTAAATGGGCCAAATCCCCGGAGGACTTCATCTACAAACACCGGAAAGCTCTGGTGAGGGATCGCCATGACAACCCCATCACTCATCGCCAACAACACTCCCTGACACCGCCCCCGCTGGGAAATATCCCATGATTCTAAACGGGTTCTGTTCCAACACAGTTCCGGCTCACTGATTCGCATTAAGAAAGAACCAAGTGCTTAAGACGTCCTGTGTAACGCCCACGTTTCCCTGGAACTTCCCGTAACACAGTGGTTCTCAAAGTGTGGGGCGGGTCCCTCTAGTGGGGAATAGAGACATGACAGGTGGGGCGCGAGAAACAGGAGGACACTTGTTTTTTTGTGCCTATCTTTGATAATGTCTTTTCTTTTTATGACAAGGAAGATCATAGATTCAAAACAAAATAGCAACACACAAACATAGGAGTCATAAACAGACTGATATCAATCAAAATAACATCTGATCCAGTGGACCGAGACGGGAAAAGTAACGTGGAACCAAAACGGTAGAAAAAAATATATTTCAACGTTTCCATTTTGCCGGGTTGATGGGGTCAGGAGGGGCTTGAAAATTCCTCAAAAAGTTTGAGAACCACTGCTGTAGCTGCCGACTGCACAGAGACGACCTGTTTTAACACCATCCAGTGTACCAGTTTATACAGGACCTTTCATTTGCAGTCTGTCTACTTAACCTTCCTTCTAACAGAAATATGGGAAGAATTAGTCACCTGATCCCTAATAATGCCTTAATCCATGAGCAAAGTCACTTAATATTCACATTCTCCCTCACTGTTCCAGTAGAGCTCGTTCTTACAGCCCCTCCACACACACACACGCTCACACACACACACACACACACACGCTCACACACACACACACACACACGCTCACACACACACACACACACACACACACACACACACACACGCTCACACACACACTCGTTCTCACAGCCCCTCCACACACACACACACACACACACTCACACACACTCGTTCTCACAGCCCCTCCACCGGGCTCATGTGCAGCGTGTCGACGCCCCCTGCTGGTTCAAATTGCTCTGAAGGTCATTAGTCTCAGCTAGAGTTATTTAAAGCCAAGAAACTAAAGTATATTAACCAGCTTGTGTGTGTGTGTGTTATAGGAGTCTGAGTATGTCTCGTCCCATCTCCATGAATGGATCGATCTGATTTTTGGGTACAAGCAAAGAGGCCCGGCTGCAGTGGAGGCCCTCAATGTCTTTTACTACTGCACTTATGAAGGTACGGATGCTAGTTATGCTAATGCTAATGCTTTTACTACTGCACTTATGAAGGTACGGATGTTAGAAATGCTAATGCTAATGCTTTTACTACTGCACTTATGAAGGTACGGATGCTAGTTATGCTAATGCTAATGCTTTTACTACTGCACTTATGAAGGTACTGATGCTAGTTATGCTAATGCTTTTACTACTGCACTTATGAAGGTACGGATGCTAGTTATGCTAATGCTAATGCTTTTACTACTGCACTTATGAAGGTACGGATGCTAGTTATGCTAATGCTAATGTATCAATGCACGTATGACAGTACGGATGCTTGCAGGTATGCTAATGCTACATTGTAGCACTTACAAATGTTATGATGCTAGTTATGCTAAAGCTACTGTAATTCACCTATGAATGTACAGATGCTAGTTATGCTAAATTAGTTATGCTAATGCTATATTGCTTCTCTGCTTAAAGGAGAATTCCGGTGTGATTTTGACCTAAATTGTGTTGAAACATGATACCGAGTGTGAACGTATGTCTCATAGCCCATCTCGGCTTGTCCCCTGCACTCCGAAATCTGGCGCTAGTTAGCCGATGCTACCAACAAGGCGGTCAATGGTGGTGCCTCGGCATCGGCATAGCCATGCAAATAAATCACTGTTTTACACCATTTACGAGGCTCAATGTATCTCCACACTTCACTGGTAGACTTCCGAGGGCCCTGACATTTAAAACGAGACATTGAGAACTTTGAAAAAGCACTGGTAGTTTACTTACAAGACGATTTATACAGACAGTACCTTCACGAAGTTTAGCGTTTGCAGCCATCTTGAATTTAGTCACGATAAGTCGAGCGATGAGTAAGAATGAACAGGTATGATAAGGGATCAGATTCCAAAAATAATTCTGTGGAAATGCATGGATTACAGTTTCTTCCAGTAGCAGCAACTGGAATCCATGCATTTCCACGGAATTATTTTTGGAATCTGATCCCTTATCATACCTGTTCATTCTTACTCGTCGCTCGACTTATCGTGACTAAATTCAAGATGGCTGCAAACGCTAAACTTCGAGAAGATACTGTCTGTATAAATCGTCTTGTAAGTAAACTACCAGTGCTTTTTCAAAGTTCTCAATGTCTCGTTTTAAATGTCAGGGCCCTTGGAAGTCTACCAATGAAGTGTGGAGATACATTGAGCCTCGTAAATGGTGTAAAAC
>NW_027468689.1:2770073-2782573 GCF_046254945.1 Alosa pseudoharengus | reverse complement strand
CTCACCTCCTCCACCACTCACCCTTTCCTCTCCTCTTCCTCACCTCCTCCACCTCTCCTCACTCACCCTTTCCTCTCCTCCTCCTCCTCTCCTCTTCCTCACCTCCTCCACCTCTCCTTACCCTCCTTCTCTCCTCTTCTCCAAACCCTTTCCTTTTCTCCTCCTCTCCTCCACACCCTCCCCCTCTCTGTTCCTCTCCTCTCCTCCTCCTCTCATCCATCTCCTCCCCTTCTCTCCTCTCCTCCTCTCCTCTCCTCCTCCTCCTCTGTCCCTGCACTCCTCCCCTCCTCTCCTCCTCCTCCTCCTCCTCTGTCCCTGCACTCCTCCTCTCCTCCTCCTCCTCCTCTCCTCTCCTCCTTTGTCCCTGCACTCCTCCCCTCCTCTCCTCTCCTCCTCCTTCTCTCCTCCTCTCCTCTCCTCCTCCTCCTCTCCCTCCGTCTCAGATGCGTTCTGGCCAGATCACGAGGAAGCTGTGGGGCTCCAGCAAGCGGCTGACCCAGATATCCTCAGGAGAGACGGAGTACCACTGATCCCGCCCCACACCCTCTCTCCACCCCCCACCGCCCTGTCAATCATGACAATCATCCAACCAGAGCAGCACAGAACACAGAGTGATTGGGGAATGACTGACTGAGATTGGTTGACCCTTCCTTTCTTCCTGCATGCAGTTAAAATTGAGGACACTGGGGACTTGACCCCACCCTAAAGATAGAGGTTGATGTACTTCCTTATGTGTTAGTGTGTGTGTGTGTGTGTGTGTGTGTGTGTGTGTGTGTGTGTGTGTGTGTGTGTGTGTGTGTGTGTGTGTGTGTCCTGACAGCGGGACAGGCGCAGGCGCTGTGACCCGGCTTGTCGTGAGTGTGTGTGTGTGTGTGTGTCTTACTGCAGCCCCATACATTAGCCCAAATGCCACCCTGCCACACGGATTCCAGAGTCCCTCACTTCACTCTTAAGATCATCATCATCATCATCATCATCATCAGTTGCCATCTCTCACACTGCACCAAAGGAAAAGTCTACTTTCGTGTTGGTCAGGGGGACATTGTTTAGTGTGTGTGTGTATTCCATAGTGGCCTTCTGTTTTCTGTTTGCCTTTTTGGTGCAAGGTGTGGAATGGCCATTTGTGATTCAGTAGAAGTCCAGAGATTGTGTGTGTGTGTGTGTGTGTGTGTGTGTGTGCGCATGTTGTTTCTGTGTGTGAGTGAGAGATGGAGAAATCACATTACATCAAACACATTGTACAAACACACATACACAGTCAGTTCCACTCATGTTTAGTAATGTAAATAATTGTTTGTTTGTTGTTGTTTTGGTGCTAAGGAGGACCCAGTGTGGAGTTCTGTAGCACACCACTGACCAGTATAGACACACTCACATATTTTAATGACGTTTTAATGACATCTGGTTGATTTTGCATCAGCAAATTGTGTCAGTGAAGCAATATTTCGTAACAAACTCACACACAGACACCTGCTAACGACAACGGGGTTATTGTTTTGTGTGCCTGTGGTCACTTTTCTGCTCGACTTTTTAGCCATCGAATGTTTTCTTTGCTCATTACTTGAAATGATCATTTATGTTGTTTGTGTGTGTGTTTGTTTGTTTTGTTTTTGTTTTTATTTATGTAAGGAAGTCTGAGAGGTTGCCTGGACTAGTCTATAGAGCGGGTGAGGATGTTGGTGGGCAATGCCCATATCACATATGCAGTTCCTCACATGCCCAGGTCTCACCCACCCGCTTCCAACACGGGGGGGTTGGGGGGGGGGGGGGGCAGCAAAGGGCTTCAGCCATGTTACTGTATGCTAGCCCCCCCCCCCCCCCCTTTACGTGGTACATTCCAGCCTCGACCATAGTGGCTGACCAATACAATGTTTTCCTAGTCTTCCTGGTTGAGTCCATGGGGTGTCTTAAGAAGGGGGGTCCCCCCTCTCCTCTGCTTCCAATCCTCCGCCCCAGTTAGCCATGCTGTGTTCACATCACAGCTGCTTTGCCCAGTAGGGGGAGCTGTTCTGCTGGGCAGTACTGAAGGGCATTTGGGGTGTGTGCTTGAGCGCACACGTCTGTCTCTGGATTTGATCTCTCTCTCTCTCTCCCTCTCTCTCTCTCCCTTTCTCTCTCTCTCTCCCTCTCTCCTCTTCTCTGTGTATCTGGCCGACTCTCAAACGGTTCTCTGTATAAATGCCAAACCTTGCGAGATCTGTGGAGTGACTGAAGGCTGTGACACAGTGGCCTGGCCAGTAGGGGGCACTATAACAGAGGAGCTCAGTGATCTGAGATTGGTCAGCTAAGGGCAAGTTCTCTGTTTGTCCGCTGTCAGTCATATGCTCTCATGGCAAAACACGTGTGATCGCAGTAAGACAAAGATGCACCAACAAAGTGTGATGGTAAACTTCTGTGTGTGTGTGTGTATATGTGTGTGTTTGTATGCCTGTTTGTGAACCGTTGTGTCTTTGATTTTTGTTTGTTTTTATTCTGTGCTAAGACCTAGAGAGATATTGCTATCAGCAATATATCCCACCACTGAGACGAAAACAGAGTGCCTTTATCCAATCATGTATCAGCGCTTCCTGATGCAGAAACCCTTCCCTGTCCGTGACCTTTGCCCTCCATAAACTACAGCATTCCACTAAAAATAAACAAATGAAATTAAATGAAATGCTTATTTTGGAAATCAAAGATCATCAAAGCTCTTGTCAGAGGCTGAATCTAACCAGAATCTATGTGACTCTAAAACTAGCTGCTTTAGATTTGACTTGTCACCAATGGATGTGAGTTTATGTGTGTGCGTGTAAGTGTGCATATTTATATGGTATGAAATGTACAGCATGATTTTATTTCTGTGTATTTGAATTGTATTTTTTTGCACTTTCCAGGTACTACCAATTGTTGAGATTGATTGATTGTTTTAAATGGCTTCTTGATCTGTACAGACAAGCTGCTTTGTATACACAAGTGGAAAATGAGAATTAAAGCCCTAATGAAGATCAGTGAGATTTGCCTGGGTTTCTATTTATTGCCATTTTTCTTCATTTTATCCATTTTATTAGTGTGCATATGCATCTCAGTTTCACCAGAGTAAACAACTATTTTTTTAAAAAAATAAACAATAAAAGGGGCTGTAATTAACCTTTTCGAACAATAGGTGGCAGCATTGTTCCTCCAACTTTCACTGAAGAGGTCAAGGTCGCGTATGTAAACAGAAAAGGCCTACAGTCTTTAAAAAAAAACTTTTTAAGAGAGCTTTTTGTTAATTTGTTTTATTTTCTATAGTCAAATACAAGACATATGACCTCAAACAAACACACACACATGGGGGGGTAGGCCTAGTCTAGCCTGGTAGACAAAACATCATTCACGAAGTGAAACAAGTCTCTCACGATTGGGATTCCCTTCCAACATTTGTATCACCACCACAGGCGCTAACTTTGAAATCACTGGTCCAGCCTAACCAATCACATTATTCAGGGATTCCTAAAGTTACTTCCTATACTTCACAAACTGACACTAAACCGCATTGCCTTTCAGGGAACAAATGTATGTGGGCCTGCCTTTGCTGAAAATAAACAGCAATTTTTTATGTTTGCAGGCGTTGTTACTACGAAGCCATTTCGAAACAATAGGCATACCCTATCATCACTAACTGGGCAGGTAGCCTAATCTGCCAACCGATCAAAACGTTATAGTGAACGATGGTGTTCCAGACTAGTATCAGAGACGGTTAACCGATAGGGCCTGAATCATAAGCGTTATCAACCCTATCTCCCTGAAAGGAGATTTAGGTGGAGGCAATCATAAAAGCAGGGGGGTGTGGGGGGGTTAGTGTTTATTTCGTCAGACAAGAGGAAATATGTTCGTCAACAACCTTTTTTTTCATGACTAAGACGAGACGATGACGAGACGGCAGTAATGTCCTGAAACACTGACTAAGACTATCTTAAGATGCATTTATTGTTGACGAAAAAAGACGAGACTAAAATGTTTTGCATGAAATAAAAACTAAGATAAAATCTCCCTTCATGTTCGTCTACAAAATGAGAAGACAGAATATCTAGCTGTTATGTTTTCAAAATATTCCGATTGAGTTCATACGCAACAGCTTTCCTGTAGGCTAGTCTACGTGCTGCTGCTGCAACCCTGTGGCCGCAACACGAAACTACATGGAACAAGAACACTGGAGATTTCTGCCAGAGTTAGCAAGCTAACTACCTAAGCTTTATGCCACAATGCTACATACCCAGAAGTTGAAGCTTCTCTCATACAAATTAACATCCCCCAGAATGTCCATACGAAAATGTTCAGCATGTAATGTCAACTATTCATCTAGTTAGACTGATGATGCAAAGTTTGCTAGCAAGTAAGCTAATATGGAAAGTTCGCTAGCAAGTTAGCTATGGCTAAGATGGAGAGTCTGTTTGGGGAATGTGTTGTGTTTGGGCGCATATCGCCATCTAGCGAGGCGGAGTAAAACATTAATAGTTTGGCCTACGACAGTGTTTCTCAAACTTTTTCAGTTTCAGGACCACTTAACTAACCCTAGCTAAAAAAAAAAAACTTCAACAGTAGCCTATAATTAGTCTACACAATAGGCCTACTCACTGAACCACCTTGCTTATTGTCTTTGCACTTTGCTTATTGTGTCAGAGGATTCATACTGTATGATTTAAACTGGCATATCTTACATAGACAGTGTTGCAGAACTGTTTTGGATTTACATACAAGTTATATTGCAAACAACTCCTCTATATTATATTTTACCACGTCTGCTCGCGGACCACTTGGGATAGCTTGCAGACCACCAGTGATCCCCGGACCACACTTTGAGAAACACTGGTCTACGAATATGACAGTGGTCCAGTCAAATCTTTTACTGTCTATGGTCAAATCCCAGCCGAGCTATAACTGTAGCTCGACTTACCTGTGCATGTAAACATACTGACTGACAAAAAATCAGAATGAGTAATTATAACAGACGAGTAGCCCTGTGGACACACAATATTGTTGGAAAATTGAGATGTATGAAACACTATTTGACTCAAATAGTAATCAGATTTGTTATAAAAAAAAAGACTAAAATGTGTTGACTAAAACTGACTAAGACTAAGATACCTTTAGTTTTCTTTTGACTAAAACTAGACTAAAATGACGAGACTTTTAGACGACTAAAACTTGACTAACAAAAATGATATTTGAATGACTAAATATGACAAAGACTAAAAAGGACATTTCGTCACAAGACTAAGACTAAATTAAAAATAGGTGACAAAATTAACACTAGGGGGGGTCCTGCAATTAAAGGCAAACTATGCAGGTTTGTTAGCTTAATATGCAGGTTTTTACACTCCCGGGAAGCTTAGCCCGCTTTGGCCCCTGCCTACCCTGCTGAAAAAACCAGCCTGACCAGCTAAAGGTGGTTTGCTGGTTGACCAGCTTGTTAACCAGCTTGTTTGACCACCCAGCTAGACCAGCAAATCTCTTGCGAAAACATACCTTTAGCTGGTTTACCCACCTAACGATGGTAATTCAGCTGGTTTTGCTTGTCGTACCACCTCAAGCTGGTCATTTTAGCTGGTGTTGCTGGTCTACACTGCTGGTTTAACTGGCCGTGCCAGCTTATGTTGGTCAAACCAGCATGACCATCTTACACCAACAATGTCAAGCTTGGCAGGCTGGTCACCAGCATGACCATCTTGCACCAGCTGTATCCCACACGACAGGCTGGTCAAACCAGCATGACCAGCTTCCTCAGATGGTCACGCCAGCATATCCAGCTGGTGGTCCAACCAGCTACACAAGCAAAGACCAGCAAGAGCTGGAAGAAAACCATCAAAGACCAGCTAAAACCAGCTACCAGCATAAGCTGGTTTCTAGCTGTTTTTTTCAGCAGGGTAGTGCCGGTGCTCTTTCTCTTATTCTCCCTAATACCCCCCACCACACACACACCTTATACACACCTTATTATTTCACTCCCCCTCTCCCTCATTCTCTCTCTCTCTCTCTCTCCCTCATTCTCTCTTACTCTCCCTAACATCACTTCAATATCTGACAAAAGGACCCTGAACAAACTGATCAACATCTTGGACAATGAGTGTCACCCACTCCACAGCACTATTGTTAAGCAGAAGAGCCTGATCAGCTGGAGACTTCGCTCACTGCCTTGCACAACCGACAGACTGAGGAAGTCATTTGTCCCCAGGGCTATTGAACTGTTCAATGCTTCACTTAAGGGAAGAGGAGAAATAGACTTCTCCGCATAGTCTGTCTGCCTCTTCACCACCTCCATGTTTTGAACTGTCTGTCCACTAGCCACTTTTTACCACTGTCTTTCTGCCTCACTGTTTGCGTGCTATATTAGCACATAACCCCTCCCTCCATGCCACAGCCGAACTGTGGCCACACTTATACCTTTTCTTAATATAGTTATATATATATATATATATATATAGACTTTATTCTTGCACTGTTGCACTGTTGGACTTACTCATTTGCACCATCACCATGACACTCACCATGGCACCTTACCTTACTATGCACAGAGAATCACAGGCTCAGTCCCTGCCTCAGTCATTGCAAGCGCCTCTGATTGATTAATCACCACTATGTGGATACTGTTTTTAGAATTGATTTAGATTAAGTGTTATTTAGTATAATTTGTATTTTAGTATATTTAGTATATTCTTTATCTTCTACTGTCCTTTATTGCTTAGTTGTGTTTTTATATTATATACTTTTAATTACTTTTAGTGAATGTGTGTGTGATGTCTGTATGCTACTGAGACCTTGAATTTCCCCTGGGGATCAATAAAGTATCTATCTAACACCCCCCAACACACACATCTCTCTCCCTCTCTCTCTCCTACTCTTCATCTCTCCTCTTCATCTCTCTCCTCTTCATCTCTCTCCCTCCCTCTCTCCTCTTCATCTCTCTCCTCTTCATCTCTCCTCTTCATCTCTCTCCTCTTCATCTCTCCTCTTCATCTCTCTCCTCTTCATCTCTCTCCTCCTCTTCATCTCTCTCCTCTTCATCTCTCTCCTCCTCTTCATCTCTCTCCTCTTCATCTCTCTCCCTCTCTCAGTAACGTGTTGACCCGGCTGACGTGTGTATAAGTACATACTCTTTTGATCCCTATATAAGTATAAGTATATATACTCTTTTGATCCCTATATAAGTATAAGTATAAGTATATATACTCTTTTGATCCCATGAGGGAAATTTGGTCTCTGCATTTATCCCAATCCGTGAATTAGTGAAACACACTGAACACACAGTGAGGTGAAGCACACACTAATCCCGGCGCAGTGAGCTGCCTGCAACAACAGCGGCGCTCGGGGAGCAGTGAGGGGTCAGGTGCCTTGCTCAAGGGCACTTCAGCCATGCCTACTGGTCGGGGGTCGAACCGGCAACCCTCCAGTTACAAGTCCGAAGCGCTAACCAGTAGGCCCTAACTTACTGCATCCAACTTACTACCTTTCAGTCAACATCAGTGTGTGAGCAGTGTGCAGCATGCCGCTTGGGAAACAGCCTCTCTGGGGCTGGCAGTGGCCTGAGCTCTTTCTCAATCTCCTAATCTCAATCTAATCCCAGTCTCGCAGATCTCTCAGGGTTGATCTAGTTGGATTTGGTGTCTGGATCCCTATCATAGGATCCAGACACCAAATAAACGTAATAAATGCCTCATAAAATCTCTCTCTCTCACTTATGAGTGTGTTGTCTGTGTGTGTGTGTGTGTGTGTGTGTGTGTTGTCTGAGATAGGCCCGTAATAAGGTGTATAACAGGCTGTAAGTGTGTGTGTGTGTGTGTAAGAGAGAGAGATGTGTATAATTCATGTGTGTGTGTGTGGGTTGCTTCAGCTTCACGAGACGTTTCAGTTGTATCAGAACGAGGCTGACGTGATTCAGGGTCTTGAGAGGGGACTGCAGCCAAGCAGCACCTGGAGACAACAAAAAGGCCAAGGTGTGTGTGTGTATTAGTGTTGTTTCTTCATTTATTGTTATGTTATGAAGTCTTTTGTGTACATGACATAAATTGTGTGTGTGTGTGTGTGTCAGTTGTCTGTGTATTAGTGTTGTTTCTTCATTTATTGTTATGTTATTTGTGTACTTTGTGTACATGACATAAATTGTGTGTGTCTGTGTGTGTGTGTTGTGTGTCTGTGTGTGTGTGTTGTGTGTCTGTGTGTGTGTGTGTGTGTGTGTGTCTGGCAGAACATTTTGAACAGGTGGAAGAACAAAGCAAGCTTGATCCCCAAACTTCTGGGATTCACAGGGCAAGATACTAAGAAAAGTACAAACACACACACACACACACACACACACACACCTTGGCCTCTCTCTTTCTCTCTCTCTCTCTCTCACTTCGTAACTACTGACTATCGCTCCTTATGTAATCAAGTAGTGAAATGTTTCTATCACATGAACACACATCAAATTAACAATAAATGACTAAATGATGCTGAATCACATTACACTGTGACAAATGAACAACAAATGACTAAATTATGCTGAGTAATTAATTCATGACGTTCACTGCTCCTAAAGGCAATTAAACAACCCAGATCATGTCTATAGTAACCGTGAGGAATGGGAGTTTTGTGCCCTGGACAGTAACAGATTATTATTTTCTCTTTCTCCTGACCTCTCTCCAGGTGCTCCAGGACAGGTACGTCGTCCTCCACAACCACAGCTGTGTTTGGACCTGATGTAGCACAACTCTGTTTCTGATCTAGTCCTGTTCTAGCACTTCTGATCTAGTCCTGTTCTAGCACATGTCTGGTTCTAGCACATGTCTGGTCTGGGTCTAGTCCTGTTTTAGCACATGCCTAGTCTTGGTTTAGTCCTCTTCTAGCACATGTCTGGTCTTGGTCTAGTCTAGTCCAAGGATGCCCCTATGTATATGTAAATTGTATGAACACAGTAATACAAAGTGTGTTTGAGAGAGAGAGAGAGAGAGAGAGAGATGCTCTACCCAGAGCGAGCAGATCTCTCTCAGTACTGATGGATGCTGAATGTTCTGTTGACGTGATGGATGCTGAATGTTCTGTTGACCTGGTGGACGCTGAATGTTCTGTTGACGTGATGGACGCTGAATGTTCTGTTGACCTGATGGACGCTGAATGTTCTGTTGACGTGATGGACGCTGAATGTTCTGTTGACGTGATGGACGCTGAATGTTATGGACGCTGAATGTTCTGTTGACGTGGTGGAGGTGTTCCCCTCTTCACTTCCCTTCCCTCTGTTGCCCAGGCTGGGGAGGAGCCCCCCCTGAGTCCTCGTGCCGGTCACCGCTCCTGCCGTGCTCAAAGCCAATCGTATGAAGGCCGCTATTGAAGAGACGGAGGAACCACAGACTGACCATCCCACCCCTCTCCTCCCAGCCCCAGGGTCATGTTTGGACAGGAGCAGGAGGGGTATGCCTGCACCCCGCGCCCCCCGCGCCCCCCTCCTCCGGCCCGGAGAGTCTCTGTTCCCTGCGGACGAGGTCCCAACGCCGAGGAGGAGTGCGGAGAGGGAGAGGACGGAGGAGGAGGAGGCGGCGGTGGTGAGCGGCATGAACTCCCTGCTGTCTCTGAGCCCTGAGAAGCCCCGCTCCGCTCCTCTGCTCTCGGCCTGCAGGAGCGCAAACTCCCCACCACCTCCAGCGGCAGGGGCACTTCGCCCTACACTAGCCCAGGACAGACAGACCTCTCTGGGCCGCCACCTCCAGCCCCCCGGACTCCTTCTGGGGCAAACTTAAGGGGACAGGGGGTACTACAGAGCCAGCGGAGGATGTTTCCCCTGGCACATCTGCCCCGGGGCGACAGAATCTGCCCTGGTCGAATTCTCCTGCCCAGCCTGTAACAGCAGCCCCCCCCTCCCACCCCGCGCGTCTGGCTGACTCGTTCTCTCTGAGCGAGGAGGACCCGGCCGAGATGTGGCTGCGAGCCCCCGCAAGCATCCCCAGTCTGAGGTCCATGCTGTTCGTCAAGGACCCTGAGCCAATCAGAAGCTGCCTTGCTTTCAGCCCGCCCCACTCTGGCCCCTTCCTGTAGGAAGCCAGCTCGTCGTTTACAGGCTCTGGGGGGCACCGACCCAAACCTGGAAGGGACAAGCTGAAGACCATGGAGGGGAGCAATGCCCCCGTACCGCAACTAGCAATCCCACCCCAGATAACACACAACGCAATACCATACAGGACAAGATGAGACTATTTTTTTTATCTACTGTTATGTTCTTTATCAGTCTGTCAGTCTCGTTTCCACCCATTAAAATGAAATAAATGAATGTTCTGAGCATAATTGTTGTGTCTGAGCCATTTTTTTTCTATTCAGTATAATTTTCTATAATAAGTCATGCTTTTGGACTTGATAGCGTTTTGTGTGTGTGTGTGTGTGTGTGAGAGAGAGAGAGAGAGCAGTTTTTGTGTCTAATACTATTTTTACAGCGTATTTCGCCATGGCTGGCTGGACACAGGGATCAGCGGCAGGTCTCTAGGGTCCGTTTGCAGACAGTAATTCAGATCTTTGCGGGATCCTCACAGCCCTCTCGGGGCCCTAAAAAGCCGCAAATCTTTACCCATTCTTGTAGTCTCGTCTCGGGTTGTAACAAAAAGTATTATGATGGAAAATATTTGATGTTGGGACGCGCATTTATGGTCATTGTCAGCTCAGCCGCTGCCTGCCAGAAGCAGTTTGGTGAAGCGGAACGATTTCTGTGGTTCCTGTTTGGACGGCGGACATGTACGAGAGTCGGAACGGTCCCCTGATCGGTGAGTGTTCTTGTTCTTATCATTTTCAGACTTTAGTTAAATGAGACCCAAACCACTGATATTCGGCGCTCTCTATTTTTCAAAGTCATAACGTTTTAGTTGGTCTACCCAGAATTCTTTAAACCCCCTCTCACCGTGGGACCAGTCCCCAAACAGCCCATAGTCTGACTAAAGACGGTCATTACGCGGTGCGAAAGAGTCAAAACACAATTTTACAGATCCTTGTGGCTTCTGAATGCATTCCTTCAAGATGAGTTTTCTGAATTGCCGAAATAACTTGGTTGAACTTGAACGACCTGCCACCACTAAATAGTGTAGTAGGCGGTAGCTACTCCGAATGTCAGCAACACGGTACAAGCATTGCTAGCGCGCTGGAATGGTGTTGTTAAAGTGTACACATGTATAAATCGGTTATTGTCCAATTCCACGGCAGAACTTTTTAACGTGTGCGCATTCTCCAGGATCAGGTCTACTGTGACTCACTCCTCCCTGCTGATATGGAGGACGCTGGCTTTGGCGAAGCGGCTGTATCAGAGCAGTCTTGGGTGCCCGTACAGGTGGAGGACAGCGAGTTCCTGGCCAAAGCTTGTTTTGGGAACACACAGTACCGGGTCCTGCTGAGCGACCTGAACTGTGTATGGGAGGAGGAGATGCAGGCAGAGGCCATCGGAGACAGAGCCCAGGTGTGTGACACACACACCCACACACACACCAAATTCCCTAATAACGTCTCTCAAGAGCGTTCAGTTCACACAGAGAAGCTCTTTTACCCAGATTCTTTCTCCAACTCCACTCCTCCTCATCTCCAACTGTTCTGTGCCCCCCTCTTCCTATCCTGCAGTTTTGCAATCTTTGTTTGTCTCACATCATGTCTGGCATTTAAAAGTGTAACTAATCCCTGATTTTAAGGAGAACTGCTTGTGTCCCTGTCGTGTTGTGGTGTGATAAAGGATAATTTGATCTCATCTCAAGGATCTGTGGTCACTGACCACATAGCTGACATCATAATCCTGACAATCATCATGCAGGCCAATAGCTAAATATTACAGATGGAAACATGCTTAAAAGATTGAAAATAATGTAATACTTTCTCTCTTTCTCTCTCTCTCTCCCTCTCTCTCTCTCTCAATTCAATTCAATGGGCTTTTTCTTGGCATGACTGTAAAGTTACAACTTTGTCAAAGCAATATGATGTGTATATAACATAACAAAATAACAACAAAATAAAATGTGTATTCATATATCACCTCTCCCTCCCCTCTCCCTCTCTTCCTCCCTCTTTCTCCTTCTCCCTCTTCTTCAATCTTTCTTCCTCTCTCTCCCTCTTTCCTCCCTCCCTCGCTCTCCCAGGAGCTGAATAAGCGTCTACGAGCATCCGTCCAGGCCTTCTTTACCCACCTGCGGCGCGTGGCGCAGCCTCGTCTCTCTGGTCAGCCTGGACACCAGGACGGCGTGGAGGCGCATCTCTCGCTCCTGCGCCATGACGACCGCCTCATGGTCCGGCTCAAGAGCGAGCTGGCGGGGGTGCCGTTCCACTGGGAGTTCCGACTCAGACCTGCCCCTATTACTGTGGTACGGTCCAAACGGCCTCCGCACTGTCTCAAAACAGCATAGCTGTCTCCCATCACACTACAGCTGACATTCTCCTATCAGAACACAGATAGATCTCCTCCACAAACACATCACAGCTACTGTCCTATCAGAACACAGATAGATCTCCTCCACAAACACATCACAGCTACTGTCCTATCAGAACAC
>NW_027468689.1:2752573-2757573 GCF_046254945.1 Alosa pseudoharengus | reverse complement strand
TTATGATCTTAGTTTTAGATATGAATCAGTGCTTCATCACAATCATCTTACCAGCAAATTACATTCATCTCCCATCATATGTTATCAACATAACAGGTTTAATCTTCAAAATAAGAAAAGTCATACTCTTGATTGGTTACACTAAGCCTTGATACCTTGCGTAGCTAAAAATTAACAGTATACACACACACACACACACACACACACACACACACACACACACACACACAAGACTCACGCCAGTATAACAGATATGGTAAACAAACATCTAATGCATTGATCACTTGAATACTTGACTCCTGAAGTGTGCTGTTGAGGGGCAGCCTTGGGCAGCATGATCATGATGGATGTGCAGGGGGCCTGGCTGGGCGTAGCAGGGGGAGCTGGGTGGGGGGCGTGGAGCCTGCTGGGCTGGCCGCTGTCTGTAATTGAGCCCCAGGCCTTGAGGCCTCAGTAATCACCCTTAACCAACAGGCATGAAACGGCCTAATAACCATCTCCACTGTCCCAGAGCGAGAGAGAGGAGGGAGAGGAATAGATGGATGAGGTGACATATTCCCTTTCCTACCCTCTTCTCTCTCTATCGCTTTCGCTCTCTCTCTCCCTCTCTGTAAACTTCCCTCTCTCCCTCCCTCTCTCTCTCCCTCTCTGTAAACTTCCCTCTCTCCCTCCCTCTCTGTAAACTTCCCTCTCTCCCTCCCTCTCTCTCTCCCTCTCTGTAAACTTCCCTCTCTCCCTCTCTGTAAACTTCCCTCTCTCCCTCCCTCTCTGTAAACTTCCCTCTCTCCCTCCCTCTCTCTCTCCCTCTCTGTAAACTTCCCTCTCTCCCTCTCTGTAAACTTCCCTCTCTCTCTCCCTCTCTGTAAACTTCCCTCTCTCCCTCCCTCTCTCTCTCCCTCTCTGTAAACTTCCCTCTCTCCCTCTCTGTAAACTTCCCTCTCTCCCTCCCTCTCTCTCTCCCTCTCTGTAAACTTCCCTCTCTCTCTCCCTCTCTGTAAACTTCCCTCTCTCCCTCCCTCTCTCTCTCCCTCTCTGTAAACTTCCCTCTCTCTCTCCCTCTCTGTAAACTTCCCTCTCTCCCTCCCTCTCTCTCTCCCTCTCTGTAAACTTCCCTCTCTCTCTCCCTCTCTGTAAACTTCCCTCTCTCCCTCCCTCTCTCTCCCTCTCTGTAAACTTCCCTCTCTCTCTCCCTCTCTGTAAACTTCCCTCTCTCCCTCCCTCTCTCTCCCTCTCTGTAAACTTCCCTCTCTCTCTCCCTCTCTGTAAACTTCCCTCTCTCCCTCCCTCTCTCTCCCTCTCTGTAAACTTCCCTCTCTCTCTCCCTCTCTGTAAACTTCCCTCTCTCCCTCCTCTCTCTCTCCCTCTCTGTAAACTTCCCTCTCTCCCTCCCTCTCTCTCCCTCTCTGTAAACTTCCCTCTCTCTCTCCCTCTCTTCTGTTCTCTCTCTCTCCCTCTCTTCCGTTCTCTCTCTCTCTTGCTCTCTCTCTCTCTCACTCTTCTCTTATTAAGCCTGCTTTCCACAGGCCCAATCCCTTCCTCTGTAATTAGGTATACTGTGGCTCTGTCGTGTGTGTGTGTGTGTGTGTGTGTGTGTGTGTGTGTGTGTGTGTGTGTGTGTGTGTGTGTGTGTGTGTGTGTGTGTGTGTGTGTGTGTGTGTGTGTGTGTGTGTGTGTGTGTGTGTGTGTGTGTGTGTGTGTGTGTGTGTGTGTGTGTGTGTGTTTTTGTGGCTGCCTGGTTGCTTTGAAGCCAGTTTGGCCGGGTAGGGCAGCAGTGGCGTCCCACAAGTGACACTGGCCTGCAGTATTGAAGAGATGCCGAGATGAGAGGAACAGAGAAGAGAGAGAGAGAGAGGGATGGATGGAGAGAGAGAGAGATGGATGAAGAGTGGGAAAGAGAGAGTGCAAAGGAAGGGGAGAGGAAAAGAGGAATCAAGGAGCAAAAGAGGGATGAGAAATGAAGGGAGGGAGAGAGGGAGGGCAGAAGAGATACATCAGTGAGAGTGGAGACAGATTTATGGAGCAGAGTAAAGTCAAGCTCTTTCTGAACTTTATTCAGAAACGCTGCTTGAAGCCCTCACCTGCCTCTGTTTGCTTTTCTTCACTGTGTGTAAATGTGTGTGTGTGTGTGTGTGTGTGTGTCTGTGTGTGCCTGTGCCCACGTCCTCTTGGAAAGAGAGAAGTGTACCAGTCAAAGAGAGCAGGATTGTTTCCTCTGATGACAGATGAGTCTGTGACTGTTTCTTAATGGTGTTTCGGTGCTTGTGTGTGTTTAGAGTGTGTGTGTGTGCATGCGTGCGTGCGTGCATGTGTGTGTGTGCATGTTTAGTCAGTCATCATTACTGTGTGAGTGTTCTGTCCCTCCTGTACCCACAGCCACAGTTCCAGGATCAGCTACCCTGTTACTGTGTCACATTAAGACTTAACAGTTACGGCTCTTTGAGTCATGTTCATGCCCCCAGAGTGTTTTGTTTACCGTACCGACAGTATTCAGTGACCTTGAGAAACAGAGATCTGTGTGAAAAATTGCCGTAATTCTCCTTTAAGTCAATTCTGTTGAGCACTGTTTGTACTGAGAAGCCTCTGGCTCAGTTTTGTGACATAGATGTGACCTTGAGCAGCGCACTGGAACATGGTAACTATGGGAACTCATCTGGTAGCTGGGCCCAGGAAATTGAGAACCTGCTTGGAGCTGCAGTGCAGTGCAGCTTTTGGTAGGTGATTTGTCCTGACACAGTGCCAATCCAACAACACACTCTATGGTCTTCCCATCCAATCTCTCCCAGATTACCTTGGAGCTTCTCATTCATATAATACGGTAACACCTCTCCTGACGACTGGGTCGCATGTTCATGATTTCTAGCATTGGTTTAGGAAAACATTTACCACAGGGTCATAATGTGAGATATGAGGTTCTGGAGCCAGTCATACAGTGCTGTTCTTCTCAGGAAAGAAATAATGGTCACAGAGAGGCTGAAACGTTTCAGTTGTCAAAGTGACGCCGAGATGAATGGGGTGGTTAATGGGATGCTAAGTCCAGCTGGTCATCTATCAGTCTCAGACCCTACCATAGGGGGTACCCTTTCAAAACATAGCCTACCCCGTTGGTTGTGTCTATGGGATCTAGAATTTTCCATGAGGTGCCTTTTGGGTCAGTTCTGTGAGTGATCTAGAATCTTCGTGTGGTGCATTGTGGGTTTGGAGATGGGGAAGGGCAGTGTTTGGGGTAAATAAGGGATGGGTGACCCCAAGCTGTCCACACAACAACAACAACAACAAACCCCTGTGACACCTCACATGTTTACGTGCTAATAATAGGAAAGCTAACACACACACACACACACACACACACACACACACACACGTTCTACTTGCTCGTTCCTCTCTCTCCACATGTTTACAGGCTAATACCTGGAAATGCAACAGGAAGACTACAGATCTGTGCCTGATTCTTTCATCAGGCGCACACGCACACACACGCACTCACACAAACATGCACACACTCACTCACGCACGCAAGCACGCACCGAGCACGCAAGCACTCACTCACACACACACACACAGCACACACACAGCACACACACAGCACACAAGCATGATCTGATATTCAGGTCAAGTAACGTGTATGTGTGTTTATATGTGTGGTTGCCTCACACACAGTGGGACTTTGGTCTGCAATAAACCGGACCATGTGAATGCAGTATAGAAGGAATTTTCCAGAACAGCGCGAGGCAGATGAACTGGCCATGGAGAGAGTGTTTGTAGCAAATGTGTTTTTCCATCACATCTGTAACCTGAACTGGAGTCCACAGATAGAAGGCGACACAGGAAAACCACCTATTAGGGGGGAACAGAACTATGCAAATGGTTCCTGAACTGAATTCCCTCTGGTTTGGGGAACAGAACTATGCAAATGGTTCCTGAACTGAATTCCCTCTGGTTTGGGGAACAGAACTATGCAAATGGATCCTGAACTGAATTCCCTCTGGTTTGGGGAACAGAACTATGCAAATGGATCCTGAACGGAACTCTGTAGGTCTGTAGTAGAACAGTCCTAACGCTGGGTTCAGTGACCCCAGGAAGTGATAGTGGGCCGCAGGAAGGACTCGCATAATGGAGCGGTGAGAAACAGAATGAAGACAGAGGGGAGAGAAATGGACTGATGAAAAATGGAGAGAAAGAGTCAGAATGAGAGAGAAGTGTTTTTCCTGAGCGGAAGTTGGCGTTCTTCTCCTTCTATTTCTTTCTCTCTTTTCTTTCTCTCCCCCCTCTCTCTTTTCTCCTTCTATTCCCCCCTTCTCTCTCTCTCTCTCTCTCTCTCTCTCTCTCTCCCCCCCTGTCTCCTTATCCGCACATTGCTTGCTCTGTGCCCAAAGAGGAACTCGACGTTGACCAGAGCATACGTTTATGTTTATGGTTTTAAAATAAACAAATAATAAAAATAAGTCTGAGCAAATGTTGAAACCGGAGCTGGGTATTCAGAAGCCTGCAGAGAGAGAGAGACCACCAATTTCTCCTGGTCAATATTTGGAGAGCTAATTTGGAGAGTTTGTCCTCTTTCAGGAGGAAAAAAAAGAGTGTGTTTGTGTGTGTGTGCTCGCTTGTGGGCCTGTTGCGTAAAGTGTGTGTGAGTGTGTCCATTCGGGCTCATTTATCAACAGGTCATATGTTGCGCAGGTATGCCTGTGTGTGTGTGTGTGTGTGTGTGTGTGTGCGTGCATAAATGCCCTGTATATGGTGAGGAGGTGCGTGCTTAGTGCAGCCACTCTGTCTGTGCTGGGAGAGGAGGGAGTTCAAAAGAGAACAGCACTCTTTCTCTCCTCTCCTCTCCTCACCCCACACACTCCACACACTCCTCTCCTCTCCTCTCCTCTCATCACCTCAAACATTCCTCTTCCACTCCACACACTCCTCTCCTCTCCTCACTCCACACACTCCTCTCCTCTCCTCACCCCACACACTCCTCTCCTCTCCTCACCCCACACACTCCTCTCCTCTCCTCA
>NW_027468689.1:2732573-2747573 GCF_046254945.1 Alosa pseudoharengus | reverse complement strand
GTGAACAGTAGGGCCAAATGTCCACCTGACGTCCCTGTGAACAGTAGGGCCAAATGTCCACCTGACGTCCCTGTAAACAGTAGGGCCAAATGTCCACCTGACGTCCCTGTGAACAGTAGGGCTAAATGTCCACCTGACGTTCCTGTAAACAGTAGGGCCAAATGTCCACCTGACGTCCCTGTAAACAGTAGGGCCAAATGTCCACCTGACGTTCCTGTGACGGTTCTCTCCTGCCTGCCCCTGCAGACGGTTCCCCAGATGCCGGTTCCAGTGGATCGACCCGCGGCCAGACCCAAGAAGAAGAAAGCGGTTGGCCTGTTCCGCTGAGGAACCGCTCAGCAGGAGCTCTCAGTCAGGTCCTGAAGACATTGACATTCACTACTGGCCCGGGGCGATGCCTTAAACACATAGACACACACACACACACACTCAGACATGCACACACACACACACACACACACATACACACACTCATGCACACGCGCACACACACACTTTGGGCAGGGCTGGTCTGTTTGACTCTGAGGAACTCACTCACAGGAAGATGGAAGATCCCTGTGAAGCAGAGCCCTCCAATATCTGGACTTCTATTTTTTTTTTAACCTGCTTTTACAAACCTGACCAACTCTGAATGTCATTTTTTATGTTACTCTATAAGTTTTATATGTTTTATGTTACTTTATAAATTACTCTTTGTTGGATTGATTTTAAATTACAGTGATGTTAATAAAAACGTGTTTTATATCATTTTAACTGTCATGTCCTTTCATTTGTTCTATTTATAGATACATTTTCATACTAAGTACCCTATTGATCTGAAGCTCACATATCAGGGCAAAAAAACTTGAAAACATTTCAGAATAGAGGCCCCCTAGTGGATGTGGGACGAACAGCCTCTGGCCTCAGGGTAAATGGCAGCTGTTCCCATCTACTCCGGTCCAACTCTCAGTATTGACATGGAAACGATGATATCGCAGAAATGTTCAGTAGTCACATTTAAATGTGGTTTTGTTGGGATGGCGACTTATTCCTAACTCTTCCAAGATTTTCCCGAGGTTATTCCCTGGCGCAATTGGCCTGGAATGAGTTTCCTCCACAACAGCATCTCTCGAGCTGGTTTTGATCATGACGTTGACAGAATCATTGGTTTGGACTCGACAGAGAAGACAGCTATCGCTCTTTATGATTACCCACCGATGGAGTCGACATTTCCATCTGTAAAATGAAATAACCGATAGCAATAATAGTCGCGTCGGTGGGAGTTTTAGGCAGGACACAGGCCGCCGGTATGACTGCAGTCTACGAGTGTTGGGTATCCTGTCTCGGCCAGTGAAACCGGACCTCAATGCCACGATTCACCGCGCCTCTCACCGAGCCGAGACTCAATTCTTTGCGCATTATCCCTATGACAGTGGCCTAGCGCCGTGTGTGTGTGTGTGTGTGTGTGTGTGTGTGTGAGCGAGGGCACAGGCAGGCAAAGTAGAGGAGAGCTGGACCCAAGCCCGTGCTATAGGTGTGTGTGTGTGTGAGTTTGTGCAAGTGTGTGAGTGAATGTTATAGTGTGGCTTTTTGCGTTCACGTTTCAGGCTCCCGGACGTCCTTTACCCCACAGTAAATGATAACCACTAGGGTCCAAAGGACTTTTGGCTCCAGGGTCCGCGAGTCCAGACGGCAGCATGTCGCTGTTAAGTCTCGGGTGTTGGCAGACGCGCCGCCTGCGGTACAGGGCTGAAGACAGCGGAGAAGCGAGCCAGGGGGCAACACGGGGTTCTGAACCGGGCCAGGAGGCGCGAGGAGAGGGGGTAGGCAGAGACAAGGAGGGCAGGGCAGGACCGGGCGGGCGGGCGGGCAGGACGCAGGGCGCGGTCTCTGATCTCTCGGATGTCTCCCATTTCCATGTCAGCTGAGGGACGCCGAGCGTGCCAGCCCAACGGGAGGAAACCAGACCGCTGCGGGGACATCCCTCAGACCGCGACTCCAGACTGCAGCGCGCTCCTGCTCCTGTTCCATGCGCACCAACCGCGGACGCTTGCGGACGCTTCTCACAGCTAGGGAGCAGCTCGGCTTTGAAGCCTCCTGCCAAGATAAACGGCCCTGCCCTATTTATTCCCGTGTCTCCACGTGCACTCAGAGACGCGCTCCTTCCTGGCGACGCGAGTGGAAGAGAGAGAGAGTTCTGCGCGCTGGCATACTGGTCTGGGTTACGCACTGATCCTTACGCTCAAAACAACACCACCACCGCGGAACCACGGCTCGTGTGGAATGAGTTTTTGCGCGCCGGGGATGGCGGTGCCCGCTGATCCGGTAATACCGTGTTAGAACCCTCGTCCTCCTCCCCCTTCATCAGCCCCAAAGAGGGGCGAGAAGCCGCGATCAGGGGGAGGGGGGTGCTCTGATTCTCACCTTTACCTGTTTCTCCCACTCCGCATCGGAGTGCCCGTGGCATAGGTGGAATGCGACTTGCCACGGCGGTGACGTTTCTCACCGGCTGCGCCTTGATTCTCTCGTCGGGCATCGGGGGCTGCGGCCCGGGCAGAGGTTACGGGAAGAGGCGACCACCGAGAAAGCTAACCCCGCTCGCCTACAAACAGTTCAGCCCTAACGTGGCTGAGAAAACGCTGGGCGCGAGCGGCAGGTACGAAGGGAAAATAACGCGCAACTCGGAGCGCTTCAAGGAGCTCACGCCGAACTACAACCCTGACATCATCTTCAAGGACGAGGAGAACACCGGTGCAGACCGGATGATGACGCAGGTAAGACGGGACACAGCCGGAGTCAGCCTGCTATTTCTTCCCTATAGCCCTCTTCATGCTTTCTCGCCACCTGCTGTCTGACCTGGATCAATATTGGTAATTACTGTGGAGTGCGCAGGACACGGTGCAGGCTGTTTTGCGCAACATCAGTACTGTGGGCTACAGGATATGATGGTCTGAGATACATGCGTAATGATCCAGTGGCGCAGGACCACTTACCTCATACATACATATCACCAGTCTTTCCTGGATATTACGCCTCTTTATTCGTGATTTATTAGAGGAACTTGAGATAGATGCGCGCTATAGCGCAACCACACCTGTCTACCTGTGTGCCGAGGAGCTAGACATGCGACCCTCACGTCCAGATCCTGTCGACCCAAGTGTTCAGACAAGGAGATATTTAAGGATTGAATTTCGTTCCAGGTGTACAGATAAGAATTTTGCAAAACATTCTACATTTCTGTATGGCACCCTTCGACTGACCCAGTTTGTGTCAAGTGTTGAACTATAGTAGCACTGCGCACATTCTAACCTATGGAGCGGCCAGGATTGCGCAACGTTGAATCGCTCCCTATATGGTGCAAAGGGAAAAGTGGAAGTAGAGACGTTTAATTAACACTGTATTCTCTGTTTAGAGGCCATGCTTGGAAAAAGGCCCTGACTGAGCATGGCCAGTGTGTGTTTGTGAATGTTTACCGTAAGCTTAAGGCTGCCTAGACGCGGGTCGCCCCGCTCCCCCCTTTTCTTCAACTGTCCGAGGTTTTACGACGCCGCCATTGATGTGGTCCACTCAGAAATTTATTTGACTCCAGTGTCTAAGAATACAAGTATTTATATCAGAGGTCTCGGTGACCGCGAACTTCCTCTGGATCTGAATGCGTGAGCGTTGAGTCCTTCAGGGAACCCAACGTGGGAAGCGGTGGGGTGTGTGTATTGAGGGGGGGACGCCTTGTCCGCAGATCTCACTCCGTCTTTACCTGTCACCTCTCGAGTGAACATTTACCTGACCCGCGCACAATTTATGAGCTTGAGCAGCCGCATGCGCCCGCCGCAGAGACAGCCTCCGGTCTGTTGATTTTATTTTGTGTTATTTTTCTGTTTGTTTTTGTAGCACACATGTATAAAAATAGCCCACTTCATATGCGTTTAAGACTTAATTATACACATATTTTCAGGCCCCTTATTTTTGATTCAGCGGTGACTCTCCCCTCTCCCGCCTCGGAGGCGCGAGCGGCACCGGGTGCCTCATACAGACGTGACTGTTCAGGGGCTCGAGCCGTCGGTTGTGGCACAGGCGCGTGTTGTCACAGCGCGAGCGGCTAATGTTTGTGTAGCTCGTGGTCAGCGAGAAACCGCTCGTGCAGAAACCCCGTCGATCTCTACCTTAAAAGCAAAACCAACAGAGTCCACGAGCTGATTTATGAAGTCCAGTTCGCTCGGGCGACCGCAGAGAAAAAATAGAAGGTTGAAATCCACACCGGTCTGTGAATAGGCATCTATTACGGCTCCGCAATGCTCTATTCTTATCCGCTGAGCGCGGAGACAGACATGGAAAAAGTGATTACACAAATTTGAAAATGTCAATTTTCCTATCTGCCAGACATCCCTGGGGCAGAGAAAGCCGTTGATGTTGTAGTTGCCCTTAAACCGTCTACCGCCGCGCTTCTACTCTATGCTCCAAATGACTGAACTAGTGCGCACCTGGAAAGACAGACGCCCCGGTGAAGCAGACAGAAGTCCCCTTTCGCACCGAGTCTAAATTTGGCTTATTAGCTCTCTTTATTTCTCACTGAATTATTGCACACTTACATCCACGTGGAACAAGCCAGTCTTGTTCCCAAGTTGCCAAAGGGACGGATAAGTGGCGTTGATGGAAGTGTGCGGTTATGACGCCTCCTCTAACGTGAACTCCGTAAATCAGAGTCGTTAGACAACGTCTCGAGTTCAAGCCGGTGCACCCTCTCGCGAACCTTTCCACATCGGCGGCAGACTGTGCTAATTAATCACTTAGCTGTTGGTTTCGCACCTCCGGAGGTTCTTGCATTCAGAGGAGGAAACCTGTGCAGTGTGTAACAGGGATTTATTTAAGGTGGCCTCGCCACTCTATAAAGCCAGCATTCCTCCAACTTTAATGTTGTCCACGTCCTTCAGTGGAATTACTGAAGTCGTCTGATAAAACTTTTTAAAAAATGTAAGCTCAAATAGGAAGTAAATATGAAATAAAGTGATAGACAGATAGAATAAGGAATAGGCTAGACAACATCTTTAAACTTGGTTGTCCTTCTTTCCCCCTTGTTTAATGCCTAATCTGTGTGTCGCCTCTCGCCGGATTTAATAGAAATAGAAAAGAACATAGCCTTGCTGTCTGATGATTTACATAAAAGACGCGGCTCCTTTGAGCAGACCTTGTCAGAGGTAGTGGTCCATAAACCAGCGTTTCCTCCAATTTGTTTGTCTTTCCACTAAAATCCGTTGTTTTCCAGCATTTACACCTACATTTTCCTGTCACGTGGATCACTCTGTCACTCTGTAACAAATTAGAACTCTCTCCATGTTTCTCTGTAGCCCTCTCAGTTCATCGGTTTTGTCTTCTCATCTGCATGCTAAACTCATTTACATGCTTCACTCATCTGCATGCTTCACTCATCTACATGCTAAACTCATCTACATGCTTCACTCATCTACATGCTTCACTCATCTACATGCTTCACTCATCTGCATGCTTCACTCATCTACATGCTTCACTCATCTACATGCTTCACTCATCTACATGCTTCATTCATCTGCATGCTTCACTCATCTCTGTTTTAATCTTTGGCGTTCTGACTCACTTCTTCAAATGATCCAAGTCATTGTAGCTGAAAAGTTCCTGCGACATTGGTGTGTGTGTGTGTGTGTGTGTGTGAAAGACAGAGAGAGAGAGTGTGTATGTGTGTGTGTGTGTGTCTGTGTGTGTGTGTGTGTCTGCATGTGTGTGTGTGTGTGTGTGTGTGTGTGTGTGTGTGTGGCTTCATATTAACTGCTTTCAGACATACCGGTAGGTGTAAGTCCGCATGTTCTGCGGATATCAAGCGGTTTGGCCGTATATCTGAACAACATAACCGGCTATTTGGAATTCCGAACTTAGCCGGCTCTTACACGACTCCCCTCCTAGTATTTGGAACGGACATTATGTGAATGAGCTCGTGTCTGAATGAAGCGAAGAACATGCGGAGATTCTGTTCATGTGCGTGAATCCACCACGTTCAACATGTTCAACCACGCAGAGATTCTGTTCATGTGCGTCGGTGTCGTTCACACATAATGTCCGCATAATGTCCGCATGTAACCATCATAGTTGAATCACCCGAAGGGTCGGACATCCGTTTGACAAAGATCTGCATATAGTGTGGAGGACATGTTTTTTCATCACAGCCTTCTCTCTTTCCTCATCATCCCATCTCCTCCCACCTGCGTGACCCTCTCACCTTTAACCTTTGACCTTTGCCCCCCCCTGCAGAGGTGCAAGGACAAGCTGAACTCGCTGGCCATCTCGGTGATGAACGTGTGGCCCGGCGTGCGTCTGCGGGTGACGGAGGGCTGGGATGAGGACGGCCACCACTCGGAGGAGTCGCTGCACTACGAGGGCCGCGCCGTGGACATCACCACGTCCGACCGCGACCGCCACAAGTACGCCATGCTGGCCAGACTGGCCGTGGAGGCCGGCTTCGACTGGGTCTACTACGAGTCCAAGGCCCACATCCACTGCAGCGTCAAGTCAGGTGACACACTGGGCATCACGGCTGTGTGTGTGTGTGTGTGTGTGTGTGTGTGTGTGTGTGTGTGTGTGCGTGTGTGCGTGTGTGCGTGTGTGTGTGTGTGCGTGTGTGCGTGTGTGTGTGTGTGTGTGTGTGTGGGGGATATCATCAGGGTAGCTGTGAGTAGATAGATAGATAGATAGATAGATAGATAGATAGATATAGATAGATAGATAGATAGATAGATAGATAGATAGATAGATAGATAGATACTTTATTGATCCCCAAGGGGAAATTCAAGGTCACAGTCAGTAGCATACAGACAACACACACACATTCACTAACAGCAGAAAAAAGTAATTAAAAGTATATAATATAAAAAACACAACTAAGCAATAAGGACAGTAGAAGATAAAGAATATACTAAAATAAGTGTCTGTCATTGGAGCAGAATGTGTGTGTGCATGTGTGTGTGTGTGTGTGTGTGTGTGTGTGTGTGTGTGTGTGTGACTCTGGAGCAGGTGTGTGTGTGTGTGTGTGTGTGTGTGTGTGTGAGTGAGTATTCTGGGCAGTGGAGTGTTGAGTGGGTGAGTGGGGTACTGAGGTGGGCAGGAGTGTGTAAGTGTGTGTGTGTGTGTGGGGGGGGGGGGTCGGGGCAAGAGGAATGTGTATGCAAGTGTGGGGGAGATCAGGGCAGGGGTTGTGTGTGTGTGTGTGTGTGTGTGTGTGTGTGTGTGTGTCTGTCTGTGTGTGCGTGCGAGAGAGAGGTGATCAAGGCAGGAATATGTTTGGGAAGACGAAAAGATGTACTGAAGCTTTATAACATTCATCTAACTACCACTAACGAATAACGCTCAGGTTCCTTGTCCAAGTGTGTGCGTGTGTGTGTGAGTGCATCTGTGTGTGTGTGTGTGTGTGTGTGTGTGTGTGTGTGTGTTTGACCCACTATGGCCAAACATACTAAAACGTGAGAGAAACTTTGTGGATGACCGCCAAACAGGACTGACAATCAACCCCCTTGAGACAAACTGGGCTTTCTTTCTCCGCCACTTCCTGGCTCTCTGACCTCTGCTGACTGTGTCCATCTTTCTCCCTGTGTCACTCTAACAGGCGCTCTTCTCATCTCTAGTCTTCTCCTCACTCCTTTCCTCTCTGGGCATTATGGCTTCACCGGGCTCTAGCGACCCCTACAGGCTGGAGGCTGACTAACCTCACGCAGGTCAATGGAAGTCATTCTGCTTACCTTACCCATACAGCGAGGAACTGCTCTGGCTCTGAGATTCTCTGCTGTCTAGCCATAAGTGGTTGTCACAGTTATAGTATGTTTACTTGCATGACCTGCCGTATTAAAAACAACATTAAAATCCTGAGAGTTAATTTAGTTTTTAATCTCAGGATTTTAAAGACTTGGATCCTTTATTTCCACAAGAAGACTCTTTCTAAAAACTTCTTGTTTAGCAGTGAACATTAGCAATTAAACAGAAATCATTAAAAGGGCATTTTTACGTCTGTGCTAGCTTGGCCTCTTAGCTCTATCTGTGGAGGACATAAAGTGATGCCCAGTGATCCACTAGCATACTCTGAGTTAGCTTAGCTCCATGCCATAAGGATTATAAAGGAGATGTCAGCTATACACGCTAACTCTACATGCTTCTTCTGATCTGACTGAAGAGTAATGTCTAAACCAACCTGAGAATATGATAATCTGGATAAATGTGTATGCTCTATGTTTATAATATGAAATATGAAATACTATTTTGATGGGGATAAGCGCTGGCAAACAGTCCTGCACATTTGTTTGGACATCCTACATTATTATTCCTACTTTAACGAAGTATGTCAGTATAATAATAATGTAATAGTCGTAGAGTGTATTTCACCTGAGTCGTGTATGGTAGGAGTAGTCAGCAGCAGAGTATGCCCATCTTTACTCTTACCTGAGAGACCTCATGTACCTTTTTCTTTTTCCCCTTTGTCTTCCTCTGTTCTTTCTTTCCCTCCTCTTTCTGTCCTTTTGTCCCTCATTTCCTCTGTTCTCTCTGTCCAGATCGATACGCTGCCTCCCTGGCCCTGAGTTGATCGGACCAGAAATCGTCCATTTTTGTTTTTATTTTTATTTTATTTTTTCCTCAGTATTTTCCTCCCTTTGTATAAAAGCATTTACACATATTCGACTGCATGCAGACGTTGAGAGACACACACACGAATCCTGCTGACATATTGATGATGTCATCACCGTGCGCCACAAACTCTGTAGGACATTCACAGAGCTGATGTGTGCAGAGACCGAGTGGGGCATCCAGGAGCTCACCCCCCCCCCCACACACACACACACATTCCTAACCACGCTGGAAGGGAATACACACCATACATTCCAGTGTCCAACTCGTCTCTCTGACCGCGTGAGAGGACAGTGGAGAGTTGCCAGACCTTTAGTGGGTCGACGGAGTCTTACACACACCGACTGTGTTCATTATTCATTCATTAGACGCTCACATGATCACAGCTGTCAGAACTGTGTAAGTGTGCCATACTATTTGCTATATCAGCAATATTAATACCTAAGGAAACCTCACATGAACATGTTGTTATTTCATAGAGACGTAAATTATATTTACAGAGATGTAAATTATATTTCAAATGTTAAGTGTGTTTCCGAGCAAACAAAAAGGAAAATGTTGTACTTCAAACGAGACCAATCATACATTTTGAGCAAAAGGCATCTGAATTGAAAATGCAACTGAATGTAAGAAAGTATAGGAGTTCTTAGGTGTAGTAGTTAGTTGACATAGGAGTGTGTGTGTGTGTGTGTGTGTGTTTATGTGTGTGTTTGTCTCTCTCACACACAGAGAACTCGCTGGCGGCTAAGACAGGTGGCTGCTTCCCCGGAGCGTCGCGGGTAACCCTGGAGGACGGGAGTCAGCGTCTGATGCGTGACCTTCGACCTGGAGACCACATCCTGGCCTCTACGGAGAGCGACGGCAGCGGCCGTCTCCTCTACAGTCCCGTGCTGACCTTCCTGCACCGCGACCCCGCGACCCGGAAGCACTTCCACGTCATCACCACCGAGAGTGGCGCTCGCCTGTCCCTCACGCCGGCCCACCTCCTCTTCGCCTCCGACGGGCCGTGCAACAGAACCAGGACCACGATGGGCGACGACGTACGGACCGTATTCGCCAGCGAGGTGCAGCCGGGGGCGTGCGTGGTGGTGGTGACCTCTGACCTGCAGCCAGGGGGCGGCGTTGAGCTCTCGCGCGTGGTGGGGGTGCGGGTGTGGGAGGACCGGGGCGTGTTTGCGCCCCTGACGGAGCACGGGACGCTGGTGGTGGACGGTGTGCTGGCGTCCTGCTACGCCGTGGTGGAGCACCAGGGCCTGGCCCACTGGGCCTTCGGCCCGCTCAGGGCCCTCCTCCACTGGACCGGACCGGACTGGAACCAGGCCTCTGGCCTGCACTGGTACGCTCGAGCCCTGCACTGGATCGGAACCGTGGTTCTGGACTCAACACACTTCCATCCCTGGGGGGTGTAGCCATGGGGAAGATAAGGGTGGGGGGGAGGGGTATGGACAAGGACAGTGGAGAAATCCAAGGGCATTTTACTGTTGTTTTACAGGACTTTCAGAAACATTCATGTAACTTTTATAGAGGGTTATTTGAATGTTTCTCAGCAAACACACACCCACACATAAGCTCATCTTTACAAACACACACACACACACACACACACACACACACACACACATACATACGCTCACACACACACACACACATAAGCTCATCTTTACAAACATACACACACACACACACACACACACACACACACACATACGCTCACACACACACACACATAAGCTCATCTTTACAAACATACAAACACACACACACACACATACACACACACACACACACACACACACACACACACACACACATACGCTCACACCCACACACACACACACACACACATAAGCTCATCTTTACAAACACACACACACACACACACACACACACACATACGCTCAAGCATAAGATGTTTTACTCAGGGTACACTCACAGGTTTACAGACACTGGCTCACACACACTAAGGACAAAGAACATAGTTGATGTCATATTTTTACTGAAATCATTTCTATCATAAGGTGTGTGTACAGTTTGTGTACAGTTTGTAATGGCTCTTGGATATTGAATTGTTCTTGAACTTCCAAAGAAAGACACCTCCCCACATCGCCATCTGTTTGATCTCTTAAAGCCTAAAACATAGAGAACATTTTAATATTTTATGAAAGGGTTTACTTTGTGTTGTTAATAGATGAATGTTGATATAATATCAAGACTTATGTAAAGTAAGAAATATTTAAAGATTTATTTTTTAAATTAAACATAATGGAAATATATGTCCTTTGTGGTACTTGGGTAATTGAGGCGACCTGTTGCAACCGCCACCAAAGCGCACTTCACATGCAGCGAAAATGGTATATCATCGCCATCTAGCGACAAAACATTGAAAGATAAAACACTCAGACGCGCCATGGGGCTGGGCGAGAATCGCTTCAGAATTTACTACTTTGAGATACTGTGTAATATATTTAAGACGAAACTGCATAGCAGTGTTGACAGAAATTGTTCGACCACCATTGTTCATTGTACATGCAAACAGAGAAAGCTTAAAGGATTAAAAATACAACAAAAAAACAATCCTCTCTAATTTGGACGTGAAACTGTACGGCATTTCAGAACACTCCCTGCCATAGACGTAATATAATGTATATTATGTCTATGCTCCCTACATCTTGTTGACTTGTACCAACTCTTGCTGTGTCGGCTAATAATAATACACGTAACGATACCTTTAAGGGGCCGCTGCGCGCGCGAGGGAGGAGGGCAGGGACACGGGGAAACCCAATCTATCCAAAACTGACCTGATGACTCTTTCCACCGCGAAGCCACAGAAAAGAGTTCGAACGTCGGACGGTGGTCTTTGTTGTGTGTGATCTGCTCAAGAACAGCCTGTTTCTTCACCCCCGTAACGTCGCACCGCAGAGTTTGTGCAGTTACCTTTCCGTTTTCGCCTTTAAGAGGCTGTCATCGAGGGATTAGAATTACGCACAAGCTCGCTGCTCCTTTAAGAAGGTTTAACATTAGACCCAGCGCGCTCCAGTGTCTGCGGGAGGCGAGCGACGCTCATCCCACAGAACCACTCGACTCTTCCAAGTTTTTTCTCCTGAGCCTGCTTCCTTGTCTCACTATCTGTTAAGCGATTACGGAAGAACAGGGCACCATGGCCGAGACGGAGAAAGGAGAGAAAGGAGGAAAAGGAGTTAACGTGTCTGCGGGGAAACTGGCGATCAATATGCAGAAGAGGTTAACCCGAGCCCAGGAGAAGGTAAGGAGATGAGAACGACTAGGCTACACCTAGATCACCTCATACGCTGATCCCTGTCGACAGAGTTGTTGTTGCCAGTTCGAGTTGCAGCAAGCATGGCGAACTGGGGAAGTTTGTCGTCTTGCACCACCAGCTAAATGTCACACGGACAGAAACGCTCCTGCTGCTATTTGCGCCCGACAGGCTCAGCTGTGACAAACCAAGAAGTTACAAGAAGTTTGACAGCAGGGCTGGTGATATTGTGGGAAGAAGAGTAGACAAGTTGCACCACTAAAAATAGCCAACGACACTCGAAAAGTGGCTGCAAAGACACTTTATACGTCTTTATGTCCGCCCGCTTTGTTCTTTTTTATTATTATAGGCGGACCGGCAGGGCTGGGTGCACCGTTATGCAGTTTTCATGGGTTTGTGTGGTGAAGGAGAGCGGCTCCGTTGTGGTGTGTTGGAGTGGGCTGTTGTGGACACTTCTCTTGGCAGAGCGGAAATAAGGATTGACTCAGCGGCAGCTGCTTCTCAGCACCATAGCTAAACTGATTTTCCACTGTGTGCGAAGCGTGGCAGTTGAGTTCAGAGTCCCACACTTCAGAGTTATGGCCATGGTGTGACATTTTGGTGGGCGTGAGAGCCCGTTAGCAGCGGAGACGGACCAAACGCTGTAAGCACAGGCTTTGATCACACATTAAGAATAAGCCGCATTAAGGCTGTAAGTCGAATTTCCCAAAATACCCTCTCCACAACAGAAGCTCCACGGCAAGAACTGTGTTGACATACACAGCAGCGCAGTCTGACCTGTGACCAGTGATTTACAATATTATGTGCGACCAAAATTACTAGAGAAAGTTGCGTTGCCATAAGAGACGCACTAGTCATTCATTTCCTGCGAAAGTGCGCGTGCAGACACAATTGCGCTTTCATGAGAATGATGAATATGTAGGCTACAGAGAAGATCTGATTGGGTTTACGAGGTCTATGCGCATGTGTGTGAGAAAAGGAAAGACGTAGGATCACATTGTATTGTCTGGTGTTTCTTGTCTGCCTCTCTAGACAGTTCGATAGCAGGTGCTGCGTGGTTTAGGCAAGGCGAGAGAAGAGGAAGGCACAAGTGGTTTAAGAACATTCCCGAAAAACATTGCCGTCATCCCTAAAGCCCGTCAGTTGGGAGAGCAGCATAATTCAGGCCTATGACTTTGTTTAAGCAACTGTGCCTGTGTATGCTACAAGTACCTGTTTCTGCCCACTTAAGTGGTTGTGGGTGTGTTTAGCCTATTTGTGTTTTTGTGTGTAGGCTATTCATATGCCTGTGTGTGTGTGTGTGTGAGTCTCAGTTATATGGTACATCTCATCGCCCAGGCCCATCTTCGCTCACTGAGAGACAGATCTTGGCCATCTGCACTCTGCAGTTGTGCTAGTGAGCTGTGTTTGTGATCTGATCCAATCAAATCAAAAGCCTTACTTTGGTGACCACTTTTGGCATTCACTGGGTCTGTGTTGGCTAGTTGCCACTTCCCAGTGTAGAACAAGCCAAGTTATCAGACAAGGCTGTTAGCTATCAAGTGCTACAAAGTGCTCTTTTACACGCTCTTTGGCATGCTGCTGTTGAAGGCTTGTTATAGCGTGTCGGTGGTCGGTGAGTGAGCACAGGTTAATCACTGTAGCTTTTAGCAGTAGCTTAGTAAAGCTAAAGATGTAGCAGTAGCCATTAGCCTAGCTCCTCAGAGATAAGGTTAGAGGAGTAGCTCTCCTCTCGTCTCGGAGACGGCACAGAGCAGAGGTATGTTTGACGCGTGTCCTGCCCGCGTCCGCTGTGATCTGTGAAGGGAAGGTCAGTGTCTCCCCCTTCCTTCCCCTCTTCTGAAACGCAGCCAGGTAGAGCAGAGTTAGACAGTAACGCTTGGCAGCGACCCCTGACCCCCTTCCTCCCCTCCCCTACTCCTCTTCCTCTCCTGTCCCCTCCTCTCCCCTACTCCTCTTCCTCTCCTGTCCCCTCCTGTCCCATACTCCTCTTCCTCTCCTGTCCCCTCCTGTCCCCTACTCCTCTTCCTCTCCTGATATCTCATAATCCTCTTCCTCGCCTCACAGCTCTCTCCTCCTCTTCCTCTCCTGTGTCCTCTTCTTACTCCTCTTCCTCTCTTGTCCCATCTCTCCCATCTGCCTCTCTCCTGTGTGCTGTCTCTACTCCCCCTCTCCTGTCCTCCTTTGTCCACTCCTCCTCTCCTGTGCTTTCGCCCTCCTCCCGAGTCCCTACAGAGTTAAAACTCGGGGCATTTCACCAAAACAAGTGGGCTGGTCAAACCTGGACGCAGCCCTCATGTGGAATGTGGACTAGATGCGTGTTGTGATTAAGGCCACCATGACTCATCCAGATAGCGTAGCGGCGATGGTGCTGTTTCAAATTCCCCCCGGATCTCTGCAGTCGGACTCTTCTCTTCCGCACAGCATGCCGTTCATCCGCGTACGTACGTACGTGCCCTACATTCCAACAGGAAATGCCAAACAGGAAGCGCACAGCGTTTCCTTTGGCCTGCTCTGATGACATCACGTCAGGTCTGTTTGTGTGTTTGTCTCGGACCTAAGTGACCTTAAGCGATGGAATAAAGCAAGTGGAGGTCGTGTACGAACAGAAGAACGTTGTCTGTGCCAGTGTGTGCGGACTGTGTATGCCACCCCCACCCCCCACCTCCCCCACACACACACACACCCTGTCCCAAAAATGCCATCATCTTTAGACACCTCACAGCTATTCCCATTCAGGAAACCCCCTGTTCCTATCACCCCTCCCCTCGCTCACCCATGACCCTCGACCTTTGCACTGCGTCATTCATACACGAGTCGTTCATTCATAGTGTCAATCCCCCGCCTAGCGTGTGGCCCCACACCGCGAGAGCCGGCATTGGTGGACCGAAACTAAAGCCCCGCCCCTCGCTGGCTCCGACATGCGGCCTCTCCTACTCACACATGCTGCCCACGCCCGTCCACCTGTCCTATCCCATGATGCATTGTGGCAGGCCACAGGAGTATCTATGAATAGCGGCCCGCCCCAGGCCTGCCTGCTAATCCCCCAGAAACCCCCTGTGTGAGGGGCGAGAGGGGGATCGACAGAGCACAGGGGGGCTGATGGGTATTTT
>NW_027468689.1:2725073-2730073 GCF_046254945.1 Alosa pseudoharengus | reverse complement strand
AAGCCATCCTATCCACAATAGCCTGTAGGCTGTGTGTGTGTGTATTAGACGTAGAAATAGCATGTCTTATGACAGACATGAACATAGTCATTATCATGACGCTCTGCCATAGAAAAGAAAGGTAATCATATGTCATGGTGTTCTCTGCGATGTGTTTGTCTGTCGTTCTAGGGCAAAATTACAGACATTACAAAGAAATACTATTTACTATGGCCCTTTATTATAGAAGCCTCTTGCTAGCTGTGTCTGTGGCTGGTTGTTTCACATGTCAATCAAAAGGCTCCTTCCCATTGCTTTAGGAGGCACTAGGCCCCGTGGTGATTTCAGATCAGTTGACATTTCAGTATAGAATACATATGCTGCAGCGCAGGACACTGGTTTCCGCTGTGTAGAACCAACATAACGTAGCGTCCTAAATCTGTCTACAGATGACCATCGATAAACGAACCATAACTAACGATAAATCAGCTATGTGTGTGTGTGTGTGTGTGTGTGTGTGTGTGTGTGTGTATTAGATCAGCTGTGTATGCCTCACTCATAGGCATAACATATTGGGGGGGCACGTGGGGATGTAACCCCCCCCCAATAATCAAAACTGGCCAATGCAACCCCCCAATAATCATATCATCATGAATGAAACTGTTTGAAAGTGTGACCTATAAAGCTGTTGCAATGTTCAACTCAAATTTTCGATAGCTCAGCCAAAGGCCTCCGTGCTATTCGGCTGCTCGGCTGCTCGACTGTGACTCGCTGATGATTGGGGAGTCACGGTCTGAGTATGTGGCAGGAACTCCGGGAGTCATCTGGACTCATGTGGCGTCATGAGGTTTTACTGCCAACAGGTGACACTTTACAGCACAGCGCAGCGCAGTGCAGAGCTGTCTGAACGTGTGTGACATCTCCGCACAGTGCTGTCTGTCTGAACGTGTGTGACATCTCAGCGCAGTGCTGTCTGTCTGTCTGAACGTGTGTGACATCTCAGTGCAGTGCTGTCTGTCTGTCTGAACGTGTGTGACATCTCAGTGCAGTGCTGTCTGTCTGTCTGAACGTGTGTGACATCTCAGTGCAGTGCTGTCTGTCTGTCTGAACGTGTGTGACATCTCAGTGCAGTGCTGTCTGTCTGTCTGAACGTGTGTGACATCTCAGTGCAGTGCTGTCTGTCTGTCTGAACGTGTGTGACATCTCAGCGCAGTGCTGTCTGTCTGAACGTGTGTGACATCTCAGCGCAGTGCTGTCTGTCTGTCTGAACGTGCGTGACATCTCAGCGCAGTGCTGTCTGTCTGTCTGAACGTGTGTGACATCTCAGCGCAGTGCTGTCTGTCTGAACGTGTGTGACATCTCAGCGCAGTGCTGTCTGTCTGAACGTGTGTGACATCTCAGCGCAGTGCTGTCTGTCTGTCTGAACGTGTGTGACATCTCAGCGCAGTGCTGTCTGTCTGAACGTGTGTGACATCTCAGCGCAGTGCTGTCTGTCTGAACGTGTGTGACATCTCAGCGAAGTGCTGTCTGTCTGAACGTGTGTGACATCTCAGCGAAGTGCTGTCTGTCTGTCTGAACGTGTGTGACATCTCAGCGCAGTGCTGTCTGTCTGTCTGAACGTGTGTGACATCTCAGTGCAGTGCTGTCTGTCTGAACGTGTGTGACATCTCAGCGCAGTGCTGTCTGTCTGAACGTGTGTGACATCTCAGCGCAGTGCTGTCTGTCTGAACGTGTGTGACATCTCAGCCACCACCAGGGCAGCACTCCCCAGCTGGAGCTGATGCCGTTAGATTTGTAGGGTTTGGGGGGGGGGGGGTACAAGCTGCTGGGATGGATTGTGAGTGGGGTATTGGGGGGTACAAGCTGCTGGGATGGGTTATGTGTGTGGTGGTGATGGGGGGTGGGGTGAAGGAATGTGACCCTCGACAGGAAATGCAACTGTCTGTTATCCCGGCGAACAGGAAGTGCTCCCGTTGACCTGGTTGGAGGGTTGTGTGTGTGTATGTGAGACAGCGTGGCCGTGTCCTGTCTGAGAGGTGTGTGTGTGTGTGTGTGTGTGTATGTGTGTGTGTGTGTGTGTGTGTGTGTGTTTGTGAGACAGCATGTGTGTAAAGTGTGTGTTTAAGAGGTATGTGTGTGTGACAGCGTGCACATCCGTGTCCTGGTAATTAACCTGGCTTCCTTCCTCACCCCGAACCTGTGAGGACGCAGCCATCAGTCATCTGTCACCAGGCTGGACCCACAGGCCAGGCCGCATAGTGGACACACACACACACACACACACACACACACACACACACTCACCTCCCCAGAGCTGCCCTGTCAGAGAACAATCACAATCACAACATCAAAAATGACGATTTCCTGTGTTGTTCCTAATGATTTGTGTGTGTGTGTGTGTGTGTGTGTATGTCTGTATGATGGGTTAAAGGGATATTCCACCATTTGGTGAAATACACTCGTTTTCCACCTCCCCTTGAGTTAAACAATTGAGTTTTACCGTTCCCCAGTTCATCCAGCCATTCTCTGAGTCTGACAGTAACACTTTTAGCTCCAGCTCATTGAATCAGATTAGACCGTTAGCTTATAGGAGTTTAAATCAAGGGGAGGTGGAAAACAAGTGTATTTCCCCAAATGGTGGAATATCCCTTTAAAGGTTGTATAAGCGATTTCAGGCCCAAAAAAGGCCCAAACATAAATGATCACATTCATCTAATCTTTCCGACACGATCCGATACAGATCTGTAAACAATTGCTACCAACCAGTGTTGGCAACCACTCAAAGGCAAAATAAAGTGTTCCAATCAGTAACAGATGATATGCGCATTTAGGAGAGTTTCAATTGCACGGGAGGGGGAGGGAGTAGCTCTCTGTTTTGTTTGAACATCAACAGAAGTGATGTTACCCCGCAATCGCTGATACAACCTTTAAAACCAGAAATGGAGTGTGTGTATGTTACTGAGTGTGTGTAACAGTCGACACACACCTCCCCCCGGACTGCCCTGTCAGAGAACAATGACAACATCAAAAATGATGATTTCCTGTGTTGTTCCTAATGGTGCGTATGTGTGTGTGATGGGTTAAAACCAGAGATGAAGTGTTTGAGTGAGTGTTACTGAGTGTGTGGAGTATGTGTGCATGTGTAGGTGTGTGTGTGTATCTGTGTGTGTGTGTGGTGTCATGCATAAAACCAGACCGCGAAGGTTTATTTAAAGAATGTTTAAGCGTATGTGTTTGTAATTTCAATCTGTAAACCAGAGTGTTTGTGTATTTATTTGTGTGTTTGTGTGTGTGTTAGGGTAAAAGACTGAGCCAGCATATGTGTGTGTGTGTGTGTGTGTGTGTGTGTGTGTGGTGGATTAGCTGTTGGCCTTGCATGGCAGAAGTGTGTGTTGTGGTCATGTGACTAAGGGATTATACGGTGACCTGTCCAATAACTTCTGCCCCAGAGGCTCACCAGCTTTTTGAAGTCCTCCTCCCTTCAAAACCTCACTACCCCCTTTATCAACATCACACACACACACACACACACACACACACACACACACACACACACACACACACAAAAGAGTCCTCTACTCCCTCTTTATCATCATCTCTGACGTGGAACGAGGATCCATTTTCTCCAGAACAGTTCTGGAAAGCAAACAGAAATAGTTGATATAAAAGCATAGAAGGGCAATAGTCAAACAATAGTTTACAAAGTAAAGAATAATAATACAATAATAATAATAAGAAGAAATCATAAAACACACAAGGTGATAGTACACAAAAGCATAAAAGGGCAATAATTAAAAAATGTTTAAAAAGAAATCATTAAAAAAAAAGCATAGAAACTCTAAAAATGTTAGCTGAAAGACTTTCCCAGGTTTAGAAATGTAAAAAATAAGTGAGCAGTTAGCAGAAAGCATCTGAGAAAAGTTTGGTCTTAAGTCTAGATTTAAAACTGGCTACAGTTTGAGTGAGTTTTGATCTCATCTGAAAGTTGGTTCCAGAACTGAACTGCATAATAACTAAACGCTGCTTCACCATGTTTAGTTCTAACAGTAGGTTTTACTAACAAGTATTTCTCCTGAGACCTGAGAGGTCTGGAAGGTGTGTACTGCTGAAGCATGTCTGCTAGGTAATTTAGTCCCGTTCCATTTAGTGATTTAGCGCTTTAAAGTCAATTCTGTGACTTACTGGAAGCCAATGCAGGGACTTAAGTATTGGAGTAATGTGGTCAATTCTTTTAGTTTTTGTGAGAACCCTAGCCGCTGCATTTTGTATCATCTGAAGCTCTTTTTAGAAAGCCTGTGAAAAGCCCATTGCAGTAGTCAACCCTACTGGAGATGAGCATGAATAAGTTTTTCTAGATCATGTTTAGACATTAGCCCTCTAAGCTTGGCAATGTTTTGGGTGGTAAAAAGCTGGTTTAGTTATTGCTTTCGTGTGGCTGTTTAAATTTAGATCATTGTCAATCATGACACCAATATTTCTAACGGTATCCTTTGCTTTAAGTCCTTTAATATCAAGTAGAGTGACAACCTTTAGTCTTTCCTCTTTATAACCAAATATAATTACTTCAGTTTTTTCTTTGTTCAACTGAAGAAACTTTTGAGACATCCAGTTGTTAATCTTGTCAATACACTGACAAAGAGATTCAAGGGGACCATAGTCATTAGGCGAAAGAGCTAAGTAAAGTTGGGTCATCGGTATAGCTATGATAGGATGGTTTGTGATGGTTTGTCTAAGTGTGTGAGGACACACATCCTCCCGCCTCAAACACTCTGAACAGTCTCTGAGATTTGTACAGCTTCCTTCTGTTTCTGATTCATCTCAGTGTGGTCACCGTCTCCTTTCTCTCTTCTCCTTTCATCTGTGTGTGTGTGTGTGTGTGTGTGTGTGTGTGTGTGTGTGTGGTCACCGTCTCCTTTCTCTCTTCTCCTTTCGTCTGTGTGTGTGTGTGTGTGTGTGTGTGTGTGTGTGTGTGTGGTCATCCTCTCCTTTCTCTCTTCTCCTTTCCCCATGTCTCTCTCTGT
>NW_027468689.1:2707573-2715073 GCF_046254945.1 Alosa pseudoharengus | reverse complement strand
TTTTTATCCACAAGCTCCGCGACCACCCAGAACGGTTCCGCCACCCACTTTTGGGCCCTGACCCACCAGTTAAGAAACACTGTCTAAAAATGTCTGTCTGAAGCACAGTATCAAATACAAATCAAGATGAATGCAATGACTAATCATATGCTGCCTTAGAGCAGTGAGCTGTTGACCTCTGTTGGACACTCTGAGTACTGCATGTGTGTGTGTGTGTGTGTGCCCACCACAGTAGATGTGTGTGTGTTTGTTCCTTATGAATGTCTCCTGTGTCTTTGCCCCACAGTGAGGCTGCCTCCAACCACAACACAGAGTCGGACACAATTCCCAAGTCACCACCCAAGGTACTGAGAGATAGTGTTTGTGTGTGGTGTGGATGTGTGTGTGTGTTTGTGTGAGTGGTGGGTTTGTGTGCGTGTGTGTGGTGTGGTTGTGTGGGTGTGTGTGTGTTAACAGAGTGGTGTGTGTGTGTTAACAGAGTGGTGTGTGTGTTAACAGAGTGGTGTGTGTGTTAACAGAGTGGTGTGTGTGTTAACAGAGTGGTGTGTGTGTTAACAGAGTGGTGTGTGTGTTAACAGAGTGGTGTGTGTGTGTTAACAGAGTGGTGTGTGTGTTAACAGAGTGGTGTGTGTGTGTTAACAGAGTGGTGTGTGTGTGTTAACAGAGTGGTGTGTGTGTGTTAACAGAGTGGTGTGTGTGTTAACAGAGTGGTGTGTGTGTGTTAACAGAGTGGTGTGTGTGTTAACAGAGTGGTGTGTGTGTTAACAGAGTGGTGTGTGTGTGTTAACAGAGTGGTGTGTGTGTTAACAGAGTGGTGTGTGTGTGTTAACAGAGTGGTGTGTGTGTGTTAACAGAGTGGTGTGTGTGTGTTAACAGAGTGGTGTGTGTGTGTTAACAGAGTGGTGTGTGTGTTAACAGAGTGGTGTGTGTGTTAACAGAGTGGTGTGTGTGTGTTAACAGAGTGGTGTGTGTGTTAACAGAGTGGTGTGTGTGTTCATAATGGTGTGAGGAATTAGTTAAATCACAATGACCAATCCACCATACAGAAGCTGTTACTACTGGGGAGTTTCTTTGTGTTTGCGTTTGCCTGCATGTTGATGTTGTGTCACTGCATGTGTGTGTGTGCGTCACAGTCGAGGCGACCGTCGGGCCCCCCGGTCCCTCGGCCACCCAGGCCGTCCCCGTCTAGAGAGATGCCGCCGCCGCAGGACAACACCCCTGATCTGTTTGGGGACGCTGCTTCGGTTCCCATGCCAACCCCATCACCAACGCCAGAGGTCACCGTAACAGCTCCATCACCGGTTAGACAGCCCCACCAACCTCTTTCTCCTCTCCTGTACGCTGCTGACGGTGACCTTTCCTATACGCTCCTGATGGTGACCTTTCCTGTCCACTCCTGGTGGTGTCATTTCCTGTCCTCTCGTGATGGTGTCATTTCCTATACACTCCTCATTGCGTCCTCTTCTCCTGATTGCGTCCTCTCCTTCTGATAGTGTCCTCTCCTGCTGGTGTCATTTCCTGTCCTCTCCTGCTGGTGTCATTTCCTGTCCTCTCCTGATTGCGATCTCTCTGCATCTTCTCCATCCTCAGGCCTCTGCGTTCCTTTACACTCCTCCACCCCTGACTGCGCCATCATCATCCTCTGTTCCTCTCCTCCCCTGAATCTTTGTGTGTTCTTCTGGATCCTTCTGTGCCCTCCTCCTCTTCCTCCTCCCTCCTCCTCTTCCTCCTCCTCCCCTACTTGCCCTCAGTTCCAGCTCCACATTGTCTGCATACACATCTCCAGTCACAGGCCTGATGTGATTACAGAGTTGGCCAGTAGGGGGTACTCATGTGCACTCTTTCACTGACCACTGTGTGTAGGGGAGACCTGTTCTCTTCATCGTGCATGAACCAAAGCTGTCATGGGGCAGCTTTTAGCTAACCCACCGATGTCTGTGCTCATGACTTCTAGACCCCTGTGTGTGTGTGTGTGTGTGTGTGTGTGTGTCAGTGTGTGTGTGTGTGTGTGTGTGTGTGTGTGTGACACATGCATCAGTATGAGAAACTAACACTGGGCAGTCTGCTTGATTTGGACCTCAATACCATGTCTATCTCAAGGTCACTTTATCAAGGGTCAATAAAGTTTTTGTAAACACACAAACAAACAAACAAAACCATGAAACAGAAAGGAAGAGAGGAAAGAGAGAACAGTTATGGAGGCTTTCATTCCAGCAAAGCCTTACCTGTTCTATGGCAATTCTAGCAAAGCCTTACCTGTTCTATGGCAATTCCAGCAAAGTCTTACCTGTTCTATGGCAATTCTAGCAAAGCCTTACCTGTTCTATGGCAATTCTAGCAAAGCCTTACCTGTTCTATGGCAATTCTAGCAAAGCCTTACCTGTTCTATGGCAATTCCAGCAAAGCCTTACCTGTTCTATGGCAATTCCAGCAAAGCCTTACCTGTTCTATGGCAATTCTACGGAAAATGGACTGTTTGTCACATCCATAACGCCAGTGAAATGCCTTGGCATTTGTATGATGTGAATGATAACATTCATGTTTTGTGCATTTTTTCTCATGTACAATAGCAAATGCTCAAATTTCATGTAATTATTCACATCATATCATACCATCACATTTTATTGGTGTTATGGATGTTACAAAAAACATAATTTTCCATGGAATTGCCCTCTACTAGACTGTGCTATCACATTCACCTGAGCAGCACTGCAGAGTGTCTCTACACTGTGAACTGGGATTGCTGCTGTGAGACCATCAGTGGTATCTGAGGAAGAGCTGAGAAGGGGGGTGAAACCAGCCAAGTATCAGGCCGGTTCCGGTTAGAACGTGAGGTGGTTCCTGTGAGAACGTGATGTGTTTTGGTTGGAAAGTCCACCACTAGAGGGCGCAGGGAGACCTAAAGCAGAAGACGTGGTGATGGACGACGTTCAGAGGCGTTCATGGGGCATCTGTTTCAGTAGACCAGCTCGATTCCTGCTCTAGCTGACCAAGCATCCACCCAGCATAGAGTTGGCTTGTGGTACTAATTATTACTGTTTGCCTAGTATAGATAAAGTCATGATAAAAATATATTCTATACATATATTATAGTTATAGATTAAAGATATAAATGTCCAAGATACTTAAATGCTTGGCAGATGCAGAAAAAGAAGAATCCACTGAAACAAATAATTCCAAAACTCATGAATGTCATGTTTACATTTATTCATTTGGTAGACGCCTTTATCCATTGCGACTTAAGCATTTAAACAATTAAGCTACAGAGCTACAGCTACAGAAACAGAATAACATTTAAGCTATTAACAATTAAGGATTTCAATAAGGATTTCAAATTTCAGATGATTTAATTAATAACGTTCCCAAGTCCCGTGTCTGGAATCCCTGTTTGCTTCACTCCTCCACCCTCCTCTCACTCTATCCCTTGTTCCTCATGTCACTAAATAATATAATTTGAATAAAGAAAATAAACACTATATTAAATAAAATTCTTACTAATTTACTTACTTCCTAAATTTCCTGTGTCCTTCTTCCTCACTGCCTCATGGAAGGCGCCATCTTGGGGTTCATGGCAGGTAAGGACTTCCTGTTTCCCCGACCCAGTTTCCTGTACCCACAGGCCACTTCCTACTTCTCTGGGGACCATGTGGGCTCCCCAGATTCTAAGTTCTCAGTGCAGTGTCGTACTCAGAGGAGCATTCTCTAAAAGAAAAGAAATGCAGTTTCATATCCAAGCACAAGCACTTGCAGGTAGATATTCCAATGAGACATGCAGGTACCAGACAAGAGACATCTTACTGACCAAAGCAGTAACTAATTGCACTAACTCATTGCATGTGTGGAGAGTGACCTATGCCCTGTGAGTGTCATGGGTGGGGTTCATAGCTGAAATGTGTGAGATGTCATAATGCTGGTGTACGAGCCAGTCACATGTTCTCATGCACACACCTGCACCCACACACACTCTATCCTGACTCCGTGATGACTGAGAATCTGTTGTCTGTGGATCCTGTGTGTGTTGTTGCTCTTCATATTTGGGGTTGAAATGCACCCCTCGGCCATCTTGTGTGTTGCGTAGCATCTCAAAAGTGCTAGGCAGCCCTTGTGTGTGTGTGTGTGTGTGTGTGTGTGTGTGTCTGTCCCTTAGAGGGGCCTGTGTGTGTGTGTGTGTGTGTGTGTATGTGTGTATGTGTAAAATGCAGTGCTCGCCCATCTTGAGTGTTTTGTAGCATCTCAAAAGTGCTGCGCAGATCCTCAGGGATTCTTATGTGTTGCTGCTACCATAGACTGCATGAGTCAGAGTAGCTGGGTCGGGGCAGCAGAGCTATGTGCTGTACCATTGTGTGTGTGTGTGTGTGGGGGGGGGGGGGGTGTATTATGTTTTACGGTGAGTTGTCCACTTTGGTGTACGTGTGTGTGTGCGTAGCAACCCCCAAAATTATTGAAACGTAGAACCTAATGGAACCCGGAAAACAGAGGACTGAGCAGTTTGTAGAACTTCATTTCTCAAAATCTGTTGTTTTGGTCCCAAACCTCCCTCCACTGCCCCCTTGCCTTCGCCTTCGCACCCCTGTCACCCCTTGGACCCTCGGCCTCCTGCCCTATTTGCCCCCACCAATCCCTCTCTGCCCCCTCTCAAAATGCCCCATTCCAAACACCTGCCAAAACCATCTGCCCACCCCCCCTCCTCCGTCAGGCGGAGCAGCCCCCCGCCCCTGAGCAGCAGCACCAGCAGTGGGACCAGGAGGCCACCTCCCCCCCCCAGCAGGACCACTACAGCCTGCCTGCCCAGGAATACCAGCAGCCAGGCTGGGACGACCAGAACCAGCCCAGCTGGGACGACCAGGGCACCCAAGGTCACTCCGGGGAGCAGGCATGGGACGACCCTGGCCAAGATCAGGCGTATGAGCAGCAGAGCTGGAATGAGCAGCAGGCCGCGGGGCAGGACTACACGCAGGCCGGCTGGGGCGACCCGGGGGACGAATACGAGGCCGAGGTAGGGCGGGAGGACGGAGAAGCAGATGGCCAATCAGAGTGGGCGGAGCACGAGCAGCCGCAGTGGGAAGAGGAGGAGACTCAGAGTGTAAAGACTGATTCACACCAAAGATTCACACTTATGAACTCAGTTCACTCAAAGTCACCAAAACATAACATCATTTGACTGACTGTTAGCTGGTCAGCTTAGCTAGTTAACTTTGCTGGCTAACTAGCCAGCTAGCTAGTTCATGTGGCTACAATGAGTGGTGTAACAAAGGCGTTGTTATGACAACGCTGGTGCTCTTCACTGGTGTGAGCCCCCCTCAGTTTTTACAGTGTGTTGCAGCAAGCTGCTGGTAAAATGAACAGTGTGTTGCAGCAAGCTGCTGGTAAAATGAACAGTGTGTTGCAGCTCGTCTTGTCTTGTCATGAATCTTTGGTGTGAATTGGCCTGAAAAGAGAGACAGGAAGGGAGGGAAGCGGTGTTGGGGGAGTGGTTACAATGGTGTGGGAGTGGCTACGGTGTTGTGGGTGTGGCTAGTAAGTCAGTATCCAGGTCGTTACTCTGGTTATTATCATCACAGTAGAGGTGTGTACCTGTACTCTGATCAGCTGTGTGCAGGTGTGGCTGTATTGAGGTGGCAGAGGGGTTATCTGGCTGCAGGTGTGTGTAGATATGGGTTTGATATGTTTGATGAGGTTTGTGAAGGAGTTGTCTGACTGTAAGTGTGTGTGTACTGTGTAGATGTGGTTATGGTGTGTTTATGACTGTGTTGCAGTGGTGGAGTTGTTGTGTAGTTGTGTGTATGATGAGTGTTGTGTTGTGTAGTTGTGTGTATGGTGAGTGTTGTGTTGTGTAGTTGTGTGTATGGTGAGTGTTGTGTTGTGTTGTGTTGTGTAGTTGTGTGCATGGTGAGTGTTGTGTTGTGGTGAGCTGTACTGTGTGTGGTTATGGTGTGTTTATGACTGTGTTGCTGTGGAGGAGTTGTTGTGTAGTTGTGTGTATAATGAGTGTTGTGTTGTGTAGTTGTGTGTATGATGAGTGTTGTGTTGTGTAGTTGTGTGTATAATGAGTGTTGTGTTGTAGTTGTGTGTATGGTGAGTGTTGTGTTGTGTAGTTGTGTGCATGGTGAGTGTTGTGTTGTGTAGTTGTGTGTATGGTGAGTGTTGTGTTGTGTAGTTGTGTGTATGGTGAGTGTTGTGTAGTTGTGTGTATAATGAGTGTTGTGTTGTGTAGTTGTGTGTATGGTGAGTGTTGTGTTGTGTAGTTGTGTATATGGTGAGTGTTGTGTAGTTGTGTGTATAATGAGTGTTGTGTTGTGTAGTTGTGTGTATGGTGAGTGTTGTGTTGTGTAGTTGTGTGTATGGTGAGTGTTGTGTTGTGTAGTTGTGTGTATGATGAGTGTTGTGTTGTGTAGTTGTGTGTATAATGAGTGTTGTGTTGTGTAGTTGTGTGTATGGTGAGTGTTGTGTTGTGTAGTTGTGTGTATGATGAGTGTTGTGTTGTGAGTGTTGTGTTGTGTAGTTGTGTGTATGGTGAGTGTTGTGTTGTGTAGTTGTGTGTATGATGAGTGTTGTGTTGTGTAGTTGTGTGTATGGTGAGTGTTGTGTTGTGTAGTTGTGTGTATGATGAGTGTTGTGTTGTGTAGTTGTGTAGTTGTGTGTATGGTGAGTGTTGTGTTGTGTAGTTGTGTGTATGATGAGTGTTGTGTTGTGTAGTTGTGTGTATGATGAGTGAGGTGTTGTGTAGTTGTGTGTATGGTGAGTGTTGTGTTGTGTAGTTGTGTGTATGGTGAGTGTTGTGTTGTGTAGTTGTGTGCATGGTGAGTGTTGTGTTGTGTAGTTGTGTGTATGGTGAGTGTTGTGTTTTGTAGTTGTGTAGTTGTGTGTATGGTGAGTGTTGTGTTGTGTAGTTGTGTGCATGGTGAGTGTTGTGTTGTGTAGTTGTGTGTATGATGAGTGTTGTGTAGTTGTGTAGTTGTGTGTATGGTGAGTGTTGTGTTGTGTAGTTGTGTGTATGATGAGTGTTGTGTTGTGTAGTTGTGTGTATGGTGAGTGTTGTGTTGTGTAGTTGTGTAGTTGTGTGTATGATGAGTGTTGTGTTGTGTAGTTGTGTGTATGATGAGTGTTGTGTTGTGTAGTTGTGTAGTTGTGTGTATGGTGAGTGTTGTGTTGTGTAGTTGTGTGTATGGTGAGTGTTGTGTAGTTGTGTGTATGATGAGTGTTGTGTTGTGTAGTTGTGTGTATGGTGAGTGTTGTGTAGTTGTGTGTATGATGAGTGTTGTGTTGTGTAGTTGTGTGTATGGTGAGTGTTGTGTAGTTGTGTGCATGATGAGTGTTGTGTTGTGTAGTTGTGTGTGTGGTGAGTGTTGTTTAGTTGTGTGCATGATGAGTGTTGTGTTGTGTAGTTGTGTGTGTGGTGAGTGTTGTGTAGTTGTGTGTATGGTGAGTGTTGTGTAGTGTAGTTGTGTAGTTGTGTAGTTGTGTGTATGGTGAGTGTTGTGTAGTGTAGTTGTGTAGTAG
>NW_027468689.1:2672573-2702573 GCF_046254945.1 Alosa pseudoharengus | reverse complement strand
CCACTTCCTGTCCAACGCTGTCCACTTCTTGTCGTAGACCTGTCGTCCTGCTGAGCTGAGATGTATCCCTGCTGAAACAGGTTGGATCATCAGCCCCTAATACCCCACTGGTGGAGTTCAGGAACAGTCTTTCCATCTTAGGCACATTTCGTCTATACACCTGCTGGAACAGAAGTGAATGTTAACGCTCTCATTGAAACAGTATGTTAATCTGCAATGGGCAGGAAGTTGCCCTACATCACTTCCTCTGTGAGGGGATGAAGGGTGGGACTATAATAAACTGAACTGTGTCTAGAATGTTCCACATGAACCTCTGTCTCCTTTATTTTCCACTTTCAGGTGTCCTAGTTCGTATTCATTGAAGTAAGATGGCTTGATATTTGTCACACATCTTTGCCTGTGAAAGGGAAAAATTAAGTTAAAGAAATAGCAATCTTATAGGAATACTATAGATATTATAGGAATCTTTATATATATATATATATATATATATATATAGTATTTGGGGTATAGTACTGTAGAAGTATCATAAGACTATAGGAACAGTATAGAGGTATTACAGAACATCAGTATTATACACTACTATAGAAAACTATAGTATTATAGTTCTTTTTCGTAAGGGTGAGATTACTGAATGCAGCATTCTGAATCTCTCTCTCTCTTGCTCACTCACTCGCCTATTTCAACATGTATGGCCTATGGTTAGTGAAAAAAGGTACATGTTTTTAACAGTCCTCCAGATCTGAACGCAGGACATGTATACAGGACATGCCAACTCAGACAGTAAAATAAAGCACATGCTTCAATGGCAGCCACTTAAACTACTCTGACTACAAATAAAGCACACAGGCTCAACAGCATCCATTTTGTGTCCACTACTTACTACTACTGTAAAATAAGGCACATTGGCTCAATGGCAGCCATTTTGTGTCCACTACTTACTACTACTGTAAAATAAGGCACACTGGCTCAATGGCAGCCATTTTGTGTCAACTGTGAGGCCCAGAGCTCAGTGTAATGGCTGTGCACTCAGACACAGATTGAACTGTCTCTTTTTCAGTCTTTCAGTAACAACACAGCTGTACTCCCCCATGGTATACTTATGGTTAAAGGAACATGCCACCTTTTTGGAAATGTATCTTATAAGAGGAATCATACCCTTCTCTTCTCTGTGTGAGTCATACACCAGCAGTCTCACACCGTTAGCCTAGCTTAGCATAATTAACTGGACGTGGATTGTTCCAGTTAGCTTAAAGCTCCCTTTAACTGGAATAAACCACATCCAGTGAATCATGCTAAGCTAGGCTAAATAAGGTTACTGCACACACTGAAACGAGAAGGGTCTGGTAAACCCACACAGAAGAGAGAGTAACTTCATATGGGGCAGCCGTGGCCTACTATTTAGCACTTCGGACTTGTAACCGGAGGGTTGTCGGTTCGAACCCCGACCAGTAGGCACAGCTGAAGTGCCCTTGAGCAAGGCACCTAACCCCTCACTGCTCCCCGAGCGCCGCTGTTGTTGCACTGCGCCGGGATTAGTGTGTGCTTCACCTTACTGTGTGCTGTCACTAATTCACGGATTGGGATAAATGCAGAGGCCAAATTTCCCTCACGGGATCAAAAGAGTATATATACTTATACTTACTTACTTATATGTCTGCACACTGTGATTATTACACTGTTATCTGACTGTTAGCCTGAAGATGTGAACGCAGCAGTTTCTATTAAAACATTCAACAAATGAACGGTGTCTTTCTTATCAGTTTTGTCCTCTTTCTTTCCCAGTCTGTTGTTGATAAAGCCTCACTGTCACAGTGACCTTCTGGTATCTCTCTCAGACTCCGCAATGGACGCAAAACTATGTAACGAGTTAATAGAAAAAATGGGAAGGATGGCCTCAAATCATGACTAAAGAATGTCAGCCACTCACAGTAACTTCACTCATAAGCCTTAAGTAAGTAAAATAAATGTGGTAAAAAGGTCCAGGGGCCCAAGGGGTCAGGGGGCCCTGAAGCCCAAGCCATTGCATGGAATCACTGCCTCAATATCAACAAATCAGGATGTAGGCTATGAATCTGATTGAATTTAGTATTGGCCATCCCCAAAATCCACCAGAATACATATTAAACAAATTAAAAATGTTCTGGGGGAGGACCCCCAAACCCCCGCTCCCACATATGCGACAATTAGTGGGGGGCCCGTAATACATCTGGGCCCATGGGCCCGAAAGTTCACAATCCATCCATGGACATGACCAAGGCATCAACAGGTTATGTCATCATGGTTAATGTTATTATATATAAATGAGGTCAACCTGACATTTACAAACCAAACACTTAATGGCAACAGACATTAACATACATAAAGGCTCCTTGACGTTATGACAATCATGCCTTATGCACACCCCTTCAAATAAAGTGTTAATGCAGTAATATTTACAGAACATAAACTCATCCTATATTACATATATATATATATATATATATATATTACAAATTTACAAATTATTCCTATAAAGAACATAAACTCGTAATCGTCCAGTACTGAGGGGGGACAAGAAATGGTCAGTGGCCAGTCGACTAACTGGTCTCTCCTATCAGGTCCATTCTCACTCACTGCTGCATTGTTACGCGAAGCCTTGGCATTGAACACAAAGCATTGGGAAGTGCAGTGCAGCATTCGGAGGAGTCTCTGATGCCAGCAGTGAACAGTTTTGTTTGGTGTTCTCTTGTGTGTGTGTGTGTGTGTGTGTGTGTGTGTGTGTGTGTTGATAAATGTTTGGTAAAGTTGTGACTGGAAGGTTCCCTTCCGTCCACTAGGAGCCAGAAAAGCTTCTTCAAGGACCAGGTATGGAAAAGTACACTCCCTTCACACACACACACCTGCACTGTATTCATCTCTGATAGCTCTCCTCCTCCTTCCCCTCCCCACCGTGTGCACTAAAGGTGAGTCATCGACTTCCATTTGCATTTGGTTGCCTTGGAGACCTTTAGCATTGTGTGCATGGTTTGTTGCGGTTGGTTCCATACAGAACGTTTCAGTAGTCACAGTTACCGCTCCACCACACAACACAAACCTGTGAAGTCCTCATACACACACATACAAACACACACACACAAACACACATTTTTGTGTTTGCTCCAAAACTAATAGGAGCAAAAGATTTGGTGTGTGTATTGGGGGGGGGGGGGGGGTTTCCATGGCATCTGTTTCTTACTGTCACCACAGGATGCCACCAGTGAGTGGGGAAGAGGGGGGGCGCATCATCTCATGACTACAATGGAGGATGTGTGTGTATATGCGTAGAGTAATAAGATCATGCCCTGGGGGAGGGGAAAAGTGTTCACATGCAAACACAGATTTCACTCACAAAACACATGAAACCCCATGAAAAAGCTTAGAGACTGATTTTATCCCAGATTAATACGGCATATCTCTTATATAAGTTTTTATCTTTGAGTATGGTACTTCGTTTACATTGCAAATGAAGTGTTCACTGGACAGTGATGTCTTAATGGAATTTGCCTGCACTACTGCTGATAGCTGTTGCTGCTGGAGTTAAATATTACTCTGCGTGTGCGATGGAGAGAAGTCAATAAGTAAGAAGGCACTGGAGTGTGATACAACCTGTTTGCAGAGTACGCTCTGGTCTCAAATCTCATACGCACCCCGGGGGCAAGCCAACGGACTTAACCCATTGGTTTCCAACAACAAAGCCGGTCTCCACGGTCACCCCTGGGGATATATATTCAGCTGGGACTCCAACAGAGACTCAAACACAACCTTTCTTTGCTGAACCCTTCACGTCAGCCACAAGGAAGAATCAAAATGGTAAGACTCACTGCTTAATTGTGATATTTTATTATTTGATGGCTTTGTCATGGCGTCAGGTGTTTGGGTCAGTAACTGTGGCTATTGTTTACATGTATTAATTTACCAGACGCTTTTTTCCAAAGCAACTTACAAAATGAGGAAAAACATTTAAGCTACAATGCAGAGGAGAGCTTGGGTAACATTTAAGCTACAATGCAGAGGAGAGCTTGGGTAACATTTAAGCTACAATGCAGAGGAGAGCTTGGGTAACATTTAAGCTACAATGCAGAGGAGAGCTTGGGTAACATTTAATAATACAACAGTAAATAATACTATGCAGAGGAGAGCTTGGGTAACAATAAACACCACAATACTACAAAAGGGAATGTTTCAGTGCAGCTCAGTTAACTTCACTTTCTTCTGTAATTCTCTGTCTGTGGGCAAACGTATCTTGCTGTTTGAACAGAAAGTCCTAAGCTGTGTGTGGAACACATTTACCAGAGACTCTGATAAATGGGACAGATAAATTGGACTCCTTTATCAGGAGATATTTCGCAATCCTAATTCTTGTTTTACCCCATCCTCCCTCCCTCACTCCTGTCTTCTCTCACAACCCTCCTGCTGTCCATCTTTATTTCACCCGTCCTCTTTCTCCCTCCCCCAACCCTACCAACGCTCTCTCTCTCTCTCTTTGTCTCTCTCCCTCCCTCCCTCCCCCAACCTATTCTCTATCTCAACGTCTCCTCTTTCACCCTCCTGCTCCTTTGACTCGCCCAACCCTCTCTCTCCCTCCCTCTCTACTTCTCTTTCCATCTTTCTCTCTTCCTCTACTTCTCTCTCCCTCTCTTTCTCTCTCCTTCTCTCTCCCTCTCTTTCTCTCTCCGTCTCTTTCTCTCTCCTTCTCTCTCCCTCTCTCTCCCTCTCTTTCTCTCTCTCCCTCTCTCCTTCGGTGCTTCTCTCTTGCTCCCTTTCTCCTGCTGTCTCTCGCTCTCTACTTCTCTCTCTTCCTCTCTGTTTCTCTCTCTACTGTCTCTCCCTTCCTACTTCCCTATCTCTCTATCTCTCCTTTTCTCTCTCTCCCTCCCTGTATCTCTCCATCCCCCTACAGCGTGAGTGCATCTCCGTCCATGTCGGCCAGGCAGGTGTCCAGATGGGCAATGCATGCTGGGAGCTGTACTGTCTGGAGCACGGGATCCAGCCTGACGGCCAGATGCCCAGCGACAAAACCATCGGAGGAGGAGACGACTCCTTCAACACCTTCTTCAGCGAGACTGGAGCAGGCAAACACGTCCCTCGCGCCATCTTTGTGGACCTGGAGCCCACTGTCATCGGTAAGCTATCATCATATCTATTAGCCTATCAAATAAGTGTCATATTTTCACTGTCATCGGTAAGCAGACATCAGTCAGTACACACACGGCCCAGAGAGATCAGGCACTGCAGAGTTTCCACTCATCAACACACACACACACACACACACACCTCTGATCATCGGTTATGACCGACCGTCACATACATTAATACGCACACACACACACACACACCTCTGATCATCGGTTATGACCGACCGTCACATACATTAATACGCACATACACACACACACACACTCACACCTCTGATCATCGGTTATGACTGACCGTCACATACATTAATACGCACATACACACATACACACACACACCTCTGATCATCGGTTATGACCGACCGTCACATACATTAATACGCACATACACACACACACACCTCTGATCATCGGTTATGACCGACCGTCACATACATTAATACGCACATACACACACACACACCTCTGATCATCGGTTATGACCGACCGTCACATACATTAATACGCACATACACACACACACACACACTCACACCTCTGATCATCGGTTATGACCGACCGTCAGATACATTAATACGCACATACACACACACACACCTCTGATCATCGGTTATGACCGACCGTCACATACATTAATACGCACATACACACACACACACCTCTGATCATCGGTTATGACCGACCGTCACATACATTAATACGCACATACACACACACACACACCTCTGATCATCGGTTATGACCGACCGTCACATACATTAATACGCACATACACACATACACACACACACACCTCTGATCATCGGTTATGACCGACCGTCAGATACATTAATACGCACATACACACACACACACCTCTGATCATCGGTTATGACCGACCGTCACATACATTAATACGCACATACACACACACACACCTCTGATCATCGGTTATGACCGACCGTCACATACATTAATACGCACATACACACACACACACACCTCTGATCATCGGTTATGACCGACCGTCACATACATTAATACGCACATACACACACACACACACACCTCTGATCATCGGTTATGACCGACCGTCACATACATTAATACGCACATACACACACACACACCTCTGATCATCGGTTATGACCGACCGTCACATACATTAATACGCACATACACACACACACACCTCTGATCATCGGTTATGACCGACCGTCACATACATTAATACGCACATACACACACTCACACCTCTGATCATCGGTTATGACCGACCGTCACATACATTAATACGCACATACACACACACACACTTACATCTCTGATCATCGGTTATGACCGACCGTCACATACATTAATACGCACATACACACACACACACCTCTGATCATCGGTTATGACCGACCGTCACATACATTAATACGCACATACACACACACACACCTCTGATCATCGGTTATGACCGACCGTCACATACATTAATACGCACATACACACACACACACCTCTGATCATCGGTTATGACCGACCGTCACATACATTAATACGCACATGCACACACACACACCTCTGATCATCGGTTATGACCGACCGTCACATCCATTAATACGCACACACACACCTCTGATCATCGGTTATGACTGACCGTCACATACATTAATACGCACATACACACACTCACACCTCTGATCATCGGTTATGACCGACCGTCACATACATTAATACGCACATACACACACACACACTCACACCTCTGATCATAGGTTATGACTGACCGTCACATACATTAATACGCACATACACACACACTTACATCTCTGATCATCGGTTATGACCGACCGTCACATACATTAATACGCCGTATGAGAAAGACCCACTATGACCCGTGCCATGCTATCTGCATATTTGAATAGTTTGATATTATCATTGTGTAGAGCCATTTCATCTGTATAAACAGAAATAAGAACATAAGAACAGGAGATAGGACACAGCCTTGTGGAGCCCCTGTGTTTAAAACAACCTCATCACAGAGGATGCCTCTGATCATCTGGAATGACTGACCGTCATTGACCATATCAGTGCCACGAATGGCCTCAAAGTTGCAATGATTATCAAGCTGCACAATGTGTGTGTGTTTGTGTGTGTGTGTGTGCTGGGGAGTCACACACACACACACAAAGATGGGAAAACACAGTGATTATTGTTCAACAGCTTCCCAGTGCCAGTGATTACTCAGGATTGGTTTGTAATGATTAGGTCAATCCCCCTCCCTGAATGGACACTGATGAAAGACTGCCTTGAATACCTATCATGTTATACCCTCTAGTGCACTGTAGTCTGCTGAAGAGTAACACTTTTTGTCTTTTTGTGACCTCCAACCAGACACACACATATGCTCTCTATCACACACAGAGAGAAAGAGAGACAGAGAGGGAGAGAGAAAGATATCCTTTTAAGGATGATCTCACTGTCAAATTCATAATGGTGAATGATTATCTTGTCCAGAGGTATTAAGTCTACTGTGCTGTGCAGTGCAGTGCTGGTGTATCTCAGGGAGGTTTTTGTGTGTGTGTGTGTGTGTGTGTGTGTGGGAGTGTGAGTTTAGTTCCCGGAGGAGCCGTTCCTGTCTCCTCTCACAGGAGATGAGAGACGGGAGTCTACAAGACCCTGAGTTTAGGGGACAAGAGGAAGAAATCTGCTACATATACTGAACATTACTCACAACCCAACAGCAAAAAAAACAGAACCAGCTCCTTTCATCTCTACTACTCCTGGCCTACCTCATGTCCACCTTAAACTGCTCCTGGCCTACCTCATGTCCACCTCAAACTACTCCTGGTCTACCAAATGTAGGCCTTAAATTGCTCCTGATCTACCTCATGTCCACCTTAAACTGCTCCTGGCCTACCTCATGTCCACCTCAAACTACTCCTGGTCTACCAAATGTAGGCCTTAAATTGCTCCTGATCTACCTCATGTCCACCTTTAACTGCTCCTGATCTACCTCATGTCCACCTCAAACTACTCCTGGCCTACCTCATGTCCACCTTAAACTGCTCCTGGTCTACCAAATGTAGGCCTTAAACTGCTCCTGATCTACCTCATGTCCACCTTAAACTGCTCCTGGCCTACCTCATGTCCACCTCAAACTACTCCTGGTCTACCAAATGTAGGCCTTAAATTGCTCCTGATCTACCTCATGTCCACCTTAAACTGCTCCTGATCTACCTCATGTCCACCTCAAACTACTCCTGGCCTACCTCATGTCCACCTTAAACTGCTCCTGTTCTACCAAATGTAGGCCTTAAACTGCTCCTGATCTACCTAATGTCCACAAACTGCTCCTATCCTACCAAATGTAGGCCTTAAACTGCTCTTGGTCTACCAAATGTAGGCCTTAAACTGCTCTTGGTCTACCAAATGTAGGCCTTAAACTGCTCCTGGTCTACCAAATGTAGGCCTTAAACTGCTCTTGGTCTACCAAATGTAGGCCTTAAACTGCTCTTGGTCTACCAAATGTAGGCCTTAAATTGCTCCTGATCTACCTCATGTCCACCTTAAACTGCTCCTGGTGTACCAAATGTAGGCCTTAAACTGCTCCTGGTCTACCAAATGTAGGCCTTAAACTGCTCCTGGTCTACCAAATGTTCGCCTCAAAAGGCCCTCGCCTCCCTTGCCTTTGGGACGTAGATGTATGAGTTTATGGTTACATTGTGTTCTCACAGCAAGACTGCCCCAGTACAACCCCTGACACCATCGTCAGGGCGACAAAGCACAAACACAGAACCATGTAACCATGGCGATAAATCTGACCTGCTCTCGTTAATCCCGTCTACAGATGAGGTGCGCACGGGCACCTACCGGCAGCTGTTCCACCCCGAGCAGCTCATCACGGGCAAAGAGGACGCTGCCAACAACTACGCCCGCGGCCACTACACCATCGGCAAGGAGATCATCGACCTCGTCCTCGACCGAACCCGCAAACTGGTAAGGAGCGCCAAGGAGCCAATGGCTGGCAGGACTCAAACTGACAGGTCTCATGGGTCCTCCAGTGGCATGTTTGTACGCTGTAAATCTCTAAATCAACACATATCGTATCGTATCCATCCTCCAAAACGAGACCACATTAACTTTTAAGTAGGCGCTGTAACTTGTATACACCTAAAGGCCATGTTGATTTACAAGAAAATATGATATAAATAAAACGATAAGCTTCTTTATATCAAGGAAAGACGTATTGTCCACAAAAGGTACAGTGTAATGGAAGTCCCACTGAGTTGAAAGCGGCGACCCTGTAACTGGGGTGATGTAATTTGGCTTTGCTCCCCCGAGAGTCGAAGCCTGTTTAGCTTTGCGTCCGGCACCTCTGTCTAACCGATGAGACGAATTAGGGCCTCCAGCAGGTTTCCAGTGTGAGCGGTTATTTTTAATTCCTCTTCTCAGGTCAGGTCAGGTCAGTTTATTGGTACCCATAGGTAAACTAGGTTTACAGTCTAGGAGGCGGGACATCCTTCACACTTTGTAGACCACCACATGACATACAAACACACAAACCTTTAAACATAAAACATAAAAAACAGACTGTATAACATGAATAAAAACATATGACATAAAACATAAAATTTCTCTGAGGGTTCTGCTCCATTTGCTCTGAAACATAATAAACACATCAGCACTCGTCTCTTAGCTGCAGCACAAACCCACACATTGGGGGGGGGGGTTGTGTTGGACAGAGGGATATACTACGAAGCAAGGTTACTGGCTTACCCGGGTCACTTCAGGAGTAACCGCTGATCTCCAAACAACACGCCACTTTAGAAACAATAGCTGCTCCATGCAGTTCTTTTAGAGATCAGTGGTGACTCCTGAAGTGACCCTGCGTCACAATACAGCCCTCAGGACAGTGAAGAGAGACAGGAAGTGAGCGAGAGACGGAGACAGAGGCGGGACGGTGGAATGGGCACTGGATGTGGTCAGAGTGCTGGGTTTACAATGCAGCCGACCCCTGACACCCACACATGATGTTTGTGTTTATGCTTGTGGTTCTTAGCAGACACTTTTGTCCAAAGCAAATTACAATGACAATCAATAAGCATTACATTACCATTAAAATTAAGTTTAGAGTAAAGTCACATACCCTAAATAAAAAAAACAATAATACATACAACACATAAAATATAAATATAAATAAAATGTACAAACCACAACTCTGTAAGAATGAATTAGTTAAATAATGACTTGTTTCTCCTGCCCCACAGGCTGACCAGTGCACAGGTCTCCAGGGCTTCCTCATCTTCCACAGCTTCGGTGGAGGCACCGGCTCCGGCTTCACCTCCCTGCTGATGGAGCGTCTCTCTGTCGACTACGGAAAGAAGTCCAAGCTCGAATTTGCCATCTACCCAGCCCCCCAGGTGTCCACCGCAGTGGTGGAGCCCTACAACTCCATCCTGACCACCCACACCACCCTGGAGCACTCCGACTGTGCCTTCATGGTGGACAACGAGGCCATCTATGACATCTGCCGCAGAAACCTGGACATCGAACGCCCCACCTACACCAATCTCAACAGGCTGATTGGCCAGATTGTGTCCTCCATCACTGCTTCCCTCAGATTCGACGGAGCCCTGAACGTGGACCTGACAGAGTTCCAGACCAACTTGGTGCCCTACCCCCGTATCCACTTCCCCCTGGCCACCTACGCCCCAGTCATCTCCGCTGAGAAGGCCTACCATGAGCAGCTGTCTGTTGCTGAGATTACCAATGCCTGCTTCGAGCCAGCCAATCAGATGGTGAAGTGCGACCCTCGTCACGGCAAGTACATGGCCTGCTGTCTGCTGTACCGTGGCGATGTGGTGCCCAAAGATGTCAACTCCGCCATCGCCACCATCAAGACCAAGCGCACCATCCAGTTCGTGGACTGGTGCCCCACTGGCTTCAAGGTGGGCATCAACTACCAGCCCCCCACTGTGGTGCCCGGTGGTGACCTGGCCAAGGTGCAGAGGGCCGTGTGCATGCTGAGCAACACCACCGCCATCGCCGAGGCCTGGGCCCGTCTGGACCACAAGTTCGACCTGATGTACGCCAAGCGCGCCTTCGTGCACTGGTATGTGGGGGAGGGCATGGAGGAGGGCGAGTTCTCCGAGGCCAGAGAAGACATGGCCGCCCTGGAGAAGGATTACGAAGAGGTGGGCACAGACAGCGTGGGGGACGAGGGGGAAGAGGAGGGCGAGGAGTATTAAACTTCTTAACTTTTCAGAAATGTTTTGTAAAATAACACAAGATGTAATTGTGTGTATTTAAAAGAACATAAGCCTTCATCATTATAAAATTATTTATAATGAACAAAGTGTTACTTAAACACTGTTTTTTAAAGAAATGTTTTATCTTATTTTATTTTAAGCTCGACAATATGAAATAAAGTATGGATTCCATAACTTGCATGGTGTGTTCCTCAAGGCTCAGTCAAAGACTTTATATTTGTTTATTTATTTCTCCATATTTATACTATAACCAAGCACCAAAGCCATTTCTCTATATTTCCAATATAATTTAGCACCAAACAGTACCAATACCTATAATAGAGTTTACATCTACACTACCGGTCAAAAGTTTGAGGTCACTTAGAAATTTCCATTCCATTCCACTATAGACAGAATACCAGCTGAGATCAGTTGCATTGTTTTTTTAAGCAGGGCAGCAGTTTTCAGATTACATTAATGGGTTCAAATGGGTTCTCGACTGTTGTAGAAAGAAATGGCTGATCTTTAATGCAATATCTACATTGTCCATTATCAGCAACCACTCATCCAACACTCATCTGTTTACTAATCTGATATCCTTTTAAAGGGCTGATTGAAAACTCATTGGAGCGCCCTTGTGCAATTATGTAAGAACTAGTGCTGTCAAACGATTACATTTTTTAATTATTTTAATTAATCTGAAAATTGCTGCCCTGATTTTAAAAAAATGCAACTGATCTCAGCTGGTATTCTGTCTATAGTGGAGTGGAATGGACAAGTGACCCCTAACTTTTGACTGGTAGTGTATATATATATATATCTACAGTACCCTCCAGAATTATTGGCACCTTTGGTAAAGTTAACTAAAAACAGGTTTAAAAAATAATATTTTGCCGATTTATTGTACTCATTGAAAACAATGAGGAAAAATCCACCCTTGAAGGGAAGCAAATTTATTCTGAGAAAAAGGAAATCTCATAAAGAAATAAATATTTTTAACAAAAATACGTTGCTCACAATTAGCAGAAGCATTTTCCTATCTAATTTGAACTTATTTAAGTTAATCAGAGTGTCTGTGAACTTTTAGAAATATTTCATGACTTTCTTTTTCACTAAGGTATGGAAATAAAGTGACACACAGGCTAAATCCTTTAGTCATTTTTCAACATCGGAAAGATGAGAGAATACACTTAATTTAAATAAAAAGAAAGTATGTTGACATTTTTAAATCAGGAAATGTCTATAAAAACTAGGTAATTTGTTGAAAATATTATTCACACTTAAAACAATAATTAAAATGTTCTAATAAACTGGAAATGTGACAAAAATGCTCCCCCCCCCCCACCCACCCCCCGTACAGTATGGAGGCAAGATTTCATAAACATTCCATAAGAACCACTGTTGGAGAGACAGAAAAGGGTGTCATCTTGGGGTCAAGAGAATTATAGTGGAGGGTCTGTGATATTGTGGGGCTGTTTTTTATTCCCAATGGCCTTGGGAACCTAATTAAAGTGCATGGCATCATGAATCCCAAGAAAAACCTGAACATTTTCAAAGGAAATCGGTCAATCTCTGCCAAGGGTCACGATTGGATCATTCATCAGGTCAATGGAACTAAAAGAAACATCCAGATCAAAACAAATATGGTTTACTGAACACAAAATCAAGCTTCAGCCATCTCAGTCTGCTGATCTAAACTCCCTAGAAAAACAGTGGGGTGAGTCAAAGTGTGGACTTAGGTATCTGGACAATCTGGTGAGATTTTGTAAAGACGAATGGTCTTAAATCCCTTGCTTTATATTCTCCAACTTTATGAGGTGTCATAGGAGAATATCACAAGCTGTTTTATTGGCAAAGGGAGGCTTTAGGTATTACAAGCAGGTGCCAATAATTGTAAGCGACGTGTTAAAAATAAATACATTCTTTATGAGATTTTCCTTTTTCTCTAAATATATTAGCTTCACTTCAAAGTTGGATTTTTCCTCATTGTTTTCATTGTGAGATTACAATAAATCACCAACAGATTATTTTTATACCGTTTTTTTGATGAACTTTCAGCAGAGGTGGCAATAATTATGGAGGGTACTGTATGTCGTGACTGGATGCTAATAAACATTTTATTTCTGTTGTGTGTTGAACACACAACCTTCAAGAGGTGTACCTCTCACTATTTTAACTTTATTGTTTAACTTTTTTTAACTACTTTAACTTAAATGTGCATTGAATAACATCAAGCAAATTGCATTGTAAAGTAAACGACTAATTACCCACTTCCCCCCTCTTAACAACCCCATATTTACATCCCCTGGCTCGCACTCAAACAATTAACCCATTAACTGCCCTCCCACGTTATGCCTCTTCACTGAATATCACTATCTATCGAGCATGCCTCCTTTCAACACCACTACCCATAGAGCACACTCCCTTTCAATGCAAATAGACGCTGCTGGATAACAATTATGGAGACGGCCGTAAGTGGCGGCCATGAAAGTGAATAAACTTGGTGCCTGAGACAGAGACAGACCAGGTGCTGGAGAAGACAATGGGGCTGAATGAGTCCATGCTGAATAAAGCCTTCATTTACACGCTATGCAGATCTTACTCCATGAGTTACCTGAAACCATAGCGCTTTGTCCACTGAGATTGTGTTGACCAAAACGCTTTTTGTTGTATCAGTTTCTTAACCATTTGTTTTATTCAAAATATAACCTCACAAGCAAGGTGATTACATCATTTATTTTTTAAGTGATGTGGAGCATAGACAAAATGGTGGAGATCCCTTGATGATGACAACAGGCAGTGTGTGAGCTCAGGGTGCAGAGACCTGTGGGAGCCATGGAAACCATCTCGTGCTGTTTTGCATTTAGTTCCCACTGGTGTTTGCATGGTTTAAATGAGGGAGCCTGGGGCAGTCTGAGGCAGACAAGCATGTAAGGCATACACACAAACACACACGCACACACACAAACATGCACACACACACTCGTACACAAACATACACAAACACACACACACACACTCTCATACGCACACACACACACACACAGACAGACACACACACACACACACACACACACACACACACACACACACACAGACACAGACACACTCATGGCAGGGTCTTCTTAGTACAGGATCCTTCAAAGGGCTTGAAAAAGTTAAAGGTTATACTCTGGATCTGGATGTTCACTTTGAATCTTTCTGAAGTTTATTGCACTTCTGTGGTATACGTGCACTGTGTTCCTTCTGTGAAAATACACCTGCAATGTTGGTGTAAATAGTATGTCTTTTTGGTTGAAATGAAAGTTGCGCGTTTCTAAGGCAGCCAACGTGTGAAATGTCTTGCTGTTGTGTTCTTCCTGAGAGACGACCCTCCATTGTGATGCTATGTGGAACTGTAAGAGGCGGAACAATAGGGGGTTTAGCGAAATGTGAGGTCATTCTTCTCTTCCTGTCGCTTGTCCTATTAGCAAACTGAGCTCTCCATACAAACCCCCAACACACACACACACACACACACACAAACACATTCACACAAACACACACCAACACACACACACACATTCACACAAACACACACACACACACCACCATAGCAGTTCAAAGAGTCATCACACTGAGCACCCCTCTTTGTGTGCTCTCAGTATGCTGCTTCCCTTAGCCTGAGACGTAATGCTAATGAAATATGACCTTCAAATCAAGTTCAGATTTGTCAATATGATACACAGCAGATAACCTGTACTGTACAAGCGAACAACAAGTAAGGCAAAAGGCACAGCTTCCAGGTGCCCACTCCGAAGCAGACTGTGTCAGATTCAGCTTCGGTTACTTAGCCTTGAGAGACTTCCTCTCCAAACAGCTTTGCCAAAACAAACAGCGTTGTCACAACAAAACATTCCTCCCATGCTCCGCTGCATCCCTCTCCAAACAGGCCCATCTCATCTGAGGTATCCAGGTGCTTCTTTAGACTTTGCACACACAAACACAGTCACACACAAACACACACACACACACACAAACATAAACACACACACACAAGGTCAAGAGGTCAGTTATGGCATACTACGCAGACTTCAGACTAACACAATGATCAGCGGGTGTGATGTGCAGACAGCGGAACGTGCAGCTGAAATGAATTATGGGTAATTATTATCCCAGCAGCCTGTGGGCTCAGTCAAGATGAGGCCAGTACAAGTTGAGGGGCCCAGATCCTCCAGGCTGAGCTGCTGACACCACAACAGTGATGATTACTGTGGTGTAACTGAGCATTAGCATTCCCCCTGGCAGCTAGGACTGACTTAGACATGGCCCTGATCTGGTTCTGATCTGGCCCTGATGTGGCCCTAATATAGCCCTGACTTGGCCCTAATATGGCCCTGACTTGGCCCTAATGTGGCCCTGACTTGGCCCTAATATGGCCCTAATATGGCCCTGATGTGGTCCTAATATGGCCCTTACTTGGCCCTAATGTGGCCCTAATATGGCCCTGATGTGGCCCTAATATGGCCCTGATGTGGCCCTAATGTGGCCCTGACTTGGACCTAATGTGGCCCTGACTCGGCCCTAATATGGCCCTGATGTGGCCCTAATGTGGCCCTGACTTGGACCTAATGTGGCCCTGACTCGGCCCTAATATGGCCCTGATGTGGCCTTAATCTGGCCCTAATATGGCCCTGATTTGCCCCTAATATGGCCCTAATGTGGCCCGTATTATCCAGTCTTTGACATACCAGGACCATGAAGTCGCCTTAAGCGCACCGCATCGCATGAGTGTGCCGACACTGTCTGTCACTTGCCCACGCACATCAGCGCCAAAATTGAGGAGTTTTATTGAGCGGCGCCGACAAAAATACAACTGATTGGTAATCCACACGGCTGTGGAGAAAATGGTTCAGCTTTGGTGCACACACACACACACACACACACACACACACACGTACACACGTTCAGCTATGGTGTGCCGTGTTGTATTGGGAACAACAAAATCTAATGTAATCAAATGTGTGCGACGCACTCAGGTTTAGGGCGTGTCTATGTGTGGGGGCCTTCAATCCTCTTCAGGAACAGACTCCTCAGTAGACACACTGGCCACAGGTTATTAACCAGACCTGTGTCAGACTAGTCATATACAGACTACTGACCTAGAGTAATCTTGGGAATGCCAGTGCTCAGTTTCATACACACACACACACACACACACACACACACACAGCGCTCAGTTTCACACATACATGTGAAGGTGAGTATGATGGAGACGTACTGCACACGTAGACACACACACATACACACACACACACACACACACACACACATACAAACACACACACACACACACACACACACAGTGATAGAGACTCCATCTCAAGTTCCCTAACTTCTGGCTTCAGGCTGGTGTTGTATTCTCCTTACGTCACCCTCGCCACCTGTGCCCTGTCTATAGTGCTCAAAGGGTCTTTGTTACAGGTACGTACACATATACACATACCAACACACACACAGAAAAAAGGAAAGGGAGCCACACAACAGAAGAAACACACACACATACATACACAGCTAGTCTTCCACATTCCTGAGTGGTGATGTATTGAGATGATGTATTTTGCTGGGAGCTGTGACTGCTGCTCCTCGCACTGTGCCTGTGAAGTTGCATGAAAGTTAGCCTATAGCTTGCCTCTAGCTAAAAGGGAGCTACAGGCTAACTGGTCCACCCACTTCCAGTGAATTATGCTAAGCTAAGCTAATGGTGTCAGACTGGGTTATTGCACATTGTATCCTCTTATATAACTCTGGGGAAGATGGCAAATAAGGCAATTTCCCAAAACTGTGTCATGTTCCTTTAAAGGCCATGCTGAACCTCCTCAGCAACAGTCGGAGAATAAATGATCACCTTAAGACTGCATGCTGCAGATTCTGGCCACTGTAGCCAGTCCTAATCCACCCTGCTGCTGTAGAAACATCAGGAGGTCTTGCGCTCAGCTCTGCTATTTTAAACAGCATAAATCCTGTCTTCTCAGTGTTTGACTCTGGTTTTATGGTGACAGCTTCTCTCTGCAGCCCTCTCAACTGAGGCTACTTTACGAGGGCGTCTGGATGCATGAGTGTGTGTGTGTGGCCCAGGAAGCAACAATTTTATGTCCTGTCATACAATGGATGCGAATGCTGGCCTCACAGTACTGTGTGTCTCATACAGTACACACACACACACACACACACAGTTTCATTTAAACATGCATAATGCCTTCAACGTTCCCTTTCATTTTAACCGTTATACCAAGTCTCTGTCTCTCTTTCTGTTTCTCTCTCTCACACACACACACACACACACACACACAGTTTCACTTAAACATGCATATAATGTCTTCAACTTTCCCTTTCATTTTAACAGTTAAACCAAGTCTTTGTCTGTCTGTCTGTCTGTCTGTCTCTCTCTCTCTCTCTCTCACTCACTCACTCACTCACACACACACACACACACACACACACACACACACACTCAGTTTCACAGGGACTTGCATACAATGCCAAGGCCCTTTCTTTCTGCTTTAACAGTTGTTAACAGTTGTAGCAGCTCTGTGCTGCCCCACCCCACTCTCTCCCATTGGCTGAGAAGTACAGCCCCTCCCTTTCTTCCCCTCTGTGCTCCTAACGTTCGCTCCCGCCACTGTTGCCGTGACTACTTCCTGCCCCTCCCCTGGGCTGCCGGGGCGGCATATAACCCCCGCTCGGCCCTCCCTCCCACATAACTCCCTTCACCATCCGAATCCTCGACGTCGGTCTTTGAAGGAAAAAATCTGACAAAATGGTGAGTCACACAGACGGGCTATTCTGTTTGTCTTAGATGGGATTTACAAGACAGGAAAAGCTAACGGTTAGGTTAGGCTGCTCTTACACACAGGTTCTCTATTAATGATTACTGGGTGATGAGGTAGAAGAACACCTGGGGTTGGAAAAGGGTTTATGGTAAATGAGGCACATTGTAAATTATTATTAAATATCGGGTTTCAGTGTTTAGTAGGAAATTAGTGCGTGTGTACGTGTGTGTGTGTGTGTGTGTGTGTGTATGTGTGTGTGTGTGTGTACGTGCCGTGCCGCTCCTTGAGCCTGTGGCTCTCTTTTTGTGGCGGTAGAGAAGGACACGGACACACACACACACACACACTCACACACACTGTGTCCGTGGTGAGGTCTTGGGAGTCCTGTAGCTTTTGGGACTTGTGCCAAACTACTGGCGCAGTTTGCTCAGAGAGAGAAGGAAGACAAACCCTTTAGCTAAACATCAAACAGCTCAGCTCATCACTTGCCCATCCTTACTGCAACACGCAGCAAAGCACTGCATTAGAAATAGACATTCTCCTGAGGGTTCATGCTTGGTAACATTTTAACTTGAGGGTATTTTTTATGTATGTGTGTGTAATAATCTGATACCATATTGTTGGGGGTACAGTTTTGAAAAAGGAGGGAAAATGTTGAGGGCTAGCAAGGCGCCATCAGATATCTGTCTTTCCCCTCCCATTTCATCTCTCCATCTATGTCTCTCTCTCTCCCTCCCTTTTTCACCTCTGTCTGTCGCTCAAGCACAAAGCTGGGTGCAGGCGGTTGGGGGAGGGGTCTGTCCCTACCCTGTAGGCTTTTTCCTCCGCACTAGATCGAGTTTCTCTCTCTCTCTCTCTCTACTTCTCTCGCCCACCTCTCTTTGTCTCTCTTTCCTCCATTTCCTTGTGCGTCACACTGGCGAGTCTAGAGGCTCAGCTACAGCTACATCAGTGCGGACAGCAGGAGAGAGAGAGAGAGGGAGAGAGGGAGAGCGGCAGAGAGAGAGAGAGAGAGAGAGAGAGAGGGAAATAGATACAAAGAGAGGGAGAGGGAGAAAGAAAGGATTAGCTTCAGACAGCCAGGAAGACAAAAGAGTTAAAAGATAACAATAAAGGAGAGAACAAAAGAGAGAGAGAGAGGGAGGGAGAGAGAGAGGGAGAGAGAGAGGGGTGGAAACTCGACTCCTGCAACAGCGTCATGTTGATTCTCGGGGGAGGGGGGCTGCGGTACCCCCCCCCCCCTCCTCCTCCACTAAGCCTCCATGTGACTCAGCAGTTACTCAGCCCAAAAATCCTCTGATCCACGTCCTCCCTAATGGTCGAGAGATGACCCCCCCCTGCCCGCCCTCACACACACCCAGAGAGAGAGAGAGAGACTGTTCCAAATGGATAAGCTTATAGATAATCAATTGTACCATGTTAACCAGGGCCATGATGTTTGGTTATAAAGTCACCTTTGTCTTTAGATGTAAGTGCGTGTGCGATGGGTTAGGGTCAGTAAGTTGCCTTTGTCTTTAGATGTAAGTGCGTGGGCGATGGGTTTGGTCAGTAGGCCTAAGTTGCCTTTGTCTTTAGATGTAAGTGCGTGGGCGATGGGTTAGGGTCAGTAAGTTGTTTGTGTGTGTGTGATAAATGATCTAATAGGCATTAGGATGTGCTGCATGGCTTGGAATATTGATGAGAAACATTAGAGACTATTGATTGGATGGGGGAAGTGGAAATTGATTTTACAGCTTTAGAAATGGGTCAGTTGAAGGCATACATTTGAAGACAGTCAGGTTTGCAGTGTGTGTGTGTGTGTGTGTCCTTTCTTGAAAACGGTTGGCAAAGGCCTCAGATGCAAGCGTGTAGTTACCCTCTTAGTGGCAGAACCAGAAGGGGCTGTGTTTAGCTTTGGACCACTTAACGGAAGAACTCTCACTGGATCGTCTCCCAACACCAAACACCCCTCAATATCTGAGCGGAAAGAACGGCAGCACACAACGTTAGCGTTAGCTAGCCCCTCTGTCTGTCTGGGTGACCAGGGTAGCCTAAATAACGAACTCCACTTCCTTGTGCTCTGTCCTAACAAATGTTGATTAAATAAAAACGAATTAAGTCACAAATTAAGTCCTCCCACTGACAGACTGAATAAACACGAGGCTCTCTGCCCTCAATGCAAAATATTACCAGTTTAACCGTAGGCTAGTTTAGCGTTTCTCTTTCTTCTAGACAAAACAAAATACCGGACATAAACCGCTGTCACGTAACTGGCTTAATCCAAGGTGCTGTTTGGTCTGCTGCCCTTGATGTTCTGACTTGTTTGTAGGCTATAGCAACAGTAGGGAACACACAGTAGGCCTATGCCTTCACATAAATACAACTGAGAATGACGGTACCTTATTTGACATGTAAATAAATTCCAAGTGAAAACATTTCTCCATGCTAACGTCTCTCCTCCCTCTTTCCGTCAGCGTGAGTGTATTTCCATACATGTCGGCCAGGCCGGAGCCCAGATGGGCAATGCATGCTGGGAGCTGTACTGTCTGGAGCACGGAATCCAGCCTGACGGCCAGATGCCCAGCGACAAAACCATCGGAGGAGGAGACGACTCCTTCAACACCTTCTTCAGCGAGACTGGAGCAGGCAAACACGTCCCTCGTGCTGTCTTTGTGGACCTGGAGCCCACTGTCATCGGTAAGCTATCATCATATCTATTAGCCTATCAAATAAGTGTCATATTTTCATTTGCTATATATGGGACAGATACCAGTACCTCAAGTTAGACTAGTCAGCTCAGTAATGATAAACATACATATTGATTTATAATATATTATAATTCATTATTAATTGATTTATAATATATCATGGATTTGTGTGCAAAAACTATATTGGTATCAATAGAAGATTATATCTTCTGTCTGAGTTTTCAAAAACCATTTCAAACAGCCAGTGGTGGCAGTATAGGCCTAACTTCCCAGGGTTCCCTGGAGTTCACTCCACTCAAGTTGTGTTACTCAGCAACCTCCTTCACGGTTGATTTAAGATCTCTGAGCTAAACCGTACTTCTTCTTCTTGCCCTACAGATGAGGTGCGCACAGGCACCTACCGGCAGCTGTTCCACCCCGAGCAGCTCATCACGGGCAAAGAGGACGCTGCCAACAACTACGCCCGCGGCCACTACACCATTGGCAAGGAGATCATCGACCTCGTCCTCGACAGAACCCGCAAACTGGTAAAGAGCGCCAAGGAGCCAATGGCTGGGCAGACTGCCCTTTAGCTCTTTAAACGAGATCAGTTAAATGCAAATAAGGCTAAGTGAATATGAAGTGGATCTAATTACAAGATCTGCTTACGGGTGATGATTTGTAATAGCGTATAATTACAGGATTAGTACACTGCAGTAAAACCACTGCTTCACGTATTACCTTAATGCTAAGTACACAAGGACACCATCGAAGCCTGTGCCACGGTGACTGTTGCACAGTAGTTTTAACGTTTGTCTTTCTCCTGCCCCACAGGCTGACCAGTGCACAGGTCTCCAGGGCTTCCTCATCTTCCACAGCTTCGGTGGAGGCACTGGCTCCGGCTTCACCTCCCTGCTGATGGAGCGTCTCTCTGTCGACTACGGAAAGAAGTCCAAGCTGGAGTTCGCCGTCTACCCAGCCCCCCAGGTGTCCACCGCAGTGGTGGAGCCCTACAACTCCATCCTGACCACCCACACCACCCTGGAGCACTCCGACTGTGCCTTCATGGTGGACAACGAGGCCATCTATGACATCTGCCGCAGAAACCTGGACATCGAACGCCCCACCTACACCAATCTCAACAGGCTGATTGGCCAGATTGTGTCCTCCATCACTGCTTCCCTCAGATTCGACGGAGCCCTGAACGTGGACCTGACAGAGTTCCAGACCAACTTGGTGCCCTACCCCCGTATCCACTTCCCCCTGGCCACCTACGCCCCAGTCATCTCCGCTGAGAAGGCCTACCACGAGCAGCTGTCTGTTGCTGACATCACCAATGCCTGCTTCGAGCCAGCCAATCAGATGGTGAAGTGCGATCCTCGTCACGGCAAGTACATGGCCTGCTGTCTGCTGTACCGTGGCGATGTGGTGCCCAAAGATGTCAACTCCGCCATCGCCACCATCAAGACCAAGCGCACCATCCAGTTCGTGGACTGGTGCCCCACTGGCTTCAAGGTGGGCATCAACTACCAGCCCCCCACTGTGGTGCCCGGTGGTGACCTGGCCAAGGTGCAGAGGGCCGTGTGCATGCTGAGCAACACCACCGCCATCGCCGAGGCCTGGGCCCGTCTGGACCACAAGTTCGACCTGATGTACGCCAAGCGCGCCTTCGTGCACTGGTATGTGGGGGAGGGCATGGAGGAGGGCGAGTTCTCCGAGGCCAGAGAAGACATGGCCGCCCTGGAGAAGGATTACGAGGAGGTGGGCACAGACAGCGTCGGGGAGGAAGATGAAGAGGGCGAGGAGTACTAAGAAGGGCCCTCTTGTTGACCACACCCATTAGCCCCAGCTGCATTGGCAACCCCCCCCCCCCCAACACCAACACCGACGACCACCCCAACCAGTAACCTCCAATATTGATCTTATGGCTCCAGCTCCCAACAGCTGATATAAAATGAGTGCGGTCTCTTTGTTGTAGCTTGTCTCCACGGGCAGGCTGAGTATCAACGGAACGCGCTCCTGTGTCTGTAAGCACATTCCTCTAAGCTAGAACATTCCTACAGATGGGTCAACGTTTTCAATAAAACAAAACTAAAAATCTTAAAATTGTGTCTAATTCTCTTTTAATTGATCCTTTATGATAACACTGCATAGTACAACACAAGATACACACAATGCTAATGGCCGGCACTTACTCACTTATACAAAGTGAAGTGAAACCTAAAAGAGTACAAAATGTCTCCATATGTTAGTCACCCTAAGTCAGGGTGTTGTATAAGAAGTGAAGTGCTTAGGCCACCATTTGAAGGATGAGGAAAATGTCTAAGTCTGACCTTTTAGTGCCAGGGTGCTCTTGAGTAAAAGGGGAAGATTTGGCTTTCAAACAGAAGCCTGGAAAACAACATCAGCACTAAATGCATACACACGACACCATGATGCACTTTCAAGCAAATCTGTGAAAAATATGAGCTGGTTATTCTGGTCTGTTTAACAGCTCACTAACACCGGAGGCCAACTTGCCCTTTGAGGACTGCAAGCCATTTCCTGATACCTTACAGATCTAGAATTTGCATTTAATTAATTTAGTTTGTAATTCTTAATTTATTGAGAGGAAACCCCCTTGAGATGTGCCATCTTGTTTTCGAGGGGGCTCAAGAAAAACATACATCACAAACATACATTCTAAAAGCCAAAAGCTCTCCCTCACACCAAAACCACCCATATCCTCCCCATTCCAGCCATTAGATATTAGACAATAAACAGTTATGGTCATTCATATAGACAGTTGAAATAGAAAAATATAAAAATAACAAAGTATAGAGAGAAAAAAATAAATGAATAAAAAAATAAACAAAAAGATATCAAGCATGAGAAAAACAGTGGTAGCCTGTATGCAAATAATTAAGAAGAGACATCTTAAACAGGTAAAAGAGATAGATCAGGGTCACCAACTTTGTGTAGTGGTGTTAATTTCGCAAATTTCCACATAAATGAAATTATGCAGGTTTTTTTTTTTCTACGCAGATTTACTGCCACTTGAGTTATAAAAATGGCCAGAGTTCATTATGACATCATCAAATAGAATCTTCAGTTGGCAACATTCTAATCTCCTTTTTGTGATCGCATTTCAAACAGACTGCAGCAGTCTACTCTAGAGGGCTAGACCTATGGGCTAGACACAAACACAAGATTAAACCCTCCAGCAGATAGTCCCAGCACTATGCTAACTCTCATAATACAGATTATTACCATAGGCACCTGTTACCATACACACATAATAATACAGAACTGTATGACATACTGTATGTATGAGGAAAACTGAGCCGAATTACCCGTGAGTCAGAGTACATGTTCCATAAACACGAGAACATACGGTAATCCTCTTTGTTCTAGAGCAACAGCTTATCATACCAGCATGCATTAACATTTCTCTGATTAATCACATGTTGTTGAGTGCATTCAAAAACTTACACTTAGAAAAACATTCTAAGTGTTAACATTCATCTGTCAGTTAGTCAGTGCATTCCCATGTCAATGTGTAAAACATCTGAGCGCATTCACGCTTACGTGCACTGGTACATTAACGTTCAAATGCACATGCTTGATTTTGTTTGGTGGCTAGTACGGACACAAAGCTTCAGTTGTTGTGAGAACCCCCCTAGCTGGGTCTGCCTTTAGAGGCTCAGAACCCCCCTAGCTGGGTCTTCCTTTAGAGGCTCAGAACCCCCCTAGCTGGGTCAGAACACACTCCAAAGTCAGCTGACTCCACAGAACTGAATCAATCAGGGCCACGTCCCAGCCAGAACCCAGTCTAGAACCCAGTCCAGGTCCAGGCTAATGGCCACTTCCTGTCGGGGAGTCGCCCGTCCAGTGGTGGCCGGTGACGTTTCCCTGTCCTACACAGGCCAGCCTTTGTGTCCGAGTCTGTGTGTATGTGTGTCCCAGCTTCACAGTTTAAGATACAGTGTTTTTTAATGACCACCCCCCCCCCCCCCACACACTCCCCCCTCCATGCGGCTTTCCACAGACGACAGACTGGACCATGTGTCCAACACTCACTAATGCTAGTGTGTGTGTGTGTGTGTGCACTCAGCTAACAGGATGCAGGGTGGGGTGTGTGTGGGGGGAAAATCTATATTTGCACTCCCATGTTGGAAATGGCTGGACAGGCCGTAAAACACATGTCAAAGTCAAAGTCAAAGTCAAAGTCAGCTTTATTGTCAATTTCTTCACATGTTCCAGACATACAAAGAGATCGAAATTACGTTTCTCACTATCCCACGGTGGAGACAAGACATATTTTAACAATTTTAAGTCCACAGACAAACAAATCAGTCCACAGACCATCAAAGCAGCGCTGGCTGACCTCATTAAGCAGTTAGCAGACGCTGATGCACACAGCTGGCTGGGTGAATATTTGCTTGTTTAGTTTACAAGGTTGAAGCAACAAAAAGAGGTTTTGGTCTAAAACCTAGCAAGCTACCTAAAACTACCTTAGCCTGGGAATACCCAAAAGACCTTTCGCCAAATTTTGGATTTGCTCTGCAGCTCCGTCTGACCAAGAGACCACTGAAGCCCATTTCCAATGTCCCTAAAACACGGGCACGCAAATATAATCGCTAATATGGCATGGATGTGTATTTCTTTGGAAGCAAATGCATTTAAAACCTTTGTTTACAAAATTGCCACACTTCTGAAATTATTTGGTAAGAGTTTAATGTACCAATTTAAGTTTAATTTCACTGCTAGTTACACACCTGCTGGAAGTCATAAGTCAGTTAACCTTTTCCAGACCCACTCCATGTACAATTGTGAAAGTCTGGTTGCTATAACATCCTAAACGCCATGCAAAACAACTTGCAGACACCAGTTGGCACAGGCAACAGTTTGCTAGTCTGCTAACTGACGTCTTCCTGGCGCCCTTGTGCTGGTCTCATTTGACCGGTTAGCGGGTGTCTTTCTGTAGACCATCTAAATGAATCTCAAGATGATACCAAACTACTGGCCAATTAAATAATCCTCAAAAATTTTTTTGAGTGTCTGCATACTGTTCCTTTAAGAGGGACTCGGAGGCAATGGAGCTTACAATGACGATAATCATGCAAAGTATTACAAACATCCAGAGAAGCCATACTTGTAAGTGTGTGTGTGTATTTGTGTGTGTGCGTGTAACACCAGTTAGAGGCACAGTCATGAGTATGTGTATGTCTGTCTGTGTGTGTGTGTGTGATGGTAGTTAAGCTCTGTGTTGACGGTTTGTCCAGTGAGGAGAGACATGGGGATTCTCATACACGTCACTGTTGGCTCTGTGCCTATCTGTGTGTGTGTGTGTGTGTGTGTGTGTGTGTGTGTCATCACTGTTGGCTCTGTGCCTATCTGTGTGAGCCACTGCTCATCTGTGCAAACGGGACAAAATGTCTGCAGCCGTTAGTCTCATTCCCACTCAAACCTCAACAACACACACACACACACACGCGCGCGCACGCGCACGCAAACACACACACACGTACACACGTACACACACACACACACACACACACTAATGGGGGTCACATGATTTGGACAGGAAACTCCAGTCAGGCGAGTGTGTGAGAATCAGCATGTGTGTGTGTGTGAAAGAGATGGGATGGAAGAGCTGTACATATTTAAGAGGAACTCAAAGAGAAACTTGAGATATTTGGGTCAGCATAAACATGGGCGAGGTCAGGGTCCTAGGCCGGCTGTTAAATCAGTAAGTAAATACCGGCCAATGCATTTATGGTCATTTCATCTTCACAAAAAAATCAACAACAGAATGTTCCAGGAGTTTGTCTTTTGTTTCTGTTATTCAAAGTCACATTTCACATTATCATTTCCCTTTGGTGCTCCGTTAAGGACAGAAAAACACACAAGCAAACACCGGGATGCAGTTGCACCACTTCACACACAAGTTTTATTAATCATCACATCGAGATACAAAATAGATATATAATCTTTACTGAAATACATAGCTTTATATCTTTTTATTTCATTTTTTTACTCATTTGCAAGAGAAAACACAACCATAAATCATCTACGGTACGAGGAATGAGTGAGTCGCAGAAGGCAGGAAGGACAATTAGACGTGTAAAGCAGAACAAGAGTCTATTTGCAGCACAGGAAAAAGACAAAGGAACTGACCGAGAGGAACCATAAGGAACCAAGAGACACAGAGAACCGCTCTACAGAACCAGCTATGCTCCACTCCTTTCTGCAGCACTTGGACAATTTGGGCACCCAGCAGAACCCAACAGAACCAAGCAGAACCCAACAGAACCCAGCAGAACCAACCACTGACTCCACCTGCCTTAACACACTCAAAAGAACCCCCACCCACAGTTCAGCAGATCTACACCCAAACACTGAAAGTAGAACCTGAGACGTCGTCGATCCTCAACTGTGATGTGACACATTATTTAAACCAGGCAGTGACTGCTATGGCACTGCACTCTAGAGACTGAGAATGATTATATGAGTTTTTCTTACATAAATAACGGTCATCTAACTACACTAGTAGTCCAAAGCCGTTTGACCTGCACAAACGGCTTTGGATGCACTAGAATACAAACCACTCACTCCGAGGAACACTGCACACAATTTGCAAACCTTTCAGGGCAGCGATTTGGTGAACGGTAAACATGCAGCCACAGTTAAGACATGGCTTCATTAATCAGGTGTGAGAATAAACTGGTGATACGTGTCCATCCCAGAATCCTCGGCTGTAGCTCCTCTGTCTCCATGGCAACGGAGAGAGAGAGAGAGAATCCTGAATGACCTCTACGGACGCTGCGTTAGCATCTCAGGGTCATCCAGGAATGAGGAGGAAGAAGGTCAACAACATGGAGACCATGAGCTTAACACTGAGGGGGCACACACACAGATGTGTGTGTGTGTGTGTGTGTGTGTGTGAGACTGCTGGATAAATGGGGAGAAGTGGAGTCAGTATAGACTGATGATGTTGCTAGGCTAAGCTAAGCTAAGCTAAGCTAAGCTAAGCTACATACGCAGCACTTCAGGAGGTGTTTTTTTCCTTGAGACTTTAGTGTTTGCATGTGTGGAGGGGAGGAGGTTCTGAGGGAGTCACTACCAGGCAATCTCTCCCTCTCTCTATGTCTCTATGTCTTTCTCTCTCTCAGCTCTCCCTCTCGGCTTCTCTGATTGGCTTTCAGGACACGGGAGGGCTACGGGGAGAACATTCTAAACACCAATCAGGGCGCAGCAAAGGATAGGTTTGCATCACCATGGCGATCACTGCGACAACGAGAGGGAAACAGAAGATAACGTTGGTAGAGAAGCAAGCAAGTAAACAGCTCTGCTTCGACCCCAGAGAGGAAGTCAATCCTGACAATTACATTTCTGACGCTTACACGTATTGTAGGCAAATGTGTGTGTGTGTGTGTGTGTGTGTGTGTGTGTGTGAGTGAGAATGAGGTATGTGTTTGTATCTGCTGGCACAAGCTTTTTTTTGTAAGGGCAAAGGTATCACCATGTGGTTATGGGTGTGTGTGTGTGTGTGTGATTACTGATTGGCAGGCTTTTGATAGCACAAGAGAGAGTGTTAGTAATAGACAATATAGGGTTGTATGTTTGGCAATGTTTTAAGTGGCACTAGAAAAAGAGTAGGCAAGTGTGTATATGTGAATATGTATGTGCGTGTGTGTGTGTGTGTGTGTCTGGAAGTGTTCTGTTGGGGCTGGTCTCACTGTGGAAGGGCCTTCAGAATGGCATTCACCTCTTCAGCTACGGCAGTGAGAGCAAACTCAAACTGGTCCTGTGAACAACACACACACACACACACACACACACACACACACACTTTCAGCTTTCAGCTGTGTGCTGAATGGTGAAACTAAACACGAATTTCCACTTTGTGGATAATAACGTTTTTCGTATTCGTATTCGTAACCTTTATTCACAAATTCACAGTTTGATCACCAGAAATAATTTCAAATTTTTGTCACACCATCAATAAAAGTGCATGCAAAACCTATGTGATATTCATCATTGTGCAGGGTTGTAGCACAAGATCCTGAGAGTCTGGATGGGCCCCCATAATTAATATAATAATAATATATCCCAGACTTTTCAAGGGCCATCCCTCCCCTTGGGGGTCTAGTAATCAGTCCCACGCCCCTGTGTGGGCAGGTCACAGGGTAGAACACATGGGGAACACCAGCTGTATGCCAGTCCCATATGACACACATTACATTAACATTGTGCAATAGTAGGTTAAGGCCACATCATTTGAGTTTGTATTGGGTTTAGGGGCTCATCTCCTACATAGGCAATAAGATGTGTGCGAGTGTATGTGTATATATATGTGTCTGTGTGTGTGTGTGTGTGTGTGTGTGTGTGTGTGTGTGTGTATGTGTGTGTGTGTGTGTGTGTGTGTATTACCTTGGTGCGCACCATTCCTGGTCTCTGGTCTCGGATATGCTCTAGGGTAGCAGCAATGTCGATCTCCTTTACTCCTGAAAAGGGAGCACACTAGTGAAGCACTGATTATGCACACACAGACACACACACAGAGAAACACACACACACACACACACACACACCACACACACACACACAGTAATTAATTACTATTGCTGTCTGCTCTTCTTCACCATGATCTCATACAGCCTACAACAAAAGTAAATTACACATCTCGTCCTTTTTCCATCTCCATTTCTCTCCATCTCCCTCTCTCTCTCTCTCTCCATCTCCCTCTCTCTCTCCATCTCTCTCTCTCCATCCCCCCCCCCTCTCTCTCTCTCCCCCTCTCTCTCTCCACCCCCCCTCCCTCTCTCTCTCTCCCTCTCTCTCTCTCTCCCTCTCTCTCTCCCTCTTTCTCTCCATCTCCCTCCCTCTCTCTCCATCTCCCTCCTCTCTCCTCCTCCTGTTGTGGTTGGTAAAGACGGCAAGTTTATAACGGGTGGCAGCTGGGATGCTGTACACGGTAGCACTCACAGACTGCTGCCTCTCCTGATGTTCTTACACACACACACACACACACACACACACACACACACACACACACACACACACACACACACACACACACACACACACACACACACACACACAAATGTGTGGTGGTGAACACAGACCACTGTCTGTGATCTGGCTCTAAGTGCTTGATGCA
>NW_027468689.1:2660073-2662573 GCF_046254945.1 Alosa pseudoharengus | reverse complement strand
CACACACCACCACCACACACAACCACACACAACCACCACACACACAACCACCACACACAACCACACACAACCAAAACAATTTATGTTTATGTGTATGTTTGTGTCTATGACTGTGTTTATGTTTTTGTTCAAAATGACATACAATGACATGAATAAACATTACATTAACATCAAAATTAAAAGTTTATAGTTGTCATATTGCCTAAATAAAAAATGTAAAAAAAATACTGCAAGTTGAGGTGATGTGGCTGAGAAAACTGGTGAATAGTATTATTTTCATATCATCATTTATATCATTATTGCCAAAAATATGATCACATATCGTGGTATAGTTTGAAGGCTATATCGCCCATCCCTAGATAGAGTCTCATAGAGAGTTTATGGTTACGCCAACATAATGTAATTGTTGGTGCAGCAAACCACATTTTTCCTTCTTTACCTCCTGAGGATGATCTGTAGTGCTAGGTTAACGCATACTTATACAACGCATAGTTGATCACCACTGGATGTGAATATTTCCCTTCCTACCCAAAACATCTGGGGGTGCCGTATGAAACCTGCTGGCGGGCCGGATCTCACTGAGGTGCTTAGATCGTTAAATCCAATCTAGGAAGTGGGCGATCACAGCAGCCTCGATCAATGGAATGTCACAGAGAATGTTTCAGAACTGGGGATTCCTTGGCCAGAACTCCAGACTGGGCTTTAGTGCTACATAACCATGACAACGACAAAGAACAGGGGATTCCAGAACCTGAAGCAGGCAGTTTTTTTTGCTCTGAGGAGGTGGTCGTCATGACTACAGCAGGGGAATCCACAGGGATTCCGTGAAGGGAAAGGAGGACAGACATACAGTTCACCTGTCACCTGTCGCTAAGCCCCGTTCCCCATTGTTATCATGAGAAACTCGGACAAACAAACCAGACTTGATTAGAAATACATATGGAAAATGTCAGCTGACAGTATATCAAACTAGGCTTTGAGACTGAGATATGTTAACATTTGATGTAGTAATAATTTAGTAGTAGCATCTTGGGATTTAGCGACAAGTCAATTGGCAAGACAGACAGAGTCAGTACGAGAGGAGGGAAAGACAGGCTCTATGTATGAGGGGAGAGACAGACAGGCTCTATGTATGAGGGGAGAGACAGACAGGCCCTATGTATGAGGAGAGACAGACAGGCTCTATGTATGAGGGGAGAGACAGACAGGCTCTATGTATGAGGGGAGAGACAGACAGGCTCTATGTATGAGGAGAGACAGACAGGCTCTATGTATGAGGAGAGAGACAGACAGGCTCTATGTATGAGGGGAGACAGACAGGCTCTATGTATGAGGAGACAGACAGGCTCTATGTATGAGGGGAGAGACAGACAGGCTCTATGTATGAGGAGACAGACAGGCTCTATGTATGAGGGGAGAGACAGACAGGCTCTATGTATGAGGAGAGACAGACAGGCTCTATGTATGAGGAGAGACAGACAGGCTCTATGTATGAGGAGAGAGACAGACAGGCTCTATGTATGAGGAGACAGACAGGCTCTATGTATGAGGGGAGAGACAGACAGGCTCTATGTATGAGGAGAGACAGACAGGCTCTATGTATGAGAGGAGAGACAGACAGGCTCTATGTATGAGGAGAGACAGACAGGCTCTATGTATGAGGAGAGAGACAGACAGGCTCTATGTAAGAGGAGAGAGAGAGACAGGCTCTATGTATGAGGAGAGACAGACAGGCTCTATGTATGAGGAGAGAGACAGACAGGCTCTATGTATGAGGAGACAGACAGGCTCTATGTATGATGGGAGAGACAGACAGGCTCTATGTATGAGGAGAGACAGACAGGCTCTATGTATGAGAGGAGAGACAGACAGGCTCTATGTATGAGGAGAGACAGACAGGCTCTATGTATGAGGAGAGAGACAGACAGGCTCTATGTAAGAGGAGAGAGAGAGACAGGCTCTATGTATGAGGAGAGACAGACAGGCTCTATGTATGAGGGGAGAGACAGGCTCTATGTATGAGGGGAGACAGACAGGCTCTATGTATGAGGGGAGAGACAGACAGGCTCTATGTATGAGGAGAGACAGGCAGGCTCTATGTATGAGGGGAGAGACAGGCTCTATGTATGAGGGGAGACAGACAGGCTCTATGTATGAGGGGAGAGACAGACAGGCTCTATGTATGAGGGGAGAGACAGACCAATTATCTGTGTGAGAGAGAAAGACAGGCTCTCTGTACGAGAGAAGAAAAAGTGTGACACATTGTTACACTTGTAGATGCCATCGACATATTCCACTGCTGTAATCGGTGTAATCACTGTGTGTGTGTGTGTGTGGTACTACCAGCATGAGTAGAAGGAGGAAGACTTACTATAGTGCTTGCGTTGATGTAGTCCGTTCTAGAGGGGTTGCCCTCAGCCTTCAGTTTCACTCGGGAATGGTCATCTGCAGCAAACACACAAAGGCTTTTCATGAACTATAACAGAGTTACAGAGGTGGA
>NW_027468689.1:2650073-2655073 GCF_046254945.1 Alosa pseudoharengus | reverse complement strand
GGCGTAAACGCGGGGATTACCTTGTCGTGTCTGTCGTTTCCTCGGAGGCTTCTGGCGTGACATCTAGACTATCAAAATCGAGTCAAGGACAACATTATTTTAAGGCAACTTCAATGTAAGCACGTCAAAACTTACACACAGATGTCAACTGACAGATCTTTCCTCACTAATAGCCTACACAGACGATCTTCAAATCTGCGAGGCTAACGTTATGCCGATTCACTTGCAATTCATGCTCAACTGAAATCCCGAGCAACTAAAAAATACTTTCTTTGCTGTCATCGATATTATCTTGTGATAATAATGCACATTAACTCAAAAGGTTAGCATAGATTAGGCTATTTTAAGCGATATAAACGCTTGTCTGCCGGTGCAGTTGCATGACAGGCCGGGCCTATATTTGATTCAGTTGCAGTAATGCTAGCCTAGAAGACAGAGATGGAACTCACCCTCTCAGCTCCCTGCCGTCTTGCCTGGGCCCCTAAACCCCACACTTGCCGGCATATTTGCTAAACTAAGAAGAAATCGGTAACGACATCGGGTATCATAGCCCGTAAAATTGGCCATGCCTCCTGCAATCAAGTTTCAGTGTCTGTTTCGCGCTGCACGCCGAAGACGAGTGTGGAAAATCAAATCGAGGAACGGGAGGACAGGAGAGACAGACAGACATCCCGCGCGGCTCTCGACCCGGTGCGTTTGTACGCGTGAACGCGCTCAACAGTTTTGTCACCCCAGATGTCGTTGCCATGGCGACGGCCGCACATGTTGCCTGTGGGGGGCCTTTGATGGCCAGAGATCCGGGCGAGAGCAGCATAAACACGGTGGAGACAGAGCTGTGTTTCTCCCAGACACTGCACTACTGCATGCAAAAGAAAATGGACACAAAAAAGTATAGTTCTGTCGGAAAATACACACACATCACACACACTAGTTTTCAATCTCAACCGTAGCCTACTCATCCCAATCTGTATCCCTCCTCCTCATCATCATCATCAACAACCAGCGGGTCAGTAGTGTGACCTACCTCCCCCAGCGGGCCAGTGTGACCTACCTCCCCCACGCCAGCCTGCAGAATCGTCAGACCCGTCTCGGACTCCAGGAAGTTCTTCTCCGCCACTGTCACACAAACCCACAAGTGCCAAACACAGTTTGACTTAGTCACAGTTAGAGCCGCCTCTCAAGAATGAAAACTAAACCATCATTAACCTTCCCTCTCTCTCACACACACACTCTCTCTCTCTCACACACACACTCCCTCTCTCTCACACACACACACCCTCTCTCTCCCTCTCTCTCTCACACACACACTCTCTCTCTCTCTCACACACACACTCTCTCTCTGTCACACACACACTCTCTCTCTCTCACACACACACACTCTCTCTCTCTCTGTCACAACTGCACTGGCAACAATTATGCAGAGTGTGCAGACTAAGATTTCAGAGAAGAGCATCCTCTAAACTATGAGAACTGCATCCCTTTCTCTCCTTCCTTTTCTCTAACTCTCTGCTTTTTCTTCTTCTTGCTGTTCCTGGTGCACAGGTCACTGTAGCTTACTCTTCCATATTCTTGGTTTACCTGGTGCACAGGTGACTGTAGCCTACTCTTCCATATTCTTGGTTTACCTGGTGCACAGGTGACTATAACCTACTCTTCCATAGTCTTGGTTTACCTGGTGCACAGGTGACTGACTATAACCTACTCTTCCATAGTCTTGGTTTACCTGGTGCACAGGTGACTATAACCTACTCTTCCATAGTCTTGGTTTACCTGGTGCACAGGTGACTGACTTCCATAGTCTTGGTTTACCTGGTGCACAGGTGACTGACTATAACCTACTCTTCCATAGTCTTGGTTTACCTGGTGCACAGGTGACTATAACCTACTCTTCCATAGTCTTGGTTTACCTGGTGCACAGGTGACTGTGCCCCACCATACTGATGGCTCACCTGCTTTGTCAGAGACGTCCTGTGCCGTAGCGTTCTGATCGTTGGGCCTCACACGGAATGTGAGTGCTGGACCCACCACACTGTGGAACAAAACCATACGCCGCGGGTTACGGCAAGCACACAAGCCAACGTGAGTGTGTACAAGCCCCGTTTCCAAAACAGTTGTGTTTTTTTTTTTTTTCAATTTGATGCCCACAACACTTTTTTAAAAAGTTGGGACAGGGGCATAGCCTACTGTGATGCTTCACCTCTTCATTTCACAACAGTCAATGTTTGGAAACTGTTTGGAAACCAGTTGTGTAGACCAGGTTGTCCCATTTTTGCCCATCTTCTTTTTTTTCTTTTAAAGTTGGAACAGGGGCATGTTTAAAGTTGGAACAGGGGCATGTTTAAAGTTGGAACAGGGGCATGTTTACTACTGTGATGCTTCGCCTCTTCATTTAACAACAGTCTGTAAATGTTTGGAAACTGAGGAAACCGGTTGTTTAGACCAGGTTGTTCCATTTTTTTCCTTCTTAATCTTTTTTTTTTCGTTCCATGATGCACCTAGTGTGAAAGGGTCTGGACTGCTGGCAGGCCATTTTAGCACCTGGACTCTTCTACTATGGAGCCATATATCAGTATTCTTGATATATTCAAGGTCTTTCCTGTAAGCCCAGAGAGTCTATGATGAAAGATAGACTGGGTAAACGCAGCCTGATCTGCCGGCAATTTCTTATCTTAAAAGATTGAGCTTGGTCTGGTGATAGCGAGACTATATGAAATAAGGAATGAAAGAAGAATTAAACATTTTTGATTGGTCTAACCACAGGACAGTTTTCCACTTTTAATCTTAAATGAGCTCGCCTCCGGCCCAGATAAGATAACGGTATTTCTGGAGTTTCATAGATAATGCATGGTTATCAGATATTTCCTGAGCCCATACAATGATTTTCTTTACAGTAACAGGTCTGTTTTTAACGCATCGGCATCTGAAGCCCCAGAGCTCACAGCCATGCAATGTTGTTTTTCAGCCCTGTCCCTTGTTTACAAAGATTTTTCTGGATTCTCTGAATATTTTAAGGATTCTAGATGATGAAATCCCCAAACTCTTCATAATTTCACATCGAGGAACATTATTCTTATATTGCTGCATTATGAATACCTCTACATCTTTACTTCTGAAAGACTCTAGGATGCTCTTTTTATATCCAGTCATGGTGCCAGTTTACTTGATTAATTTTAAAATGTTCCTCCTTGTGTTTCCTTGTGTGTGTGTGTGTGTGTGTGTGTGTGGTTGTCTCTGCCAGGAAGGGTGCACACACACAGATGAGAGTGTGAGTTCATTCAGTGCATTCACACACACCAGAACATGAGCACAACGAGCATGCACAACTCAGTCACGACTCTTTACACAGCAGGTGGCTGCAGACACGGAGGTAAACACACAAAGGAAACGCTCAGCAAAAACACTGAACACTTCCTCACCAGTTGAACTGGTCACTGAGGATGGAAGTGCCGCTATACCAAGACAGTTAAAGGTGCAGTCAACGTTTATGCTCATGACATCACATTTGTCTTTGTTTATGTTTAAATTCCTTAGCAGACGCTTTTGTCCAAAACAGCATACATTATATTTTAATCTAGGACAAAAAAACACATCAGAGAGAGAGCTCACCCCTCCCTTCAGTAATCCCAGAGAAACTTTACACAGTGTTTCATTTTTGTTTGGGGGACAGGCCGCCCCCACTTTGTTTGTTTCCAGTTTTCGGAGTCTGGGCTCTGAGCCCTACATTTTTTTTACATTGTACTTAGCAGATCATAAGGAGATGTTCGCTGAATGTAACAAAAGTTATGGGTTTGAAATCACATACGATCACTGACTGCACCTTTAAGCTCATACAATCGGTCCAATGCATCTTGACCTGATGCCATACTATTACTCAGGTAGCTTGGTTCATGTTTTTGCCTTTTCCTTTGTAAATTCATCTCTGCACTCAAATCCCCCTCCATGCCAGCAAGGTGAAATGCATTGTGGGGTTTGTATGCTGGGACAAAGGCAGAAGGGTTTCCACCTCACCACAAGTCCAGAGGTCAAGGGGATTTATAGGCAAAAGGTCAAGGTTGAAAAGGTCAAAACAATCAAAGGTTTCAGGGTTAGGGATGGAACATACACAGAGGTCAGGGTGAATTCTGAGAAGGGCTCAAAGTTGAACCCTTGTCAGTTTAATATTAAAGAAGTCAAGAAGTAGTAGAAAAAAAGTCCTGCTAAAATGTACACCGATCTCTCCGCACTGTAAACATTAAAGCCTAGACATTTATTTTCTTTCCAGAGGGATGCAGTGTTCAGCATGCATGTTGTCTGATCTGGTGCTCGTGAATCTACATTACAGTATGTGCAAACAACATGCATTTGTCGCACTAAAAATAAACAAAACAACTAAATAAATAAACAGATACCATCTGGATGCCCGACAAATCTGGCTGATAGACTGCAGACTCAACTCTACCGCGGGTACTTCCTCTCCTAACACTTCTAACAACATACTGTACCACACCTACTGTACCACACCTAATACCTCACCATGCACTTCCCTCTCTTTCTTCCTATCTTCTTGTTCTACCACTTTCTCCTCCTACCACTCTTTATAACGTATTTATAACGTCTGCACTCCCATCTAGTAATAGTATTGATTGATGCAGGGGTAATTGATGGGGTAATATAGTATTGATTGATGCAGGGGTAATTGATGGGGTAATAGTATTGATTGATGCAGGGGTAATATAGTATTGATTGATGCAGGGGTAATTGATGGGGTAATATAGTATTGATTGATGCAGGGGTAATTGATGGTGTAATAGTGTTGATTGATGCAGGGGTAATATAGTATTGATTGATGCAGGGGTAATTGATGGGGTAATATAGTATTGATTGATGCAGGGGTAATTGATGGGGTAATAGTATTGATTGATGCAGGGGTAATATAGTATTGATTGATGCAGGGGTAATTGATTGATGCAGGGGTAATTGATGCAGGGGTAATTGATTGATGCAGGGGTAATTGATTGATG
>NW_027468689.1:2642573-2645073 GCF_046254945.1 Alosa pseudoharengus | reverse complement strand
ATGAATACACACACTGTTACTCTAACAGGATTGGTTCTGTCACTAAATGTCTGGCCAGTGGAGATGTTTCTGCACTATTTGTGCCCTGCCTGGCTAAGCACCCTGTCTGACCAGTGTGTGTGTGCGTGTGGTGGTTAAGCACCCTGCCTGACCAGTGTGTGTGTGTGTGTGTGTGTGTGGTGGCTAAGCACCCTGTCTGGCCAATGTGTGTGTGCCTGTGGTGACTTAAGCATCCTGTTGTGTGTGTGTGTGATTGTGTGTGTGTGATTGTGTGTGTGTGTGTGTGTGTGTGTGTGTGTGTGTGTGTGTGTGTGTGTGTGTGTGTGTGTGTGTGATTGTGTGTGTGTGTGTGCGTGTGAGTGTGTGTGTGTGTGTGTGTGTGATTGTGTGTGTGTGTGTGTGTATGTGTGTGATTGTGTGTGTGTGTGTGTGTGTGTGTGTGTGTGTGTGTGTGTGGTGTCTTAAGCAGCCTATCTGGCCATAGAAAGAGGCTCTCTGATAGATGCTGGCAACCAGAGTGGAGGAGCAGTGAGAAGCCGCTGCTGCTGAGCTGAGCACACACTTCTGTGTGTCTGCCAAATACCCTCACAGTGTGTGTGTGTGTGTGTGTGTGTGTGTGATTGTGTGTGTGTGTGTGTGTGTGTGTAATAAAAACAAGCCCTCACAGAGAATCACTGCCTTTTCATCATCAACATCAGTGCATGTGTGTGTGCAAGTGTGTGTGCGTGCTCCTTCACAGAGTTGCTGCTTCTTCTGCGTCAGCATGTGTGTGTGTGTATGTGTGTGTGTGTGTGAGCAGCATGAGTACCGAAGCCAAGTATTCTCACAAACAAGCTTCTAACCCTGAAGCTTTCACTCTCATCATCCTCTCTCTTTGTATGTGCGTGACTGTGTGTGTGTGTGTGTGTGTTTGTGTGAGTGTGTGTTTGTGTGAGTAAGAGAGAGAGAGAGAGAGAGAGAGAGACAGTACTGTACCTCAGCCAAGTACTCAAGTACACAAATAAGTCACTGGCCCTTTAGCATTTGTGTGTGTGTGTGTGTGTGTGTGTGTGTGTGTGTAGTGAATTCAGCACTCACCCTGTGTGTCCTGCTGTGTGTATGCGTCTGTGTCCATGCTGTCCATCTGAAGCATGTCCAGAGCCTCCGACAGACTCTCCAGCTGGTCTGGGGTCAGATCTTTCAGGGAGATGCCATATTTCTGCAGCAGGAAGCTGACCTTCTGCAGACTGTCATCTGATTCCAGAACAGCACAGTTAGCACAGGGGTACAATTAGCATAGGAACACAGTTAGCACAGGGGTACAATTAGCATAGGAGGACAGGAAGCGCAGGGGTACAATTAGCATAGGAACACAGTTAGCACAGGGGTACAATTAGCATAGGAACACAGTTAGCACAGGGGTACAATTAGCATAGGAACACAGTTAGCACAGGGGTACAATTAGCATATGAACACAGTTAGTGCAGCGGTACAATTAGCATATGAACACAGTTAGTGCAGGGTTACAATGGTACAATTAGCATAGGAACACAGTTAGTGCAGGGTTACAATGGTACAATTAGCATAGGAACTCAGCGCAGATGTAACAGGATGGACTGTGGGAATGAGGTGTAGTATTGGGACCAGTGCTTTCGGTGGAGCAAGTGCACTCAGACAGGAAGTGCCTAAGCACTCCTATTTATTAAAGGTGCGATTTGTAGGATTGTTTACGAACGTTCTGTAGGCCAAAATCAAAACACTGGTGAACGTTCTCAAGACTACCAGACGCAAGCCTCTTCTGGGTTGCCAGATGTAATGAAGACTTAGCGTTAGTTGACCTGCAGCTGCTTTAACGTTTCTCCAGCCATGACCCAGCTACACATTACGGAAACAGTGAAAACAAAAAATACCTCTCTAACCAACGTAACATATTTAGCTGAAGTTAGCGATGCAGATGAAGTTTAGCATAGGCTACCTGTTGTGGAGAAATATGGCCAGCTCTGCGTCAGACTTGATATTCTTAGTTTGACGAAGATGTCACCATCTCAGGAAGCTCCTCCAATGTCCACTTAATTTGTTTCTTGTTTTAATTTTGGAAATTTGCCTGCCTCTTGTAGGTGTTCATGACTACAACTGACAGCTGTTGACAGTTGGCCTTTGCTAATTTGGCAACCCAAATAGGAGGACGTGCTAGCCCATTATTAATACGCTATTCTAGAATTAATCGTTCAAAACATAAACGAAAATTCCAAGAGATTCCGCCCCGTAACTGATTTTTTTTCATGGGTTTTACGGGGTTTCACGGGTTAGAGTAATGTTGTCAAATAAGCCATTACTTCAATTCATCGTGTTTCCTCACTCTCTGACAACATATGGTGATCATTTTTGGAATGGTTACAGTTTATTTTCCATTATTTCCTACATACTGGACCTTTAAGCAAAACCTGATCTAATAAGGACTACTGGCTGTAGCAGGGGGCTGACTGCTTGCTTCCAGGCCTGTTTTGAGTTGCTGTGATTA
>NW_027468689.1:2627573-2632573 GCF_046254945.1 Alosa pseudoharengus | reverse complement strand
CCTACCCAATTAATCCCAGATACACACACAGACACACACTTTCCTTCACAGTTAATAACAGACGGACACTCTCAACGACCCCCCCCCCCCCCAACACACACACAGTCAATAACAGACACACACTCTCAAACCCTTATTTCTCTGCACCAAACATGCGCTGCCTCCTGACCGACAATCTCTCTCACACACACCTGGCCACACACTAACACACGTTCACACACACTAGTAATCTTCTCCTCCTTTGCTCTCACACACACCTGGCCACACACTAACACACGTTCACACACACTAGTAATCTTCTCCTCCTTTGCTCTCACACACACCTGGCCACACACTAACACACGTTCACACACACTAGTAATCTTCTCCTCCTTTGCTGTCCTACCCTCCTGGCCCCTCCCCCCCTCTTTTGCGCAACAAGCTAAAATACTCATTTAACGGAGGAGGTGTAACGCACACCAAGACGAGGTGCTAAAATACTCATTTAACGGAGGAGGTGTAACGCACACCAAGACGAGGTGCTAAAATACTCATTTAACGGAGGAGGTGTAACGCACACCAAGACGAGGTGCTAAAATACTAATTTAACGGAGGAGGTGTAACGCACACCAAGACGAGGTGCTAAAATACTCATTTAACGGAGGAGGTGTAACGCACACCAAGACGAGGTGCTAAAATACTCATTTAACGGAGGAGGTGTAACGCACACCAAGACGAGGTGCTAAAATACTCATTTAACGGAGGAGGAGTAACGCACACCAAGACGAGGTGCTGGCTGCCGGTGTGTAAATCCAGTGTAGGAGAAAAAAGGTGCCACACAAGTCCGAGTTCATGAAAGAGTGTTTAATGGGCGATAACATTTCGGCCTACAAGGCCTTTTCATTTCATGCGATCTGATGAAGGCCTTGTAGGCCGAAACGTTATCGCCCATTAAACATTCTTTCATGAACTCGGAGTGTGTGTCTTCTTTTTTCTCTTACATTGAGAATGTATGTATTGAAAATACTAATTTAAACAAAGACATAGTAGATTAAAGTAAACAAATGGTAAAAAATGTGTTGTGCCTAATTATTCTATGAAACAATATAATTTTATAATTTGTAAAGTATTTATTCACATTTCAATAAAGTATTAAAATGTTAATAAATAAACGTTACTTTTAATACCAAGGTCTACTACAAAATAATAATGTTTTAAGCACTGTAGACACTCTCAGGTATACTTACAAAAAAGTATATGGTTGTGCCACCTTGGGTGGTGAAATTGCAAATACAGTCTAAAAATGTATTAAACCCCTATAAATGTTGCACAGCCATTAAGATTTTTTTTTAAAAAGATTTTTAAAAAAAACACACACACATAAAAGCCTTATTTGTCATTGACCCACACACAATTACACTTACACACACAAACACTTTGCAAAGCCTACCACACACCATGCCTCTTGACTCATAATCACTCTCTCAACCTCTGCATGCACACTCTTACCCAATGGAAGTCATTCGCACAAATGACTGATGATATATTTATAGATCAAAGTTATAGATCATAAATTACTGATGATATATTTATAGATCAAAGTTATAGATCATACATGACTGACGATATATTTATAGATCAAAGTTATAGATCATAAATGACTGATGATATATTTATGGATCAAACTTATAGATCATATATTTCTGACCAGCACTTCGCACTGAAAAAAAGTTACCTCACACCACCTGTTAAGAGTCGATTTCACACATGCTAGAGTTTATATTTGTGGCTCTATATATACACATACATGTGTGTGTGTGTGTGGTTCTGTTCTCCAGCAGTTCACTTGAGGCTTCCAGTGAAATCCAGTTTGATCTCATTATGCTAATATGCTAGCGCCACTGCTGCTAATCCATATGCATAGGCACACCTGCTGCCGCTCTCTCAAATGCTCACTAATTCACACACACATACACAGACACACAATCTCACACACTCTCTTTCTCTCTAACACACACAGACAGACATACACACACACACACACACACACACACATATATACACACACACCTGTAATTAGAGTCCATTAGACTACATTCTGTTTATCACTTGATCAGGCTCACTTCATCCCAAACTAACCGTATTCCGTATCACATCAACCTCAGCTCTCCTAGATCTCTCTCACACACACACACACACTATCAATTCCCAAACTAGCCGTATTCCTTATCACATCAACCTCAGCTCTCCTAGATCTCTCACACACACACACACACACACACACACACACACACACACACACACACACATGCACGCGAACACACTCACGCACGCGCACACGCACGCACGCACGCACACACACACACACACTAACAATTTTATAATGCCACCACACAGAGGCCACATCTAGACAGCCCATCAGTTTGTTGGCAGGAACAGGACAGGAACAGGGCGGTTGGGTGTGTGTGTGTGTGTGTGTGTGTGTGTGTGTGTGTGTGTGTGTGGAGCACGATGTCAGATTGTGTATATCCTGCGGGTGCTGGTGATGGAGGAGTCTCGGAGCGGTGACCTGTGCTGCCTTCATTGCTCTGTGCATCTCCTCAGGGGAACTTGGGCTCTTCACTCACTCTCTCTCTGTGTGTGTGTGTGTGTGTGTGTGTGTGTGTGTGTGTGTGTGTGTGTGATGGCAGGCGTGTGACGTGGGATCGCTTGTCAGGAATGAGTCAGCCAGCAGGGGCTGAAAACTCAGCTGCAGAAATACGACGCACACACACACTCTCTGCCTCTGTGAAACACACATAAGCACACACACACTATCCACTTCCCTCATACGCAACATACAAGCACACTCAGCCTCCATAAAACACAAACACACACCTCTCTCTCTCTCTTTACATATAACTCCCCCAGACACAACACACACACACACACACACACTCAGTCTCCTTGTCCCTCACACAACACACATTTCCACAAACAACACACACATCAAAATTCAAATGTACAAATCAATGACCTGTATGAAACACTAGTCACAACACACGCAAAAAGCAAAGGCATGAAGCACATCGAGCGCATGTGTTCTGCTGACATTATGTGACATCCGCTTACACGTGGCGTCCCACACATATCGCGCTTGACGGTCCTTTTAACCCTTCGCACACAACACACAGTGTGTTTCATCCTGCTATAATTCACCCAATAAATGAAATATTACATTTTATCTTTCGTTTTTCCTTTCCTACGTGGTGCAGTCATCTGTGATTCATTTATAGCGCAAACTCAATAACAGCGTCCAAACAGCGTCAGAATGTGTTGGCTGACGACTGTATGCAAGTCGCTGTCCGCGGTGCTGAAATGAAATGTGAACTGGCCAAGCAAAGGCCAAACGCCATCTTTTACAAACATGAGAATACTCCACCATAGAGAGGGAGGGAGGCGAGCCATTCTAATCTAATTCAAAGTATGTCATTACACTATGCTATAAACAATCACTATACATTAGGCTACGGAGTCAAATCCCCTACCCCGATACGTGTTTTATTTATATGCGCGGGAAACTAACTGAATGCATAGTTCGATTTATTAAACTTTTCCCCGTTGTCAACAAAAGGAATTCAGCAGTCAGTGAGGTTTTCCCAATATGTGCGAAGATAAATTACTGCTGTCAGCCGCCCTCACATAAGACATTAAACAGATCAGTGCGCATCACTCATAGTCATTGGTGAACTTCATTTCCGCACACTTCTGTCTCATAAACACTGTTTTTCTCGCAAACGCCTCCTTCATGCTCGCGGGGCCCCGACAGCCTGATGCGCTCGAGTTTTCTGCTGATGCTCGGGGTGTTTACTTCAACGGAGGAGCGCTGGCGTTTTGGTCCACAGCCCACCACCACGGTATACTGCGGATGGCGATGAATCATGTCATTGTCCAGTTACCTTTTCGCCTGGAGCCGTCACAACTAGCAGCTCTGCGCTGTGTTTCACATAAGAGTGACGCAATTTCATCTCCTTATACACAACATAGAGGATTAATAGTTTTCGCACCTCTCTCAAAACATTGCCATGAACAGAGACCACCAAATGTTTCGTAATCAGATGACACGATTCTACAAAAAAAATGCAAGACCACACAAAGTCTTATAAAAACACACATTCCGGCATTATTATTTGCCTTCACTGAGAAGAAACAAGCAAAGCCACCTGCGTCTGCGTCTGCTGGTCAACACAATATCGTGTCTGCGTCTGCTGGTCAACACAATATCGCGGCCGGTGCTCGGTACCTGTGGCTCGTTTCCAAAAGGCGTGCGCGGTTCCCTTACGTACCGTATCTGCTGGAAGTACCGAGCTGGTAACACACAGTCATCACACACATCGCAACCCAGAGTCGCGGGGACCTCATGATGGCTCCCGGAGACTGAAGCGGCGACGATCAACCTCAACCTCACAGAGTCGTTTTTTTCACACTGTCATTTCTACCCTCCCGTCTAGGAAATAATTTGCTAAAAGAAAGAAACGAACGCAAACTCCGTGAGCACGGGACGCCGAAGTGCGAGCGCGCTCAGGAGGTCTAGTCAGAGAGCGCGAGGCAGGGGGCGAGGTTGCGCCGCAGGTAAAACCCGGACCTGGAGTAGCGGACCGCCTCCTCCGTTTTCTGAAGGGGAGACCCGAAATGACGTCAAGCCGGCGGAGGCACGAGAGGAGCGGTTCGCTCGGTCTGATAATTTAAAGGCAGAGCAGCTATGGAATACCAAGCCACTCTTCCGCCTCCAAGTTTAGAAGAGCTGTCCAATAGTTATGTAATCATGTTGTTTCCAGGAACACTTACATATTAACCATACAACAAACATATTCACCATGAAAAAGGATTATATTAATAAGCAAGTATGTTTAGGCTCCTGCTGTTCCCATTCATTTCTAGGTGAGAAGTCTGAAATGGACGTGGTGCTGAGGTCAAATCTGTACGGGACAGATACAGCCAAGCCATTCATCATGTTGGGAATAGTGTGAAACATTCAATCA
>NW_027468689.1:2607573-2622573 GCF_046254945.1 Alosa pseudoharengus | reverse complement strand
AGTGTGATGCTCTGGTGGTGCGGTTGTGTAAGGTACCTTGTGGAAAGCAGGTCTGTGGTTCTCATCATGTTTCTCCCTGCGAAGGACAATGAATAACACATCACATTTCCTCTGGACAGAATGAGGACAGAATGAACCCTAGACTGGTCACTGTGGACACCTCCATGACCTGTGCTCTCTCTACCTGAGCTGAAACTACACATACAGGTGTATATAGACACGCAGCATTCAGGAACTACACATACAGGTGTATATAGACACGCAGCATTCATACAGGTGTATATAGACACGCAGCTTTCAGGAACTACACATACAGGTGTATATAGACACGCAGCATTCATACAGGTGTATATAGACACGCAGCATTCAGGAACTACACATACAGGTGTATATAGACACGCAGCATTCAGGAACTACACATACAGGTGTATATAGACACGCAGCATTCATACAGGTGTATATAGACACGCAGCATTCATACAGGTGTATATAGACACGCAGCATTCATACAGGTGTATATAGACACACAGCATTCAGGCTTTACAGCTGCATTTCTGGATCATTCTTGAGTTGATCATTAAGACATATTTAACAGATTGACTGTGTGTGTGTGTATGTGTGTGTGTGTGTGTGTGTGTGCATCCGGGCAGACCATGACAGATGGTAGGTGGAACATGTGCATAAATATTCTCATCAGTGTGAGGGCTCATAGATCCAGGCAGATTGTGTTCCAAATAATAGACAAGCAGATGGTTCCCATAGTGACATAAAAACAGACACACAGGTGGCTACAGTGGTGGCAGATAGACAACCAGACAGTAGGTAACAGAAACATAGACAGACAGACGTTGCTGTGAAGACAGACAGACACACAGACAGACAGGAGGCTTCCATGGTGACAAATAGAAAGGGACTGGTCATAGTAAGAGATAGACAGAAAGCTGCAATATGATCAAACACACATAAAAGAGGTTGCTGTGTAGACAGGCAGACAGACAAACGTCAGAGACAGAGACAGACAGGAGGCTGTTGTGGAGACAGACAGACTGAGGTTGCAGTGGAGACAAACAGGCAGGTGGGCAGATGGTTGCAGTGGAGCTGGACTGACTGAAAGTTGGGGTGGAGACAGAAGACAGAGACAGAGAGACTGACAGACAGACAGACAGAGAGACAGAGAGACAGAGAGACAGAGAGACAGAGAGACAGAGAGACAGAGAGACAGAGAGACAGACAGACTGACTGGTAGTTGGGGTGGAGACAGACAGACAGACAGACAGACTGACTGGTAGTTGGGGTGCATGGCGTGGGCCATGTCGGCACTGATCATGTAGGAGAGGGCGGCGGCCTGCTGGAAGGCCGTCAGATTGCCGGACGTGTCGGCCAGCCGTCTCAGGATCAGCTCCGTCAGGTTGGACTGCGCCCCCTGAGCGCTCTCTGACCCCACCTACAGGTCAAGGGTCACAAGGGTCACCACAGTCATGGAGAAAAGATCTCACACACTCATCCATCAGTACATACAGAACCCTAGATTATCAGTACATACAGAACCCTAGATTATCAACAGAATCCTAGATTATCAGTACATACAGAACCCTAGATTAGCAACAGAACCCTAGATTATCAGTACACACAGAACCCTAGATTATCAACAGAACCCTAGATTATCAGTACATACAGAACCCTTGATTATCAACACATACAGAACCATAGATTATCAACAGAATCCTAGATTATCAACAGAACCCTAGATTATCAACAGAACCCTAGATTATCAGTACATACAGAACTCTACAGAGGTACACTTTCTGTCTTGCACACACACACACACACGCACACACACAAATGTGGATGTAGGCTGCTTACCTCCTCGTTATCATAAAGGGCCACCATACGGATGTTGGGGTCTTTGGCCAGAGACTCAGGTGTGGCGGTTTCAATCAGAGCCTGAGAGGGGGGGGGGGGGGGGGGGGAGAGAAAGAGAGAGAAGCAAGTAAGAGAGAGAGGGAGGGTGAACATGATGATAAGCAGTGTTTAATCTGCTTATAAGAAGAATGAAGTCAGAAGTGCGTGTTTGCACCTGTCCTCTCCCAACAGACATACCGTCAGAGCACAGTAGCAGCTGTGCAGGTTGTCCAGCCGAGGTGAGAAGATGAACTCCTCATACACACCTCCGATGGCCTGCAAAAATCACACACACACACACACACACACACACACACACACACACACACACACACACACAGCATGAGTGAAAAGACACCCCTCACACTCAGTATTTTAAAGCCATGCTACTCTGTGGCCAGCATGCAGAGCTATATTCAATGTTGGGGTGGTGCTAGCGTAGTGGTTAAGGAGCTGGGCTAGCATGCAGTAGTGCTAGCATAGTAGTTAAGGAGCTGGGCTAGCATGCAGTAGTGCTAGCGTAGTGGTTAAGGAGCTGGGCTAGCATGCAGTAGTGCTAGCGTAGTGGTTAAGGAGCTGGGCTAGCATGCAGTAGTGGTTAAGGAGCTGGGCTAGCATGCAGTAGTGCTAGCGTAGTGGTTAAGGAGCTGGGCTAGCATTAGTGCTAGCCAGTGTTGGGAGGGTTACTTTCAAAACGTATTCCGTTACAGAATACAGAATACATGCCCAAAAATGTAATTTGTAACGTATTCCGTTATGTTACTCAATCTGAGTAACGTATTCTGAGTACTTAGATTACTTCCGCATTGAATTGCATTTTATAAGTGTAGGAATGCAGCCATCAAATCCTGCTTAGGCCTACTAAACAGTAGCCTGACAAGCCAGACCCACATTAAAATGTATGTAAAATGTATACACGATTTGATTGGCCTGATAGAAGTTTAATTTTTCCAGCTCACAAGCCAACGGAGAGTTGCTAGACTAGCCCTGGCAGCAAGCAGCTAGGGTGCGTCTAGATTTCTAGGCTAACTAAACAGGACTATTCTGGTGTGTTCTTGTGTTCCAAATGGCTTAAGTGTTAGGCCCACATAGGAGAATGTAAAGTCAACTAAGCTACCTTATACAACTTTAAAATAACAAGGTGACCACTAAAACTACAGCAGGCGACTAGGCTAATTAAAACAAACAAAATAAATAGGCTACTTTAAGGGCGTAGCCAGAAATTATAATTAAGGTGTGCCTGTGAGATTTTTCGGTGGCATCAACCCAGTACAAGTGAGGGGCGCATATGACAGGTGGAACGCAAATGACCTGTAAATGTAAACACTATAGGCTACTGTATATCAGTGCTCTCAAAATGAACGTGATCGCGTAATAACAACCAAAAACCGCACGTTAAAATATGCTACTCGCAAGAATAATTCTTCAGAGGCTGCACCATATAATTCATTTTTTATTATTTAAATGTAGATCAAATTAGAAAAAAATAATAATCCATAAAGCTATTTTTAGTTAGAATAAAAAACTTAGAATGCAGTGCCTATTTTAGAGATTGGTTTCTAAAGCCAAACCGAAGTATCCCGAGGTCTTTATGTGGTCGGATAGAGAGTCCAGAATGAATTTCATCAAGCCAGGACCTTTCCGGAAATGTTGTCATCTTTGCTGCCATCTTTAGGGGAAAGTTCACAATTTCTTTGCAGTTTAAAAAAAAAACATAGTCCAGTCCATACAACTTCATTTCAATTTCAAAAGAAATACTGCACTATGTTTTTTTGTTTTTTTTAAACGGCGACGAAATTGTGAATTTCCAGAGCACACTTGGCAATCAACTCCTACAGACTTTCCCCTAAAGATGGCAGCAAACATGAAAACATTTCCGGAAAGGTACTGGCTTGATGAAATTCATTCTGGACTCTCTATCCGACCACATAGACCTCGGGATACTTCGGTTTGGCTTTAGGGACCCTTTAAGCATTATACAACAATTGGGTTCTATGGAACTATTTATTTGTTTCTGATTGGCCGAGAGACGTTCCATGAGTTGGCATATCCCTGGACATTTCAACTCAGACTTTACACAGCTAATAATAAATCACTCCGCGATACAATGCGAAGATTTGACACAATGTTCTCATCCCAGCTCTCCACTATTTTAAGCAATGGGTTACTCCTTAGCAAACCATAACGAAACAGTGCTTCACCACATCTGTGGATTAAGCCACACAGTTAACTCAATGTAAGTAAGAATTACATTTGCTGCCAGGGCTAGTCTAGCAACTCTCCGTTGGCTTGTGAGCTGGAAAAATGTAACTTCTATCAGGCCAATCAAATCGTGTATAGAGACGTTAGGCGGGCTTAACATAATGATTGACGTTTGTGGGCAGCCGTGGCCCACTGGTTAGCACTCTGGACTTGTAACCGGAGGGTTGCCGGTTCGAAGTGAGCAAGGCACTTAACCCCTCACTGCTCCCCGAGCGCCGCCGTTGTAGCAGGCAGCTCACTGCACCGGGATTAGTGTGTGCTTCACCTCACTGTGTGTTCACTGTGTGCTGTTTGTGTTTCACTAATTCACCGATTGGGTTAAATGCAGAGACCAAATTTCCCTCACGGGATCAAAAAAGTATATATACTTATATATATACGTAACGCCGGTACATGTATTCCGTTACTCCCCAACACTGGTGCTAGTGTAGTGGTTAAGGAGCTGGGCTAGCATGCAGTAGTGCTAGCGTAGTGGTTAAGGAGCTGGGCTAGCATGCAGTACTAGTTAAGGAGCTGGGCATGCAGTAGTGCTAGCGTAGTGGTTAAGGAGCTGGGCTAGCATGCAGTAGGGCTAGCGTAGTGGTTAAGGAGCTGGGCTAGCATGCAGTACTGGTGAAGGAGCTGGGCTAGCATGCAGTAGTGCTAGCGTAGTGGTTAAGGAGATGGGCTAGCATGCAGTAGACAGGAAAAGTTGTGGGTTCAATGGTGCCCTTGTGGCTGGCACCATTGTGCCCTTGCGCAAGGCACTTTGCTCCGGGGACAACGTAACAATGTCCTCGTAATATAGTTGACATATATAACTCACTTTAGAAAAAGCGTCTTCTAAATTAATAAATGTAAATAAAAGTTCAAAGTTCAAGTTGACCGGTAACAGACCCTTTAAACCAAAGTGACACAGGTTTGCGACGGTGGGTCGTCACCGCTGATCCACAACGGCACGTATGGAAAGCTGCCTTTTATCAGATGTGGCGCTATTACTGTTACTGTTACTAGTAAAGATATGTAATGTCCTTGTGTGTCCAGTGTGTGGCGCTGTTACTGTTACTGTTACTATTAAAGATATGTAATGTCCTTGTGTGTCCAATGTGTGGCGCTGTGCTCACCCCAGGCTGCGTGTCGGCAAGACAGAGCTCAAAGTCCAGAACAGCGTCCGGTTCCACCCCCAACTCCCCACACAGCATACGGATCAGAGCAGGGTGGTGCTTCTCCGCCTGGCACACACACACACACACACACACAAATAAATAAATAAACAGTTTGTTTGTTTGTTTAATTTAAGGCCATTTCCGCAACTAAGGCTATTTAATGGCCAGAGCACTGTGTGTTACAGAAACTTAAATATGTTTTTTAAAATCTATGCTAATAAGATATTCTAAAACCTTCAAAGGTGGGACCTTACTAAAAACATCAGCTATAGAATTTTGATGATAAAATTGTTGTCTTTTGGTTTTCAAGGCAGGGCAACAGATCAAAATATGTCTCACTGACAGAGGCATTTTGCAAAATTAATAATAATAATAAATAAATAAATAAATAAATAAATAAAAGTGTGTTTATGTCTGTGTGAGTGCATCCATCATTTTAATGTGAGTGTGTACTAGGACCAGTATGTGTGTGTGTGTATATGAGTGGATAACTATGTGTGTCATGGATGCGTGTGTATATGAGTGGATAACTATGTGTGTTGTGGATACGTGTGTGTGTATGTGCATTTGTGTATGAGGGCATAACTATGTGTGTTGTGGATGCATGTGTGTGTGCGCGCATGTGTGTGTAGCTTACTGTGGTAACGGCATTGCAGGCATCGCCAGTGGAGCAGCATCCGGTCTCCAGCTCCTCCTGAATGGCTGTGGCCAGGAGAGGCACTCTGACACACACACACACACACACACACACACACATCCTATTAGTGCTGCCTTATAGTCTGCACGCTATTAGACGCAGTTGTAACCGTATGACTCGCACACATATTGAAGACTTCGCCTTGTAGTCTACACCAGCCATTTTCAATCACTGGTTGCCATGAGAGATCATCAAGGGCCCGTCCCAATACCTCCCCTACCCCTAGATTTTTGCCCTAACCCTCGTTTTTGCGCGTGCACGTTTAGGGCTAGGGTGTCCCATTACTATAGGGAGCAAGGGGAAGTGCTATTTTGCCCTTAAAATCAACCCTCAAAACATAGCCAGGACCGATGCAGGCTTAAAACGAAGTGGGAGATGAAATTACCCTGGATACCGTGCGAGCTCAGCGAGCCGGCCACATTTTTCATATATTTTCGCAAATAAGCATATTAAAATTTCGGAATATGTTGGAATATGTTAGCTGGATGCACATCTGATGGACTGTTGAGTTTTGAAACCTAATGTTAGAAAATATCTCACGAAGCTATCTGACGATGTTCATGACATCTGCTGAGTGCTTTGAGAGAGTCTGCCCATCAAATAACGTTATATATCTGATCTGGGTAGTTTCGTCAATATTTAAGGTGGGTGTTCTGGCGTTCACATGAACACGAATATCTTTGTTGATTAACTAGACGTAGGCTAGATAAACCAGCACAGCCCACACAACAACGACCGCTGGAATGGGCATGTTCCTGAATGAAAATAGTAGCAGGCTACTACCGGTAGACACGTCGGCGCTGCGCGTGGCGTAGGTGAGCACGTTCGCTACGCTAATTTGCATTTAGTGGTGTCCCAATTTATAGGGAAAGATCTTCACCTCCACTTCCCTTGTCGAGGGGGCTTTAATGTTGAGGGCAATCAAAACCAAGTGGAAGTTTTAAGGGGGGAGAAATGGGACAGGCCCCAAGTGTGCCGTGGAAAATTGTCCAATTTCACTTACTCCAAAAAACATTTGTTATTTAGTTGTTGCAAATAGTAGGCTATGCCATTGTTGAGCATATGGTACTGGGCTCCAGAACGTAGCATACGTAATTAGTGCTGACATCATGGTGGAGGCCAATGGAGAAACAGGTGTCTCTGATTGGACATCAGACCGGTGTCTCTGATTGTCATAGGTGTTTGCCCCCAGCAATATGACGGCCACGTTCACGTAGCCTATGCCATTGAACTCGACGGACAATGTGTCATCTAGCTTTCTAATATCTATGGAAAGGGAAAAATGCAGACTCTGAACTGAACTGTAAACAAATGGAGACTAAATAGTCATTAGTTTTGCTGTATTAGGCTACAGTGTGTATTTGTGTTACATTATTTGTTAGTGGTGTGACACAGGATTTTTTTCATGTTTTCATGTTACTGTGGCTCAAAAAAGGTTGAAAAACACTGGTCTACGCAGATGATCTACCCCAATCAGAAATGCATGACCTGGCACTCACATTGCATCGCGTTTGCACGAAACATTTTGCAATGAGAGAATGCATTAAATGTGTCTCTGCATAGCTTGATGCGTTTGCGGTCACCTAGAAACAGCCCTCTCACAACTTCTGTATTAACACACACAGACTCTCTTAATGGACTACGGTGGCCCTGAGGTGCAAAACACAACCACAAATCGAAGACCACAACCGCAAATCGAAAACCACAACCACAAATCAAAAACCACAACTGTGAATCGAAAAGCACAACTGCAAATCGAAAACCACGCTCGCACACTCACACACACACACACACACGCTCTCACACTCACACTCACACACACACACACGCTCACACACACACGCTCACACACACACGCTCACACACACACACACACACACACACGCTCACACACACACGCTCACACACACACACACACACTCACAGGTGGTTCTCCTTGTTGGGACCGAAGGAGTCGTTGATGTCCCTCTGCAGGTGAATGGCCAGGTGTGGGATCCTCAGCAGGGGGCGGGGCACATGCACAAGGTGATGAGTCAGCTTGCCGCCACTCTACACACACACACACACACACACACACACACACACACACACACACACACACACACACACACACACACACACACACACACACACACACACACACACACACACACACACACACACACACACACACACACACACACACACACACACACACACACACACACACACACACACACACACACACACACTATAAGTCCATGGGCACTATTATGCTTTACAGTACTAGCTTTGTGTATATGCAGACATGTTTTGTGTGTGTTTTAGCAAGTGTGTTTTATAATGAGATGTCCTGGCAGTGTTTCCCATACACTGACTAATTTTTGGCGGCCCACCACAATATTAAAACAAGGACCACGGGGTGGGAATCGAACCCTGGTCGCCGGCGTACGGTGCAGGTGCCCCAGCCAGCCACGCCACTGCTGGGGCCTCCAATTCAATTCTGTGGGAAACACTGCCTGTGAGGAGCTCTGATAACACTGTGTGTTGTGAGGATGTGTGTTGTGAGGATGTGTGTTGTGAGGATGTGTGTTGTGAGGAGCTCTGATAACACTGTGTGTTGTGAGGATGTGTGTTGTGAGGATGTGTGTTGTGAGGATGTGTGTTGTGAGGAGCTCTGATAACACTGTGTGTTGTGAGGATGTGTGTTGTGAGGAGCGCTGGTGTGTGTTGTGAGGAGCGCTGATAACAGTGTGTGTTGTGAGGATGTGTGTTGTGAGGAGCGCAGAATACGGTGTGTGAATGTGGCGTCTCACCTTGACCATGACGCGGCCGGCGATGGTGAGGTCACGGTCGAACCAGGTGTTCCAGATTCCCCCACCGTAGCACTCCACCCCAACCTGCAGACAGCCCATCCGAGTCTTCTTAGAGCGGGGCTTCACCTGCGGACACACACACACACACACGATTTAAAATATGGTGTATTCAGTTCACCAGTCTCATCACACAAACATCGGTATGCATGACACCTGTGAAACTCTACTTTCCATGTACATCACGTTACACCTGAGCTGGAGCTATGACTTGTGTGTGTGTGTGTGTGTGTGTGTGTGTGTGTGTGGAGCACGTGCTCACCCTCAGGCAGGGGCTGTCTGTGTGGGCTCCCACCATGGAGAAGCCGTTGCCAGGCTTGTAGAGGCCACCCACCACAAACGCAATGACGGAGGAGTAGTTCCGGGTCACGAAGTACTGACACGGGAGAAAGACCAGAGGTCAGAGCATGGACACTTCATTTCCTATTCCACCTATTCACACCAAGAACAACAACCATAACCATAACTATAACCATAACCATAACCATAAAAGTAAGTCTCTCCTTGTGTTAATGAATGTGGCGGTTAAAATTCGATGGGTTCTGACTGGCTATTCGCTTTTTATCGTTCTCAAAATTGCTCTGAAAGTGATCCCCAACGATATCGTTCTTTATGTCGTTATTGTTATAGTTTATGTGTGCACGTCGTCATTCATATTAACAAGAACGATATTTATTTATAGTTATCGGTATCGTTCTTGGTGTGAATGGGCCTTTATACAGCACATGGAAGGCACTGAGAAACAGAGACAGATATGAAATCAATAATTAAGACTGTCAGACAGACAGATATATAAATATACTAGAATGAAGTCAGCCAGAAGCTGATGATACTCAAAGCAACTCTTTGAGCAATGCTGCTGGTCAAGGTTCCTCATTGTTGTAGTCCTGGCAAATTCCCATTGATTTTGGGCAACCAGTATCAATGTAATCCATTTATTCTGATCGTCCAATCAGAATAAATGGAACTGGTTATGTGGTTGCCCAGCAACATTTCTCAAAAAGTCGGCTCAATTCATCATCACCTAGAAAGCCAAACAGATAGAAATGATAGAGTCAGAACTGCTTAATCAAACCACCACACACACAGCGTGTCTAGAGCGGTTTCAAAAACACACACACTCACACTCTCTCACACTCACACACACACACACACACACTGCGTCTAGAGCTGTTACAACCAAACAGAAATTAGATACAGAAGGATGCCGCTTTGATGTTTGATAAGATATGGGTAGATCAAAACAGGGCTAGGGGTTGATATCAAAATTAAAATGCCTGTGATAAGCAGTAAATGAACCCTACAACCCCCCTCACCCCACACAGACAGACAGACAGACACAGACACAGACACACACACACACACACACACACCCTACTTTGTTGGACGGCTGGATGTCCCAATGCTCCGCCTCCTTCAGCTCGGTGAAGCCTGCCTTCAGCAGACGAGACTTACACTCCTCCACCACTGTTGCACAGACAAGAAAGTGTGTGTGTCAGTGTGTGTGTGTGTGTGTGTGTGTGAGTGAGAGTGTGTGAGAGAGAGAGAGAGAGAGAGAGAGAGAGTGTGTGTGTGTGTGTGTGTACGTGCACAAGAGAGAAAGAGTGTGTGTGTGTGTGAGAGAGAGAGAGAAAGAGAGTGTGTGTGCGAAACAGAAAGAGAGGGGGGGGGGGCAGGAACACATGGATGACTGCACACTTAGCCTGGAGAGAATTCTGTCCATCTGTGTTAGTGTGTGTGTGTGTGTGTGTGTGTGTGTGTGTGTGTGTGTGTGTGTGTGTGTGTGTGTGTGTGTGTGTGTGCGTGTGAGCGTGCGTGCGTGTTAGTGTGTGTGTGTGTGTGTGTGCGTGCGTGTGCGTGTTGGGTCCACGGTGCGCTGCTCCAGGTGCAAAGGTACAGGTGTGTATCAGCTCAGAATCTGTCTGGATCACTGACCCGCATCTTATCTCAGGATCAATGTTCACCACAGACTCTTATTCTACCCCAAGGACACTCTCGGGGAACAGAAGTGTATCAGCAAAAATACCCTGAGCAAGAATCAGCACACTCTAGATTGCTTGTCAAAGACTAGCCTGTTGCAGAAAGGAATCAATCATCTCTCATGCAAAAAAACACTTACTATCCCTGTCCATGCACAGTTTCTTTGCATTGGGTAATAGCGTCCTAAGTGTAGGCTACTATGGGGCTATCGGTTTCCCATTGGGGCCTTGTTTCTTACCGTGATAGGGTGACACTCCTCGGTTGACGAATTGCAGGAACTCCTTGGCTGCGGTTTGTACGGCTTCCTTTGAGCTCTTCATGATGAGTGACTGCCAGGTTGGACACGGAGACAAACAAAACAAAATCGCTTAGCCCACGTGACCATGGCACAAGTATGCATTTGCGCTGTCTGGCAGTCCTGCACAGAAATGCTTACAAAACATTGAAGTAGAAGAATGTATGATCAGTGATGGCATGGTCTTTGTTCTGAAGTTGACAGACAACAGTTGACAACAATTTCTTGCGAAATAATAGGCCTACGCATAGGCAAATACATCCCGACGATTACATCATTAAATCAATATATTATCAGATTATAAAACTGATTATAAGCACAAGTGACAGGCGTCTTACGCAGATTAACAGAAATCAAATCACCACAATGGACTCGCGTAGCCTCCGATGAACAGTGCACGCCAAAACCACAGCAGAACAAGCGACGTCACCCGATAATGCAGGAACGTAATATACCTCTGCTCAGTCAGGCCTGTAAAGATTCAAGACACTTACCTGCATCAATGTTTAACTACACTTCAAAAACTCTGAAGCCGGCTTTGGAGAAGGCTGTGGGAGTTTCAAGGAAGCACAAGCCCGTCAGATAAACGAAAGTAATTTGGTGCAAAATCCACTGCAATACCTAACACTGCCCTCTAGCGGCATGGTGGAGACACCAACGCCATGTTATGGCAAAAGCCCCTTTTGTAAATACTTGATAAATTGTTTAGGAATTCACAAAATGTGTTCATAATGATAAGAGTCTAAACAAAGAAAACTGTAGAAAAAGGAAACAAGTTGGATAGCCTACACACAATCAATAATTTAAAGCATGTAATTAATCAAGTCTCATTGTTATTATGTTTTTTGTTCATATGAAAACTCATTATTTACATTGTAGATATGTTTTAATATTGTGATTTATATTGTTACATTACTATTATGCTTAATGTGGGCTTTCCAACTTTATTTGAAACTATTATTTTAAAGTAATGTAGTTTTCATATATACTGTACAAAAGCCACTGCCAAATACCATAACCATGACAACACGGATGAGAAAGCACATGGCACAACACAGCACATGACAAGTACTTGTGTTTGTTTTAGGATGTTGCTTAGTTGCAAAGAAATAATTATAAAAATGACCTGTCCTTCATAACTCTCATTCTCTCCCTCCCTCACACACACACACACACACACACACACATACACACACACACACACACACACACAGCTCTCTGGCCCAGGGCAGAGGCCAGCTGTGATGGGTGTAATGTGACATCTCCAGCTGCCCGTGTCCCTGGCAAACCCCTGGAAAACACGCGCAGCGTTCCGATGGGACTGACTGATAGTGCAAAGGTCACTGATGTTAATTCATCCACCGACCGTCTGCAGACACGTCGTCTCGTAGCCATGGTTTCCTGATTAATCTATCCATTAAAAAGCCTTGCTTCCCATCTACCCGTGACCAACAATTTAGATATTTAGAAAAGTTTGGGGTCACTTAGAAATTTCCATTCCACTCCATTAAAAACAGAATACTAGCTGAGATCAGTTGCATTTTTTTTTAATCAGGGCAGCAGTTTTCAGATGACATTATGCACCTACATAATTGCAAAAGGGTCCTTCACACATATTCCACATTCCCTGTCCTCTCTTTCTTTTTTCTTCTGTTCTCTCTCTTTCTCTCCTTCTCCTTCTAGATCATTCTCTCTGTTCCCTCTCTCTGACGTCCCCAGAGTGGAATGTGTATTGAAGTCTATTTTGTTTCCATTACTGAAGAGTGTTTAATTTATAGCATGAACATGGTGTACTGCAAGGCTGAACACCTCTTGGTTAGATGCTGTGTGTGTGTGTGTGTGTGTGTGTGTGTGTGTGTGTGTGTATCTGTGTGTATCTGCCCGTATGATGTGTGTGTGTGTGCGTGCGTGCGTGTGTGTGTGTGCATGAATGGAGATGGGGCATATGGAGTGTTCACTGTGTGTGCAAAGTGTGTGCGTCCTCATATGAATCATTACAGCGGTCTCTCGTGTCTGTGGAACAATGGCCCTAACCCCGTCCATTCTTACACAAGGCCTAAACAAGGCCAAACTTACAAAGCCAAACGCCCACTATAAAGATAGAACGGTAAGTTTACACTTTTTGCCCATTGCTTGAATGCTATAGACACATGCTTAGACTTGAAAGCTTGAAGCTTTTGTATACGTTAAACACAGTGTAACCATACCTTAAACAAAAGCGCTACTTTAGTTGCAATTCTGCAACCCATTGCTCCTGCACACTACACACTATTTCATACATAAGACACTTCGTTCATAAATGAAATCTCATGGGTAGGCTACCATTGGGACAAGACATCTATTCAAAATACAAAACACTTTGGGTGATTGAAAGCACTTAGACAAACACCTAAAAATACTTTCAAAACTGAACACCAATCAGCCAGCCACAAATAGGCCTCATTTGAGCCATTTTGAGAACTTTGCAAGCATGGAGGCAGGAAGAGCAAGAGGTAGAGGAAGAGGAAGAGAGAGAGGAGGTGGTCGAAGAGGCTATGCACAGAACAATATTTCAGATGATATTAGAGCAACTTTGGTGGATCATGTGATGAATCATGGCCTGACAATGAGGGAAGCTGGCTGGGCAGAGAGTCCACCACATCTAAGCCTGTTTGTCTGTATGTGTGTCTGTCTAGTGTATTTTTGGTTTTACAGTATTTTTGTTTTATTTTTCTGTTACTGCATTTACTGTACTGTACTGTAAAGTATAGTACTGTACAGTATTGAGTTGATGTCATTTGTAACCTTTCAGTACTTTCATCTTTGGTTGTTGTGAAAACCTTTGTTGGAAAAAACACAACAAAAACTGTAAGTGTTGCATTGAACTAAAGGCAGTGAAAAATATAGTTGCAAGCAGCAATGAGGGGGCCAGGCAGACAGTTCAGCAGTCCAGATTCGCCATTTAACTCAATGCTGTTACATTAGACATATAGCATTACGCAGTCACAGCAAGTTCCATGTCAAACAACCCAAGATTGGCTGAGATATAAGGTAATTTCCTGTATAGTGGCTTTGCCACCAATTATGATTGGCTGTTATGGGTGAATGCTTTTGTCAATCGTTCCAGTAATGCACTGATAAGGCATAGTCTGAAGAAGGTTTGTGTCAAATTTGGTGAAGATCAGTGAATATTTGTGGCCTGTGAAAGCTTTTTAGTGTTTTTGATGAAATCCAATATGGTGGTTGAATCAATTATGTTGATGTCACAAGTTGGCCTGTGTCCGCCTGTGGCCTGTGGCCGTGGACCACCCACAGTATTAACAGAAACCACTAGTAAGCATTGACGGATTATGAACTTTCGGGCCCCTGGGCCCATGTATTAAGGGCCCCCCACTAATTGTTGCATATGTGGGAGGGGGGGTTTGGTCCTCCCCCAGAATTTTTTTTATTTGTTTGATGTGATTTCCTGTGTTCTAGTGCATTTTGGGGATGGCCAATACTTAAATTCAATCAGATTCATAGCCTACATCCTGATTTGTTGATATTGAGGCAATGATTCCATGCAAAGGTTTGGGCTTCAGGGCCCCCTGACCCCTTGGGCCCCTGGGCCTGGGCCCGGTAGGCCCGTGCAGTAATCCATCCCTGCTAGTAAGTTGTAATTCCAAACACATCAAGAGTTACAAGCCAAAAAGCAGTTTTGCTAATTGCAGCACCCCCTAGGGGTCATGATGGGATCATGAGTCCATGTAGTAAGTTTGGTTTTGATACATGTAAGAGTTGCTAAGATATGAGCACACTTCTTGTTTGGCGGCTTCACCACTGATTTTGATTGGCTGTTACGGGCGAATGGTTTTAGATATGAAAACAAAAAGGGATAACTTTATAGTG
>NW_027468689.1:2592573-2600073 GCF_046254945.1 Alosa pseudoharengus | reverse complement strand
TGAATGTGCATGTGTGTGTGTGAGAGGCTGTGTTTTTTTTATCTTAGTAAGCACTAAGAACATGGGAACCGCATATCCTCTAGAACAATCTGTAGTTGTGTGTGTGTGTGTGTATGTGTGTGTGTTTACACTAAGAGCATGGGGTCCACATACCCTCTAGAACAGTCTGTAGTGGGGTGTGTGTGTGTTTGTGTGTGTGTGTGTGGTGTGCACAGTGCCTCCACATGTCATCTAAATTTAGGCCTCCTGAGTCCCTGAATCACTGAGTCACGGTGCAGAGAGAGAGAGAGGAGAGAGAGAAAGAAAGAGAGAGAGAGAGGAGAGAGAGAGAGAGAGAGATTCAGCTGCCTGGTAAGGGTCAAAGGTCCCACGTCTCACTGTGACAGCACACAGCAAGACTATATTTCTGAGAGAGACTGACCATGTCATCTATCCATCCTCCATGTTCATACAAGGAAATAAACACCACTGTCTACAGTATCTGTCTCAGGTGCACAGATGCAGTAGCTACCGAGGTCCTTATATGGAGGGAATAGATCGTTTGGTGACAACAGCGGGTTGAAATGTACCCTTACAATAAATAACTGCACTACTTCAAGAGTCAAAATGGCAATTTTCTGAATATCACAACAGCAGTTTTGGAGGAATTATTGGTAGTTCATAATGCACAAATCCAATATTTTGGACACAAAAAATGCACTTCACTTTACTGCAGAAATGCAATAGTTTTTAGACACACAAGTATTATTGTTCCATGACTGTAGCTATTTTTTGAGAAGTAGCCTATGTATGACAAGTGTTGGACCACAATATTAGTCCATATTATCTGACATCAATCCTGAAGGTACTGAATAAGGATGTGCTCCTTACGTATTTGCCAGTGCTAAAGGAACCGATACTGGACACTGGATAGGGAATAGTGGACTCAAGCCGTGAATCTCAATAGAACACAGAACCCCCTGGGACCCTCTTCAGAAAGAAGAGGCCAAGACTGCACGCTGTGATGGATAGCGAGAGAGGGGGGGGGCAGACACAAGAGAGGAGGAGGAGGAGAGGAAGAGGAGAGGAAGGATGGGTGATGTCAAAGCAGTTGGAAGAAAAAATCTTGAAAAGATGAGGCTGAAGAATGAAAGGAGGATGGAGGATTTTTCCCTCTGTTATGCCACTTTGGAGTTAGATCCTCCAGGCTTGAATGCTACTTCTCTAATGCTACATCTCTAATGCTACTTCTCTAATGCTACTTCTCTTATGCTACATCTCCATAGGTGCCAACTCTCACGCATTGGCCGTGAGACACACGCATTTGATTAGTTTCACACGCTCACACGCCACACCCCCGATTTCTCACGCTGAAGTGTCAACCCGGTCGGTCAGATGCCTGAAAAATGAGTTTAGCCTATCTATAGATCGATCTACCTGTTGAGCCACGGTTATGCTTTCAGAGACGGTGAGAGGGTTCAAGAGCACCCCCTGTCTGTGGAATTTTCAAAATGTTCTCTCATTTGCGATGCTACTTCCGAAGCCATCCCAGGCGCATCCCCCCCGCATTTCCCCGGCTTCAGGTATGCTTTGAGTATTATTGAGTATTTTTCACGCTGTGTCAACCTGGTAGGTCATATGTATAGGTAAACCTATACATATGATATCACACATCATGTGAACGTTCGGAATCTAAGCTTTCCAATGATATTAGCGCCAAGTTTCTGTGATAAATGGTTCGCGAGAGAATTAACATTGAACCGACGTGCAATTTAGGCTAATCATATTTGCATTTACCCATTACTCTCGGTTTAATATTTCACTAACCCTTCACACAACACGTGGAAAACCCTATTTCACAATAAACAGCAAACCTACCGAATACGAGGATATAGCATGCCTCTGTGCAATAAGTGGTTCCTGAGTAATCCGGTTTTGAAATTGCAACACATTTCTACATAGCCTCATTGGGGCGAAATTATAATGTATTCTAATGTAAACTATTTGTCAGTAGGCTTACATACATTTTTGTAAATTGCTCAGCCATAGATTATCCCACTATCATGGTTCTTATATTGTCAGGTTCCAGCCAATCCCATTACAGATAAATGAATATATTTATATTGGCATGCTTCCTAGTGACATTAATACAAAAATATGAAGAAAATCAAATAACGAGACACAAATATTGATATAAAGCCTGACATAAGCCATATGCAAACATTCACATCATGCAGATATGGGTACATCCTGAAAAAGGAATAGCATGTAGGCTATAGGCTATGGCCATTACAATGACCAATATATTATCTTAAATAAACTAGCTGAATAACACAGGTGACCACTTCTGCATAATTTCATGGAGTGCTGAAATGTACACACATTTTTGAAAATTTCTGAACTGTGAAATGTAGCATATGTTTTTGTGGTTGTGAACTTATTACAATATCACTATAACTATTCCACCTGTGTGTGCATGGTTATAATTCTGAAGTGCAAAATAGCTTAGGCTACAGCACAAATATTTCCATAAAAATAAGCAAGTCTGACGTCTGAATTTATTTTGAAAGTGCACCTGATTGATGCATTTAAAAGTTAAAATATACAAACATTTCTTAAATTCTTACAAAACACCCACCCACTTTTTAAAATTGTTAGTTTGGACCCCCCCCCCCCACTTTTTCTCCCATTTGCGCGTAAATCGCTCATAAACTTTTTTTTTTTTTGTTACACGCATTCTCCCATTCCGCTTCGGTCACACACACAGTGACAAGCGCCAAATCCCCCGCAGTGTTGAAGAGATCAGTCATCCCCCTCACTTTTGATAAGGTAAAAAGCCTTATAGGTACGCCAAATAAATAATAACCTATAGGTTTACGCTAGGCTATGTAAAACTCCCCATTAACAGCATCACGTCACTAACCACAGCTAAGACTGCACAATCTCATATTCACTCTGTTGGATATCTGAAGCCAGTTTGTCTACTTAGATACAGTAAATCCTCAAATTATGGCCGGGGTCTTAAGACAAAGTACAGGCCTTTAGGGGCAGGGTTGTATTCGAGACAGCCCTTTATTTCTTATGCGAGTTTTATTTTGAGACATGCGTTTCTTGGAGCGGCATACTGGTAGGCCTTCAAAAGCATGACATTTTCGGTTTAGTGGGATATTTAATTTACTTTTGGACTGTTTGATTATATTGTTAAATGTTGGGACTGATGGGCACTGAAATCTGGGGAGGTATTTGATGATCACTATTACGTTCCATGTAGTTGAAAGAGTGTCGGGATTTCAAACAAACCATCCGCTTTCATGCATTCATTGAACGTCCGCGGTGCTGTAATGGAAACCTTATTGCGTAGCCAAGTAGCCTATTGAGTTATTTTTAAATTATGCATGATTTACTTTTTATTAATTTCGTAGGCTGGCTTTATTTTGTTATATAGAAGTATCTAAATAACCTGTTAAAATGTACCAGAATTCAGGAAAATGCATCTAGTCCAAAAAAAAATTTCATACCCCCCGCTGAAATATCCAACCCACTTTCACAATGCCTCCGACGCCCATGGTCCTAGTAGTAGGCTAGATCCCTTTGATACCAATGTTCATATAACTCTGGGACCCTGGTCCCAGGGATGGATTACTGCACGGGCCTTCCGGGCCCAGACCCAGGGGCCCAAGGTGTCAGGGGGGCCTGAAGCCCAAGCCTTTGCATGGAATCATTGCCTCAATATCAACACATCAGGATGTAGGCTATGAATCTGATTGAATTTAGTATTGCCCATCCCCAAAATGCACCAGAATACAGGAAATCACATTAAACAAATTAAAAAAAATCTGGGGGAGTACCCCCAAACCCCCCTTCCACATATGCGACAATTAGTGGGGAGCCCTTAATACATCTGGGCCCAGGGGCCCGAAAGCTCATAATCCGTCCATGCCTGGTCCCTACACCTGAGAACCACTGATGTACGTTTTTTTACTGTACGGTATAATGCTGAATGAGCCAAACAAAAATGTACGCAGCAAAATTTTGGTTGGCCCCACCAAATCTCACTCCAAGGTTTTTTGAAAAGTTGGCAGCCCTGCATCTCTAATGCTACTTCTCTAATGCTACATCTCTAATGCTACTTCTCTAATGCTACTTCTCTAATGCTACATCTCTAATGCTACTTCTCTAATGCTACTTCTCTAATGCTACATCTCTAATGCTACTTCTCTAATGCTACTTCTCTAATGCTAGTCCTCGAAAGCTACATCTCTAATGCTACATCAAAGATTGTTAAAGCGGAGCAAGATATTTCATCAGGAGCCACTTCCGGGAACCCGGATCACACGAGGCGGGGTCATAATCCCCCTTTATGCAGAGCAGAAGCAGCGACTGCTCCATTGAAGTCTATGGGCATAGCTCAGAATTTCACCACATATGCTAAGGTCTTGGTTCTATAGTTAGGAATGTGAATTTCGGGCACGTTTTCATGATCCTCAAACCCTTCTGAACATTTCAGGTACATTTGTAGCATTTTTGAGCATTCCAGTCTGGAGAAAATCGACTTTATATCAGGTGTGCGCCGGTTATTTATGCCGCTGCTGTTGGCCGGTTGCAACGTACGCTCATCAATACGTCATCGACACGCCTCTTTATGCAGACAGGATTCGATCCCCATTTCGCGCCCATAGACATGAACTACGACGAAGTATCTTGCTCCGCCTTAACGATCTTTGGCTACATCTCTAATGCTACTTCTCGAATGCTAGTCCTGTAATGCTACTTCTTTAATGCTACTTCTCTAATGCTACTTCTCTAATGCTAGTCCTCGAATGCTACTTCTCGAATGCTAGTCCTCTAATGCTACTTCTCGAATGCTACATCTCTAATGCTACTTCTCGAATGCTACTTCTCTAATGATACATCTCGAATGCTAGTCCTCTAATGCTACTTCTCGAATGCTACTTCTCTAATGATACATCTCTAATGCTACTTCTCTAATGCTAGTCCTCTAATGCTACTTCTTTAATGCTACATCTCTAATGCTAGTCCTCTAATGCTACTTCTCGAATGCTAGTCCTCTAATGCTACTTCTCGAATGCTACTTCTCGAATGCTACTTCTCTAATGCTACATCTCTAATGCTACTCATCGAATGCTAGTCGTCTAACACCGGTCCTCTTCAGGAGCCAGCCAAAGAGAGCAGAAGAGAGTAGATTCTTCCCACACTAGCAGAGAGAAGACCGGACCCTCAGCTCTGGATGCACTGTTTAAAGTGCTCAGCTCACACTCTGCTAACGTTAACACACACTGCTAACGTTATGTTAACACACACCGTTAACATTAATACACTCCACTAACACACACCACTAACACTAACACACACCACTAACACTAACACACACCACACACACCGCTAATGTTAACACACACCACTAACACTAAAACATAGGGAGTTTAGATGATGAGGGCAAAGTGTGGGAGACAGTAGAGGCTGTGACTAATGAATCAACTGTAAACGGCATGGACACGCACTCTATATATGGACACACACATGCAGACACACACACACACACACGAGAGAGACACACACACACGAGACACACACACGTACACACACACACCAAGGATGTATCCTGTGTGCATGTGAGGCTAAAGACAAAAACAAAGTTAATGTTATTCAGTAGGCTACATCTGTGCACGCACAGGCACACACACACACATTGACATTTGCATAGCCACGTGATTGCCCGTGCGGGCTTGCACATACCCATCCACACATTTACATGGTGATGTTCCTGATCTGTAGATGAGTGTGTGTGTGTGTGTGTGTATGTGTGTGTGTGTGTGTGTGTGTGTGTGTGTCTGTGTAAGGAGCAGTCCTCTGGAGAATCTGAGTGTGTTTACAGAAGCCACAGTCTTCTTCCTATTCGGGACACAGAGTCAGGGGCCTGGTCTCACTCACCAACGTGTGTGTGTGTGTGTGTGTGTGTGTGTGTGTGTGTGTGTGTGTGTGTGAGATAGAGAAAGAGAGAGTGACAGAGAAAGAGAGTGAGACAGAGAGAGAGAAAGTGAACAAGTGAGTCTGTGTGTGTGTGTGTGTGTGTGTGTGTGTGTGTGACAGAACACAGTGCTGAGAGAACAGTGTGTGAAGGGGTATGTTCTGACGTTTGGCTCTATAAAAGGAGAATGGTGATGATTGTGATGCATATCTGTCTCCTCTCGTTTGATCTCTCATTCTCTCTCACTCCCTCCTCTCTCTCTCCCTCCTTCTCTCTCTCTCTCTCCCTCCTCTCTCTTTCCCTCCTTCTCTCTCCAGACTACAGGAGGAGATTTTACAAAGAGAGGAGGCGGAGAGTAACCTTACAGCTTTCAGAGCAGTGAGTCTCTCTCTCTACACACACACACACACACACACACACACACACACACACCAAACACACACACACACACACACACACATTTCCTCACTGTGATTTTCAGATAATCTCCTTGTTCCACATTCAATTCTATTCTAATTTTATTCAGTCAGTTTTTTTTTTTTTACCATTCACCAGGTGTATTCAATATTCATTTAGCCCTTCCTGGCCTCTAAATGAAATTAAAATCCGATTTCAATTCCTCTCTCCCTTTCTATCTGTCTCTGTGTTCCTCAGGATGTGGACGCTGCCACCTTGGCCCGCCTGGACCTAGAGAGGAGAATCGAAACCCTTCAGGAGGAGATCACCTTCCTAAAGAAGATCCACGAAGAGGCACGTTGTGCACTTTTCTTTTTCTCACTTTTTCTCCCTCTCTCTCTATCTCTCTCTCTCCCTCTATCTCTCCCTCTCTCTCTTCCTCTCTATCTCTCCCTCTCTCTCTATCTCTCCCTCTCTCTCTTCCTCTCTATCTCTCCCTCTCTCTCTATCTCTCCCTCTCTCTCTTCCTCTCTCCCTCTCCCTCTCTCTCTATCTCTCCCTCTCTCTCTTCCTCTCTATCTCTCCCTCTCTCTCTATCTCTCCCTCTCTCTCTTCCTCTCTATCTCTCCCTCTCTCTCTATCTCTCCCTCTCTCTTCCTCTCTATCTCTCCCTCCCTCTCTCTCTCTCTTCCTCTCTATCTCTCCCTCTCTCTCTATCTCTCTCTCTTCCTCTCTATCTCTCCCTCTCTCTCTATCTCTCTATCTCTCCCTCTCTCTCTATCTCTCCCTCTCCCTCTCTCAATTTCAATTTTCAATTTCAATTTCAATGGAGCTTTATTGGCATTACTCAATGAAGCAGTGTTGCCAAAGCAAACATAGAACAAAACAACACAGATACAATATATGTTTAAAAAAATACAAATAAAATAATAATAATAACTAGAAATGCAATTCCAAGGAATTAGCAGTGCATGAAAATGCTAAAGTTGTGATGTAAAATATCATGTATAGTTAAAACAGATAATACAGAGATGGTTACTACGGTGATGCTAGGATAGACATGGTGGTTGCATAGCTTAATAAAAGTTGATAGTTTAAAAGTAGACTGTTTAAAAGCTGAATGTAGATAGTTTACA
>NW_027468689.1:2585073-2587573 GCF_046254945.1 Alosa pseudoharengus | reverse complement strand
TAGCCCTGAGGCCAGCACTCGCACGTCTGTCTCTCCTGCGCCACCAGACGGCGCTGTTAGCCCTGAGGCCAGCACTCAGCTCTCAAGGCCTCCACACCAGACTAGATTAACAAGCACTGAGATTGTGTGCACCAGACTACTATTGATCACTGTCAGAGCGCTCTCAGACCTGTCTGACAGTGCTGTGTGTGTGTGTGTGTGTGTGTGTGTGTGTGTGAGAGAGAGAGAGAGAGAGAGTGAGAGTGTGATGGTGTGTATGTAGGACAATATTGATTTACATTTAGCTGGAGATTTCAGTCTGGAACAATGTATGCTTCTGTCTGGTTACATAGAGTCTCTACAGAACACTGTGTGTGTGTGTGTGTGTGTGTACAATTTTATTACCTATAGAGCCTTATGAGCCCAGAGAACACCATGTGTGTGTGTGTGTGTGTGTGTATACTTTTATTACCTATAGAGCCTTAAGAGCCTAAGAAAAACTGTGTGTGTGTGTGTATGTCTGTATTCATGATTTTACCGCGCATATGCCCCCTGTGTGTATTTATACCCACTGTATGGGTTGGACCGTGTTTGTGTGAGTGTATGTGTGTATGAGTTTATACACAAATGTGGTTTATGGGTGTGTGTGTGTGTGTGTGTTAATGGTGTGTGTTAAACCCCCATGCAGAGACCAGCCCTGAGCACCAGCGTGCCTCCTCCTCTGAGCTGCACTCCAAGAGATCCGTCCTTATCAAAACCATCGAGACCCGCGATGGAGAGGTACACACACACACACACACACACACACACACACACACACACACACACACACACACACACACACACACACACACACGACACGACACACACACCACACACACACACACACACACACACACACGACACGACACGACACGACACGACACGACACGACACGACACGACACGACACACACACCACACACACCACACACACACACACACACAGACACCCACACACAGAAACACACACACACACACAGACACCCACACCACACACACACACACACAACACACCCACACCACCCACACAGACACCCACACCACACACACACACACACAACACACCCACACCACACACACACACACAACACACCCACACCACACACACACACAACACACCCACACCACACACACACACACACAGACACCCACACACAGAAACACACACACACACACACACACACAACACACCCACACCACACACACACACACACACACACACACAACACACCCACACCACACACACACACACACACAGAGAGATAGCCTCTATTATTATTACCTAATGTCCTTTACCCTCTATTGCCTCTATTACCTGCAGTATGGATATTTTAGAAGTTCTAAGTTTAGATCTCTGTATGTTACTCATACATGTTTATACTGTTATGTATGACTGGCAATACAAATGCCCTTTTTGTCATGCCAATAAAGCACCATTGAATTTAATTGAAAATTGATAGAGAGAGAGGTACAACATATCTACAAAACACATAAACTAACACACACACACACACACACACAAACACACACAAGGGGACCCATGACAAAGTGGTTAACACACCCACTCCATACACACAGACACATGCACACACAGGCACACACACACACACACACCTCATTTAGTGTGAAAGATAGGTCGTATACACATATGAACAGATGTTCAACACACACACACACACACACACACACACACACACACACACTGACTATTGACCCAGCACAGGGTTGTTATTAGAAGCGTAGCCTACTCATTGGGACTCCTGTAAAGACTTGTGAGAATAGTCTGAATTACCCACATTCCTCTCCACAGCAGCCTCAGCTAACCCAGGCTACACACATACACACACACACACACACACAAGCATGTGCATACACAGCAGCCTCAGCTAACCCAGGCTACATTTGCCAACATGCACATACAAGGCCACACACACACACACACAAGCATGTGCATACACACACTCCCAGGGCTATACATACACATGTGCACACACATTCAAGTGCTCACACACACACACAAACAAATGTCCCTTACTTACTATTTAATACTTTTACACAGACTGTACTGTGATAAGCAGATTTAAGAAGAAGTGGCATCGATATAATAAACGACTCCCTATCATTCTCTCTCCTCCCCTTCTCTTTCTGCATTTCTCTCTCTCCCTCTCTCTCTCTCCCTCTCTCTTTCTCTCTGTCCCTCTCTTTCTCTCTCTCTCTCTCTCTACAGGTGGTCAGTGAGTCCACACAGCATCAGGAGGATCACCTGTAGGCAGCAGAAACTTCAAACAAACACACGCACACACACACACACACACACAAACTAGGGGTTTCGTCAACTAGTCGACTATTAAAACCACTAGTCAGTGCTATATAGGCAGCAGTGAACTAGTCATAGACAGAGTGGCTAACGGCTACACAGGCTAGGCCTCATATGCATGGAAAAAGAGCCCTGCTTCACAGTGACATGTAAGTTGTGTATT
>NW_027468689.1:2572573-2575073 GCF_046254945.1 Alosa pseudoharengus | reverse complement strand
GAAAAGAAAGAATGAAAGAATGCGAGATGAAATGATATGAGATGATATGAGATGTGTGTGTGTGTGTGTGTGTGTGTGTGTGTGTGTGTGTGTGATATGAGATGATATGAGATGATTATGTTCAGAGAAGCCACATTCTCACATGCCAGAGATAGCTAGTTCTCACACAGTCTGTGAATTTTCCCATGGAGTGATGACAGTGTGTATGAAGTGGTGAGAGCGTGTGTGATGAGCAATGAGTGTGTGAGTGTATGTTGTGTGTGTGTGTGTGTGTGTGTGTGTGTGTGTGTGTGTGTGTGTGTGGAGCATCTCCAATCAACACCTGCTGAATACACTCCACTGGAAAACCTCTGCTACATCTGCTGTCATCACTGCATCTCGCTCATCATTATTTATTTATTTATTTATTTACTCTCGCACGTGGCTGGCTATTTTCATAAACGGACATTTCACCCTCTCCGTTTTCAAAAATAACATCTTGCACACCTGTCAGTTGTCAGAAAAGTTTTCCTTTATATGCCTTCAAGTGCATGCCAAACCTGTATGTGGCAGTATAAGGAGAAGCTCAAACCCATGTTAGCCAATCAGAATCCCAGCAACGAATCACTTCCTCTTTATCTTTTAAACTGACTAAAAATCTCCGCCTCGTCACATAAATCTCCGCTTGTACCTGTTTAGAACAAACAGAGTTTTCCCAAAAAAACGATCAGCCCTGAGTTTTTAAAAACTCCGTTTCCATTTCCCCTAGGGATCAATAAAGTATATCTATCTATCTATATCTATCTATCTATCTATCTAAATGACAGAAAAACATCACCGGTTGCATCGTTTTCGTTGTCGTCTAAACACCACTGACACTCTTCATTATTATATTTATTTACTTCTTAATAACTGCTCTAGTACTCGTCATTATTTATTTGATCCCTTAATAATCGCTCTAACGCAGCAGGGTGTGATATCAAGGCTGATAATGCCAATCAGCCACCGTAAGATGACATCAGAAAAATGTGCAGTGGTCTCTTAATTTGTGTGTGTATGTGTGTTTGTGTGCATATACACCAATGTGCAAATTCACTGAAACAAAGGAAACTGTGGGTGTAGCAGGGGTGGTGTGGTTTTACCTTGTGAAGTGATAAAAGGACCCTCTCAAGACAACTGACTCACTTTAATAAAAGGACCCTCTCAAGACAACTGACTCACTTTAAAAGGGCTTTAATGGAGAAAGGAATAGAGATGAGCTCTTCCTCTGTTCGCTGGTGGCTGCGGAGTTGTTTCAAATCATTTGCTTAAGGGTGTATGTGTTTGTTTGGTAGGGAAGGACTGCTCCTAGAGTGGAGCATCTCAAGCAGCTAAAAAGGTTTGGCCTAGAAGTGGACCAGCTTTGGCCCTGATGTGGCCCTGATTTGGCCCTGATTTGGCCCAGAAGTTGACCAGCTTTGGCCCTGATTTGGCCCTGATTTGGCCCAGATGTGGCCTTCATGCCGCCTCAGCTACACCGGAGCCACTCCAGCCGTAGTGCCTCACGGGCAGAAGGGATTTGGGGGTTATTTAAGGCTGGCGAAGTCTGTTGTTGTTGTCGGATAACAGTCACAGCTTTGAGGCCAAGCGGAGAAGAGTCATCGAGTGCAGTTACACAAGGCGGGTAAGTGCCTTCATCAATATTTAACAGACTGTCTGCTACACACTGCTGGAGCAGCACTACGGCCCTCTGAGACAAAAGACTACATCTCCCATGAACACACTGGAGTGTGATCCCCTCATAATTAATAGTACAACACAGTAGGGATTTGTAGTTCAGTGTCAGGCACATAGTCTTGCTGGTGTTGGCATAAGTCAGCAGGAAAGAGTTTGGCTGCCGACAGACAGGCAGCAAAAACAAACAGGAGCAGGTCAATGAAAACAGAAATACAACTCCCATGATTCATATTGTCTGCCCTTACAGCCTGTTTACGGTAAAATCCTGAAATGTCCCGTACTGTAATATGAATCTGAATTCACATACTCTTAGGGGAAATGGGGTTTGGGTGTTTAGGGAGCTGTGCAGGGAGAAATTCTCTGGAGGCAGGACTCAATGGAACACAACTCAATAAGCCAGAGTCCCTGGAGGGTCTTCAGAACACCAAGGCAGTTACAGTAGGAGAATGGAATGCTGCTGAATCCAAATCACACAGCCTACAAGATAACAGTAAGAGAACTGAACACTTAAACTGAATCTAGAGCACATATAGCCTACCAAATTACAGTAAGAAAACGTTCGATGCCGTTGTAAAATCCAGCACAAACATACACCTTGACCGCATTCCGATCTATATTACTGCGCTACCACAACTTGATACAAAAGTTAAAGTAGCTGCGTCTCGATGTTGCTTGGCAACCATTCAGATAGAGGAAATATATTTCTTGGCAGAAGAATGATTATCTAGGAATAACTAGTTATATTTCTAGTTGCTGTGCCTTTACTTTATGAAACTTTGCCAGGTATTTATAGTGACAGTTTTTG
>NW_027468689.1:2557673-2559874 GCF_046254945.1 Alosa pseudoharengus | reverse complement strand
AAAGTTACTTTATGAACTTAACTTTAGGACGTATTTGATTATTGCAAATCAAATTTTAAAAGCTGAGCAGGGGGCCTGAGGCAACACAATGTCTTCTTAAAAATATTGCCTGAATAAAATGAAATAAATGCTACAGCAGAAGTGCATGCACAAAATGTACTCACATTATAAAAGGGCATAACAAACAAAAAATACTCCACACATTCATTATCTTTAAGTTCAGTTGAAAATAAGGAACTTTCCATATTGAGAAATATGCACAAGTGCATGTGCAAAATGTAGCTTAGGCCTACAGCACATTGCAATGAAGTGCATAACAAACAGAAATAACCTAGGCCCTATCTTCGGTAACTATGTTCAGTTCGGTAACGGTGTAGGAGTGTAAACAATGTTTAGCTTAACTTCTGTGATATTTTATTTCCATGTAGACTGAGCCGACTGGGAGTTTTTTTTTAATTTATTTTTTTAAGTAAAAAGCGCTATTCAGAACTGCGTTGGTGTTGCAGCCGTGGCCCACTGGTTAGCACTCTGGACTTGTAACCGGAGGGTTGCCGGTTCGAGCCCCGACCAGTGGGCCGCGGCTGAAGTGCCCTTGAGCAAGGCACCTAACCCCTCACTGCTCCCCGAGCGCCGCTGTTGTAGCAGGCAGCTCACTGCGCCGGGATTAGTGTGTGCTTCACCTCACTGTGTGTACACTGTGTGCTGTTTGTGTTTCACTAATTCACCGATTGGGTTAAATGCAGAGACCAAATTTCCCTCACGGGATCAAAAAAGTATATATACTATACTACTATACTTTATCATCTCCATGACGACAGGAGGAGGACCAGGCAGAAGCCTACTAGGAAGCAAAGAGCGGAGCTTTGCTAGGAAGTGTCTGTGGCCGTTTGAGGACAGAAAACGGTGCATCAAAGGGTCAAAATAGCAGCAGCCAAAGAGGATCGGTGATAACAGAACAAGTGACGGTGTAAAATAAAACATCTTTAGCGGCACACGATTAAAATGAACATGTTATGCTTGGTCCTTAATCGCATCATGAATCATTATTAATATATATATATATATATATATACACACACACACACACACACACACACACACACACACACACACACACACACACGCATATGGTATGTCCACAGCGCACACACACAAACAGGTATTTCATTTCCCTGGAAACCCCAGTATTCATTCACACCTAACAGGTGTTCTGGGAAGTAACAGTGTAATTGTTACATTGTAATTGTTCATTGTGTTCATATTTCCTGAAGTGAATCATGACCAAACACACACACACACACAGATAGAGATGTAACAGGACATATGTGACTTCAAACCTGAAACACAAACACACTCCTCACCTTGCTGGTCTCCGGGCTGTCAGGGTCAAACTGCACCTGTTTGACGGCGAGCTCTCGGCCAGTGTCTGCATCGTAGCAGAGGAAGACGCGACCGAACGCCCCCTGACCCAATAGCTTCCCCAGGCGCCAGTTAGTGGGGGCACGCGGGGCTACACACACACACACACACACACACACACACACACACACACACACACACACACACACACACACACACACACACACACACACACACACACACACACACACACACACACACACACACAATACAGAGATATGGAGTGAACACACAAACATACAGATGGAGTCAACACACACACACGCACACACACAAACAATACAGAGACATGGAGTGATCACACACAAGTACCCAGATGGAGTCAACACACACACACACACACACACACACACACACACACACAATACAGAGATTAAGTGAAGACACACACACACAAAACACAAAGACGCAGTTAACACACACACACACAAATGTAATAGAGAGATGGAGTTAAAACACACACGCACACACACACACACACACACACACACACACACACAGACACACACACACACACACACACACACACACAAATATACATGGGCGCATGGTTAACAATCATCTTAACATGTCCCTGTAAATCCCTCCTGTGACTTGTCTTAAACATCCATTCATTCATTCCTTCATTTAGTGATGCCTCGGCATTGTGAATGACCTCCACTACACTAATACACTTTGCTTTAGAGGAACCTTCTCTGGCATTGTGAATGACCTCCACTACACTAATACACTTTGCTTCTCTGGCAGGCTCACAGACTTCCTTCCTGTACCATTCTCGATCT
>NW_027468689.1:2547673-2555173 GCF_046254945.1 Alosa pseudoharengus | reverse complement strand
ACAGTCTGCAGTCCGTCTCGACTCGCTGTAATGGCCACGCCTGGTCCGTCTCAACTCGCTGTAATGGCCACGCCTGGTCCGTGTGCTCACCGCTCTTACGGCCTGAGGCTGCTTACAGGCAGAGCACACAGTGAACAGGGCAGCATCCACACAACACTAATCTACTCCGGCCTGAGGCTGCTTACAGGCAGAACACACAGTGAACAGGGCAGCATCCACACAACACTAATCTACTCCGGCCTGAGGCTGCTTACAGGCAGAACACACAGTGAACAGGGCAGCATCCACACAACACTAATCTACTCCGGCCTGAGGCCTGCTGCTTAGGAGTCAACACAGGGTGAACAGGGCATCATCCACACAACACTTGTCTACTCTGGCCTGAGGCCTGCTGCTTACAGGCAGAACACAGTGAACAGGGCAGCATGTGCAGGGCAACACAACACTGTTTTACTCCAGGCAATGCTTCAGATGCTCCCCACTCCTGTCCTCCGGCTCCTCCCCATAATAACATCACTTCCTGTAGTGGCTACACACTGATGTGGCTTCACACTCCTGTCCTCAGCCCATTAGCCTAGCTTAGCATAATTCACTGGACGCAGGTTATACCAGTTAGCCCATTAGCCTAGCTTAGCATAATTCACTGGACGCAGGTTATACCAGTTAGCCCATTGATAGCCTGTAGCAAAAAGGGAGCTGTACCTGTAGGTTAACCGGTGTCGCCCACTTCCAGTGAATCATACTAAGCTAAGCTAACAGTGTCTGACGATTATTGCACATACAGAGATGAGAAGGGCATGTATGCTCTTATAAATCTAATTCTGGGTTAAATGGCGGATTCATTTATTCTAAGTAATAATTTAAATAATTTATTCTAAGTATTCTAAGTAACTAATTACCGGTAAAAAGGATAAAGTTCCTGTCCACAGCCTTCCAGGTGCCGGTGAGGTGCAGTCGTCAATAGATGAAAAGGAAAGTGAAGTATCACTGAGTGAGAGTGAACCTGATGAAATATGGCCAAACGCCTTGTTCACTAAAAAATAAACCAACAAAGAAATCCCACCAGTGTGCGGTGATCCTTCACTTTCCTTTTAACTAATCACCGGTATTTAAGTTGGTGTGCTCCTTTAAACAGTCTATGCCCCTACTACTCAGTGATGTCTCCTGCTTCACACAGTGTCACCATGTCAGGAATCAGGAGAGTCCGAACTGGGACCCTTTTGGCTACCATGTCAGGAATCAGGAGAGTCCGAACTGGGACCCTTTTGGCTACCATGTCAGGAATCAGGAGAGTCCGAACTGGGACCCTTTTGGCTACCATGTCAGGAATCAGGAGAGTCCGAACTGGGACCCCTTTGGCTACCATGTCAGGAATCAGGAGAGTCCGAACTGGGACCCTTTTGGCTACCATGTCAGGAATCAGGAGAGTCCGAACTGGGACCCCTTTGGCTACCATGTCAGGAATCAGGAGAGTCCGAACTGGGACCCTTTTGGCTACTGGAAGAGTCCCACCTGCCCTGCTGCTCCTGCCTCTCTCGTCTCAGGTGAGCTATAGAGGGCGGAGAGGTGCCACCTGTCGGCTGCTTACCTGGGAAATCTTGGTGGTTGTCAGGGTAACTTTGAGCACGGGGCATCCGGGACTTGGGGTAACTGTCACTGCACACGAGAGAGAAAGGAGAGAGAGAGTTAGGTGAGGTGAGAAGCCATAGCTAAATAAGATATTTGTTTTCACTTAGTCATTATATGTACATTACATTATAAAGGCTTTTGAACTTCATTTGAAACTACTATTGTTAACTAATGTTGTGTTCACACACTGTAAGTTGCTTTAGACAAAAGCAACATGCCAACTACCATAAACATAAGCGTCAACAATAGCTGAGCCCTCGAGCAGACATGACAGGAGAACAGGACTCACCTGTCTAGAGGTGACATGACAGGAGAACAGGACTCACCTGTCTAGAGGTGACATGACAGGAGAACAGGACTCACCTGTCTAGAGGTGACATGACAGGAGAACAGGACTCACCTGTCTAGAGGACTGTCCAGAGACGGGCAACTCCCCGAGGCCGAGTTCTCAGGACTACTCATAGACAACGGGTCCAACATCTACAGGGTAGGAGTGGGGGGGGGGGGGGGGGTGTGAGAGAGAGAGAGAGGGAGAGAGAGAGGGAGAGAGGGAGAGAGAGAGAGAGAGAGAGAGAGAGAGAGAGAGGGGAAGAGAGGGAGAGAGAGGGAGAGAGGGAGAGAGAGAGGGAGAGGGTGAGAGAGAGGGAGATAGAGGGGAAGAGAGGGAGAGAGAGAGAGAGTTGGGGAGGGAGAGAGAGAGAGAGAGAGGGTGAGAGATATGGGGAGGGAGAGAGAGAGAGAGAGGGTGAGAGAGCGAGAGAAGCACAAACTCAATCAGGAGTCTGGGTAACACTGCTTATGTGGTGCATAACTGTAAGAGGAAAAAATTCAGCTACAATAACTGCAGTTCAGCAGTGAAGGCTAACAGTGTGTGTGTGTGTTAGGGTGTGTGTGTTAGGGTTAGAGTTAGAGTTAGTGTGTGTGTGTGTGTGTGTGTGTGTGTGTGTGTGTGTGTGTGTATGTATAAGGTAGCTCACCTGGTCCATGCTCTCTGGGATAATTGTGTATGTGTTTATGTGTGTGTGAGTGTGTGTGTGTGTGAGGTAGTGCACCTGGTCCATGCTCTCGGGGATAAACTCTCCCTCGCTGTTGATGCTGGTGAAGGAGCCGTTGCGAGCCACCTGCTGCAGAGCATCAGGGATGTAGCCTGGAGGAGGGGAACTGCGGTCCGAGGAACCTGGAGAGGAGACGAGGGAGAGGAGTAGGAGGAGAGGAGGAGGAGGAGGAGAAGGAGGAGCAGGAGGAGAGAGGAGGAAGAGAAGGAGGAGAGAGGAGATATGGAGGAGGAGGGAGGAGATGAGGAGGAGATGAGATTAGGAGGAGGAGGAGGAAGAAGAGGAGGAGAGAGGAGAAGGAGGAGAGAGGAGATGAGGAGGAGGAGGAGAGGTGGAGATTAGGAAGAGGAGGAGAGATGAGATTAGGAGGAGAGAGAGAGGAGAGGAGGAGGAGGAGAGGAGGAGGAGGAGAGGAGGAGGAGGAGAGAGAGAGGAGAGGAGGAGGAGGAGAGGAGAGGAGGAGAGAGGGTGAAAGAGAGTGCAGCAAGAGTAGGAGGGAGAGGAGATAAAGCATCATGATCATCAATGTACAACAGCCAGAGAGGGGGAAACACACCTAGCTCTTCTTCAGAAAGAGAAAAACTGACGTAAACAGAATCCACATAATCGTCATTAATTAACAGGTGTGCGAGAGTGACTATTCACTCCTAGTGTATTGTGTATACGTGAATACTGTTCAACATAAGCATGGAATTTCAAGAGGCTAACCATGTACCCCTGAAGTGTGTGTGTGTTAAGAGTGCGGTTCGGGGCGCATATCTCTGTCTGAACCCTGCCCGCGTCCGACAGAGTTGCGTCCGAGCCCAACGGGCATTTTCATTTTTATGTCCGAACCCGACCCGAGCCCGATGCAGACGATGCCTCAGTTATTCCCATGCTAATGAATTCTCACGTCTGTGGATAGCCTGTCTTTAGCCCATTAAACAACTGTCAAAACGGAATTCTTAATTGTCTACAGAATCAGATGAGTGCATGCATGCAGGTCACACCCAGCGCACATTAACACAAGAGGCCCAAGCAAGCATAGCCTATTGAAACAGAATTCTAGTCTTACCATTGGCGAAAAGTCTTGAAATGAACTGCAATATTCTGAAATTACGAACCTTCTGTCACTGATACATATGCAGCATCGACGTTAATAGGGGCAACTCCAGGAAATCCTCTCCTTAAATTGAACTAGACGACCTTATACCAGCAGCCTATGTCTTTACCACAGTATTCAACGCAAATAAGCCTACTGCCACATAGTAGGCCTAGACAACTTTTCATTTGTTCAACGTCTCCCAAGGTAGCCTGTCTTGCTGCCTGAAAAGCACATGCGTTGTCACGGCTACATAAACAGATCTTGCACACAGGAAAAAGGCTGTTCTTTTTTTATATTTTATTTTATTCTCAAAAAACAAACGTTTGCATCATGTGAAGCAGACCTGTTGGATACCCAACATAATAAGCTATTTCAAATGTAAAGCGTCCAATGCATATCGCCCCCATGTGTCCGAACCCGAACCATATCGCCCCCATGTGTCCGAACCCAACCTGACCCGACCACACTTTAGTGTGTGTCTGTCTGTGTGTGTCTGTGTGTGTGTCTGTGTGTGTGTGTGTGTGTGTGTATGTGTGTATGTGTGTCTGTGTGTGTGTGTGTGTGTGTGTGTGTTTGTGTGTGTGTGTGTGTGTGTGTGTGTGTGTGTGTGTGTGTGTGTGTGTGTGTGTGTGTGTGTACCTCTGAAGTCTGTGTTGTCCAGGTTCTCACGAGATGGCAACAGATCCATACTGGAAACAGAGTTCTGATAGAAGGACAGAAAACAAACACTCCGCTCAATATCAACGCATTTCCACACAGCCTCGCATACAGAAGACAAACTGTCCTGGTTTAAAAAAGACACTTCATAGAAGTATAAAGCTCTGTCTGTGTGTGTGTGTGTGTGTGTGTGTGTGTGGAGAGGAGTTTTTCAGGACATGATTAATGAGGTGTAGAGCTGTGTAGGAGCTCAGCGTATTTCTCTGTGACGTGTGGAGACGGCAGCAGGGGCATTAAAATAACACTGCATATCCCCAGCCCTTGCAGCAGTGTGCCCAACTCCACTATTAACCTGCTTTATGGGGGGCTTTTATGAACACAGTGGATTTGAAACCATCCATCCGACTACAAGAAATACTCCATCACAAGGTGCTGTTCAGGAAAGCGCTTAGCTTTAATGATGCATGCAGCAAGACTTCCCTGAGCCCAAAACATCACTGCTGCAAACCGTCATCTCACTGCTGCACTGATATCTCCACCACCATCTCCACCTGCAGCATCTCACTGATGCACTGATATCTCCACCACCATCTCCACCTGCAGCATCTCACTGATGCACTGATATCTCCACCACCATCTCCACCTGCAGCATCTCACTGCTGCACTGATATCTCCACCACCATCTCCACCTGCAGCATCTCACTGCTGCACTGATATCTCCACCACCATCTCCACCTGCAGCATCTCACTGCTGCACTGATATCTCCACCACCATCTCCACCTGCAGCATCTCACTGCTGCACTGATATCTCCACCACCATCTCCACCTGCAGCATCTCACTGCTGCACTGATATCTCCACCACCATCTCCACCTGCAGCATCTCACTGCTGCACTGATATCTCCACCACCATCTCCACCTGCAGCATCTCACTGCTGCACTGATATCTCCACCACCATCTCCACCTGCAGCATCTCACTGCTGCACTGATATCTCCACCACCATCTCCACCTGCAGCATCTCACTGATGCACTGATATCTCCACCACCATCTCCACCTGCAGCATCTCACTGCTGCACTGATATCTCCACCACCATCTCCACCTGCAGCATCTCACTGCTGCACTGATATCTCCACCACCATCTCCACCTGCAGCATCTCACTGCTGCACTGATATCTCCACCACCATCTCCACCTGCAGCATCTCACTGATGCACTGATATCTCCACCACCATCTCCACCTGCAGCATCTCACTGCTGCACTGATATCTCCACCACCATCTCCACCTGCAGCAGCGCAAAATACTGATGAAACAATCAAAACCATCTGTCAAGGTGATGATACTTGGGGCAACTATTTGAGCAATGTTGCTGGGCAACCACATCACCTGGTGCCATGGTTCATGATGATCATGACAGTCTTGCACTACTACAAAGAAAAATGTGCACAAAATCCACGGGAACGTGCCAGAAGAACAATACTCAGGAACATTGCTCAGCAATATTGCTATAAAAGTTGCCTAGTGTATCGTCACCCTAAGAGTGCGGTCGTGCCGATCCCAGGGTGTTGAACTGATGCATCAAAATCAAAAGCAGCGCTGGATAGTGGTTAGTGAAACAACTGAAGAAACTCTGAAAGCGGTCATACAGATGCCAGGGTTATGAATTGATGCATCACAAAACAAAAGTGGCGAAACCCAACCCACAGCAACGCTGCTGGGGCGCGTTTCCCAAAACCAGAGTTGCTAACCTGTTTAGCAACTTAGTTGCTAACCTATGGGAAACTGCATTGCAACCAACAAAGTTGCTAACTTAGTTAACTTAGCTAACTTAGTTAGCAACTATGGTTTTGGGAAACGCGCCCCTGGTTGAAGGCCGTCTCTAAAGCGCTGCAACCACTGGCAGTGACATGAGTGCACTCCTCTTTCGACATTCAGATACATTAGATGTAATTGTTTTCAATACAACCCGGCACCACTCAATAAAATCCACTGTTCACCTTGCTTGTCAGTTCAGCATGTCAGTGCTGATGTGTGTGGCAAGTGATGCGCTCTCATGGCACCGCCTACCAAGGTTTTGAGCTGATGCGTCAAAAACCCGAGGTGTTGAAACCCAACCCGCCACAGCGTTGGTGATGTGTGGTTGGTTAAATAACTGATGAAACTATGACCGAAAAGAGGTCATGCAGAGCTCAGGGTTTTCGGCTGTACCAGGGACACTTGACAAACAGGCTTTCACCATCACCACATAAAGCAGCACATCTCTTGGCAACACACTACTGGGTTTCGCAGGGCTCAGGATTACATCATTCTTAAACTCTATTAGGAAATTCAAGAGGCACTTTTCTTGGTAACTAGTCAGTGACAAACCTGTGTGAATCAGAAGAGCCCTACATAGTCACATACACGAGTAGAGACCCAGCTCACAAGTCAAACCTCATTACAAGTTCCCCACCATGTGCAACACAACCGTTAACTAGAACCCAAACACACTGTGAGACACAGCACATAGCAATGCTTTATCTAGACGCTTGTGCTGCACATGGTGGGAACTTGTAATAAGGTTTGAGTTGTGAGCTGGCTCTCTACTCGTGTACGTCTAGATAAAGCATTGCTATGTGCTGGGTCTGTTTGGTACTACCAAACACACTGAGACACAGCACATAGCAATGCTTTATCTAGACGTATTTACAGGTGTATTGTACCAGACATCTATGAACTAAAAGCGTACACTGTCCCCCACAGCATATTTGCCTTCTAGGACCCTAACATTTACATGTATTCATTTAGCAGATACTTTTCATCCAAAGTGACTTACGTATGCCAACTATATTACATTGTCTCCGGAGAAACTTGGGGTTAAGTGCCTTGCTCAAGGGCACAACGAAGGAAGTCGAGAATTGAAACCACAGCTTTTCCTGGCTACTGCATGCTAGCCCAGCTCCGTAACCACTATGCTAGCACCACCAGAAGTAGATGACTGTATTTGCTCTCTAGCAACTGCCACCCAGCCACCCACCACGGGCTGTCAGAAATATGACCACTGTTGTCTGGTCCATGCAATGGAAAAGGTTGG
>NW_027468689.1:2507673-2545173 GCF_046254945.1 Alosa pseudoharengus | reverse complement strand
TTACTGTCTATGGGGGAGTGACAGCAACACCTGCTGCAATCAGAGACACCTGTCTGATTTCCAGTCAGTCTCACGTGCTTCTCCATTGGCCTCCAGTGATTGCTGCCCCCATTAAGATGGCGACGCTATTTACGTACGTTCAGGAGTCTAATGCGGTATCTAGCTTTCTAAAATCTAAGTTATGTCTCTCTTCCTGACACATTGGTGCTCATTTAGAGGTGCAGGTTAACTGACTACTTTAAAACACATCATCGGTGGAAACTCTCTTGCCCCATTCATACACTAGTACACTAGGGCAAGCAATCATACACTAGTACACTAGGGCAAGCATTCATACACTAGTACACTAGGGCAAGCATTCATACACTAGTACACTAGGGCAAGCATTCATACACTAGTACACTAGGGGCAAGCAATGAAAGTCCTCTTCATCATAGCCTACATCTGACAAGCTCCTTACATTAAACTGACCTTAAACTTAGGGTTTGGGTTACACAAGCTCCTTACATTAAACTGACCTTAAACTTAGGGTTTGGGTTACACAAGCTCCTTACATTAAATTGACCTTAAACTTAGGGTTTGGGTTACACAAACTCCTTACATTAAACTGACCTTAAACTTAGGGTTTGGGTTACACAAGCTCCTTACATTAAACTGACCTTAAACTTAGGGTTTGGGTTACACAAGCTCCTTACATTAAATTGACCTTAAACTTAGGGTTTGAGTTACACAAAGCACATTTCCATTTGCCAGTGGAAACTGGCAATTTTGCTAGTTTACTACTTGACAGCGTCTTCACTATGGAAGCTACCCAGTGTCTACAGGTGCAAGCCACCCAGCGTATACAGGTGTAAACCCTCTCCTGAGCTACAGGGTCACAGAGAGGCAGGACGGGCTCCGGACAGTGCAGCCTTAAAGGGGAAATCCGGCGATTTTTCACACTGATCTCAGTTTCTCGAGGTCACCGAGTACTGTTGGTACGCAAAATAAAAACAAGCTAAAACAAGCTAAAGCAGCCAGACAGCTACAGCACTACACTCTGGGGGCATGTTCCTGAGCCCCCAGGTTCATGCCCCCACCCCAGAGTGTACGGCTGTAGCTGCCTGGCTGCTTTCTTTTTTTTTTTTCGTAGCGTCTGCGATTGCAGATTACAAATTCAGCTTTATTGTTGACAGCGCTGCCCAATAAAATCCAATGTTTATCGAATGGTTCTCAGCTGAAAATGTCAGTGTTGGTGTACGTGGTCAAGTGATAGAAAGTGTCGGTGCACTTATGTCGACACTGCACTGTACGCCGGCGGTTAGATTCCCGGCCCGTGGTCCTTTCCGGATCCCATCCCTGCTCTCTCTCCCACTCACTTCCTGTCATCCTCCACTGTCCTATCATTAAAGGCATAAAAAGCCCGCAAAAAAAAAATATACTAAAAAAAAAAAAAATATTACAAGGGCCAGACTCCCCAAAGCAACTCTGGGTAAAGTGCCTTGCTCAAAGACACAACGGTGGCGGCCGGGAATTGAACCCACAACTTTTCCTGGCTGCTGCAAGCAACCCCAGCCCCATAGCCGCCCATTCTGGTTTATTTTTATATGAAAAACAATGGACATGGAGTGGTAATCAAACACTGACATGAGGAGGCATGCCGTGCCACCACACTCACGTCTGCGCTGGTGTGCAGCTGGCTCATAGTGCAAGTCTCTCAAGCTGGCATGTCAACTATGTCCAGCCATGCCCAGTCATACCCACACAGGGTCTGGCACTCTTGAGCAGGGGAAGCACCTGCGGTTCTTAATGCCCGGCCTACACCAGGTGCACAACTGAAGCTCTCCACTTGTGGAGCATAAAAGTAGTTTTAGAAGACTGGTTTAATTTCTTCAGATATACACGCCACTATCACATGTGGCAGAGCCAGTTCCATTGGTTACAGTGGAAGCTAATTGCTGCAGCAGACGCTCCATGAACGGAACACTTCAGTTACATGCCTGGTGTAGCCTGCCTGCAGCAGTGTGTAGGTCCCCTTCAATTCAACATACTGATCCATACCACTGATCTCAATTTAATCTTAATGGGGAAAAACACACTTTGACTGACTGACTGGCTGGCTCTGGTTAATGAGGAGGCCATTAGGCTATGATGAGAGTGACTGCCTCATTGGTTTTATTTGACATCTAGGTCTATTAAACATCCTTCATGTGTGAATGAAAATCAAAATGCCCTCATGTAAGCAATTAATGATGTTAAGGGCAGGGAGCCTGGGGTTGACTTCTAGTATGCGACAAAAACTGAACTAAACTGAAACAATAAGGAGTTACTTAATCATTTAATGACAAAGTGCATTGATTAAGTCAGACTTCTCCCTGGTTCCTACTGTTTTTTAAATTAAATGAATGTAATAAAAGCTAGCTTGTTTAATCTCATTTTTGAATATTACATTGTCAAAAGTCATGTGCATGGTCATGCCCAGACCTTTTTCAGTGTGTGAAGCTGAACAAACACCTCAGCACCTAATACTTCTACTAAATGTATTTAGTAACACACAATGAACAACTACCGTATTTTCCAGACAATAAGTCACACTTTTTTTCATAGTTTGGCTGGTCCTGCGGTTCAACATATACAGTATATATTTATGTTTATGTTTTTTATCCTCTTCATGACACATTTTTTGACTGGTGCGACTTATACGATTGTTTTTGCCTGGCTATTGAAATCACCGGTACTGAAAAATTCACTGCAACATACTGTATTCTGGTGGTTTGTGACAACAGCATCAGCTGAGCAGGAAATGAATCATATTCTTACAAATACATCGAGGAATCGTTTTCCTCTGACCATCAGCACAAAAACGCCTGTAGCACTTGCCACTTTTAAGATTCTGTCCAATCTCATACAGTAATTACTGCAAAACAAGACGCTAACAGAGCACAAGGGAAAATACCCAAGCACTAGGCTGTATCTTGTTTGCGTTCACATTTAATCATTTAGCTGACGCTTTTATCAAAAGTGACTGATCAAAAAAAGAGAACAATCAAGGTGCAGTGGGACAGGGACGTGTTAGTGCAGAAATAAGTACTCGCAAGTGGCAGATCTAGAAGAGATCTTGTGTGTATAAACAGAACTATTCTCCATTGCTTTCTTTTGAGTCACATCACATTCACTCTGATCTACAGCTGCTGGAATTGTAGATCTCTAAGCCTGAGCAGAGGCCATGTTGTCATTTGCATTTGTCCCTTAAGACCTTTGCTAGGTCTAAGTGATCAGCATGTTGGTATAAAGGCACGCTGGCATGCCCCTTTCCAGTATCAAATCAATCACACCCAGGTGGGTGCTGCTACACATTTTGTTGGTTGCTGATGCAAGGTTTCCTCTTCATTGTAAAGTGCATGGGTTATCTGATAACAATGTGTAAATGTAATGTGTTGATGTTCATATGACATACTGTAACTGTATAGTCAGAAATAAAGCTGTTGTATACGTACCCATAATAACAATGTTTTGTTGCACCCAGGAGTCCAGGAAAGAGGATTCGCCCATAAAATGGGTTCCTTTCTCCTGTCAAACCAAAGGAAGAATGAGTTAGGCTATGTCAAAAATTAAACTATTTCATTTGTAGTATTTCATATGTCACAAACTGCGCTTTCACCTAAAAGAACTAACAAGTAAAGTAGCTTTAATTATAGACATTTCTTAGCAGACTGACCACCTTCATATATGTCCCTCTCAATTGTAGCAGTCATAGGCACATGAATGTGTAATCAAATGATTACATATAGTGGCATATGAGCCATCAGATTGGTCAATTTGGTCAATTAAAATCCTCATCATAGCTCTGGAGTCAATCCTTGTCATAGCTCTGGAGACTTTATATTATATTAATTAGTTATATTAATACCTCACAAAGAAGCTTTCCTTTTACGTGAATCATGTGCAACCCAAAGCCACATTTTGACCATGACTTCGTGCACTGCATTCAGGAAAACGTTTAATTTCCTACAGTAGGTACTTCTAAAACAAACTCAACAGTTGACAGCTGTCCTTTAATTGTGTTTCAGGTTTTAGGAAAGAACGTGGCACCGTTTACGCAAAAACATTTAATTAAGCAGTATTGATCTGCAAATGACAACTAGTAATTGTCTGTTGTCATGCATTTTGCAGGAATGCTTTTGTCTTATTAAAATTGATCGGAGGGCCGCACAAATACCACAGAAGGATGTCAAAACACAACACACGATTCTTTTAACTTGTCTCCTCATTTTCATGCGGTTAACTGTAATAATTAAACTTGTAAAAGTTGTTTTGGGATGTAGAAACATCTTTATCAGCAACAAATATGGATGTATAATAATTAATTAAAACACATAATTCATGTGACCATCTTCTGCAACTTGCAAGCTAACTAGTTAGTTGCTAGCGTGTTCGTTCCGATGCTAGGTAGCTAACTGTCAACGCAAGAGCGCAGTTAACTTTAGCCCGTATGGGAAACTAGTGGTAATCTAATGGCTTTGACAATCACTGTATGTCATGTATTTTCATTGTGATTTACATGTCAATTTAGTCGTAATACATAGTTGTCTACACAGACCATTAGGACATCGCATCTAGTAGTTTGCGAGAAAAGCTACGGAGTCATAACGTAGCACGATAACGTTAGCAACCTGTGCAATCAGCTAACTGAAATGCCCGTTAGCTCGCCTAACTTGATAGATTGGCCAAAAACCAACAGTCGAGCAATTGTCTGTGCGTCAAAATACAAATAGTTTTTGAATATACTCATTATAAAGAAGTTAAACAACATACCACATTTTCGAAAACAACGAAGCTAATGTTCAGTGGCTGGCCAAATGTCTATGCCACCGTCACTATTAGCTTGCTAGCGATAACAGAAGCAATGCTGGCTAGGCACCACGGCTAGCTATCCTATCAAACCCAATTAAAACGCATCCATCCGGTTTTATTCAAGTTGCCAACTAGATTATAGGTAGGTAGGGATACACAAAAATACTCCCGAGACTGTACATATATACAGAATCTTAAGTTTTCTGAATTGATGTTGGCACCAGGTAACTATTAACCTAGCTATCAATATAGTTACCATTAGCCTAATTAAGTTGACATTTGGCTAAACACGAATGGCTAACTTAGCTAGCTAGCAAGTTGTCATGACGGAAGAAGGCTTCGAGCTTATTTTGCTAGCTGCTAGCTAACGTTAGCATAGATGACTAAATGCGTGGCTAACAAAGTAACTAAAAAACACACATTCCCGCACTGAAATACATAATTGCATCTCTCCACTAAAGAAACAAACTATGAAAAGGTAGAGTAGTGAAATTGTGTCACCTGGGTGGGTTGTATCACTTTACTTCCTCATCCACAAGGCAAGGCCGCGAGGGCCCAGTGCCGTGTGACAGGCGCCGTCAGCGAGGATGCAGAAGTTGAAGAGTCCGCTTAGAACTTTACTCTAGTCCAAGGCCCGAGTGCATAATTCGACACTTTCAGCACGCCACAGGCCAGGCAGCAAAGTATTTTCCTCCGAAATGTAGATAAGGTTGCTTATGGAAAGAGAGTCTCCAGGACAGAAGGAAAATTATAAAATATGGCGATTGCAAAAACTTAATCCACTCCAGTAGTCTGCTTTGTTTACATGCAAACGGCCCTTCCAACACTGCTCGACTACGTACCCACCCCCCGGAACGAGACAAACATTGTTGGAAGAGTCCACAACTGCTGCACTTTTTTTTTTTCTTTTTTTTTTTCGAAAATTGGAGAGGCACGGAAACTACAACCTCAAGGTTCAGCAGAGGAACCGAAATACATTAATTGATTGATTTTCACATTTTAGCTAAATTACACTCGGGCTGTTTTCGTTCTTCTCTATGGCATGTGATTTTGTTTAATAGGCTACACCATCGTATGAACAGGACTTTGGACAGCATGTTTTGTCTTTTTAAATAGATAGATAGATAGCCTACTTGGCATCCAGAAGGCCTAGCTTATAGGCTACAACCATAACACAACAAACGCACATATATCTCATAGGCTACATAAAAATCACTCACAGAAATGAAATCATAATAAAATTAATAATAAAATGAGAAATTTAAAGGAGCGTGTGGATTGATTACGAAGGTCTGGTGTGGACTGACCATGTGATGCATTGACCATGTAAACAGTGCAGGGATTGAACAATGCAATAACGTTGCTTTAAATATTAACTATGACTGAAAAGACAAGAATGTACACATATTGGAATATCTTAACAAAGAAGAAAAATAATATACTTTAAGAATGATATAAAACAGAGAATACGTTCTAATATGTATATGTTATGACCCCAGTCCAGATTGTAGGAGGGCTTATAAAGCCTGTGAAACAGTCAGGTGGACAGCAGACAAAATTATGATGGTAGGGGCTGAGAGAGACAGGCTCATACTAAAAAGTCGATTTGTCCCCTCACCTTTTGTGTGGCATTGAAAAGTTGGATGGCCCTGGGGACAAAGGACCTCCTCAACCTGTTGAGCATGACAGTGATAGAAGTCTGCCACTGAACATGCTTCTCTGTTTATTGAACGTGCTGTGTAGTGGGTGGCAGTCATGACTGTCCATGATCACCAACAATCTGTTTTATGGTCCGTTTCTCTGCAGTTGAGTGACTCCTGCTCAATGCCAACAACAGAGTCAGCTATCCTTGCCAGCCTGTTCAGTCACCCAGCATCCCTCTTCTTAATGCTGCCTCCACAGCATAAAAGAGGACACTGGCAATGACAGACTGGTAAAACGTCCAGAGGAGCTTACTGCAGACATTGGATGACCGCAGCCTCCTCAGGAAGTAAAACCGAATTATTTTGCAAATCTGAAACGATTCCCAAAGTCTGTCGATGTCATCTATTGGTGGGTACTTTGACTGGCTTCTGTGCTGTCATTTTCCTAATTGGTATAGGCTACTTCTGTGCTGTCATTTTCCTAATTGGTATAGGCTTCTTCTGTGCTGTCATTTTCCTAATTGGTATAGGCTACTTCTGTGCTGTCATTTTCCTAATTGGTATAGGCTACTTCATCTGACGTTGTTATGCAGCCAGCCTACTCACCTAACACCTCTGCCCTGACCTGTCAGAATCAACAGTCGTGCGGGTGAGGGGCTTGTGTAGTGCAACCTGTAGGTCTCCATGGCGAGAAGCTCAAAGAATGACAGTAAAACTGCAAGTATTGGCAATTAGAGAGCACCCTGTTTATTACACAATTTCATCACAGAATACAGTAAGTGCATTGCATAGGTATACACTGTTAAAAAGCATGTGGTTACATTATTATAAACACTTTTACAGTCCATTTGCACATTATACAATCATTCATGAGGTTTAAAAGGATAGTTAATTTAACCAGACACATTTTCCACACATCCATCTATGCAGGTAAAAGCTTCAGTAGAATAAAATAAGGTATACAGGTAAGGCAGAAAGGTGTATAGTATTACAGGAAAAATAAATTAAATTGGTTACACCAAGAGGCCTTGACACTTTCGGACTGTTTAGTCCCATAGCATAACAGTGTAACCTTAATTGGAAGCACATTCAAATAAGGCTACCACCTAGCCAACAACATGCCTAAATTCCTTTGCAGCAGGCTAGCTCCAACATAACCATCTCTTATTCAACAAATACATTGCCAACTCCACATCTCCCCTCTTTGATGTAACGTATTAAGGGCATTGACACAATATAACTATAGAACAAATACAATTGAGAACTAAATATCTCTAAATATCTCAAACATCAAAGGATCATGTACGATCACACGTGCAGTATAAAAAATGCACAAACAGTAGTAGTTGTTTACAATGTGAAATATGAGGAGATTCTGGCCACTAGGTGGCGCATTCTAAGAATGTAGTAGGCATGTGGAATTAGATAGATAGGCAATTGTACCAAAGCATTTCAACACAAAACCTATTTTATATCTGTTATAAAAAAAAAACTACTGTTTTTACTTTACAGGAGAGTGTTAATCAGAATTGTCGATTGAAAAGACATTCTAAAATACTTAAGTTTGCCTCAGTGGCTATTTGGTCTAAAATAAATTTTTACATACAGAAACATTGACCAGCAGAGTGACTGTAGGGCATTAAGGCCAGTAAATGCCTTAAATTCTACAGTTCATGGCCACAGCACAAGACATCAGACTACATGATGTATCTCTGAAATGACCCCTCACCCCCCCCACCCCCACCGCACCGCTACTTTGCACTATGACCTTGATGACACAACACATTGTATCCTGTCCATTATGCAATCATGGACCTGGAGTTATCATATCTCTCCTTACTTAACTAGTGATTACAGTTTAACAGCAGCTAAGTGCAGGAAAGCCACAGTACCCAAACGTTCCTAATGTGACAGTATAGACTGGCCACAGTAACGTTACCCAAACGTTCCTAATGTGACAGTATAGACTGTCCTGAATTTCCCCTTGTGGATCAATAAAGTATCTATCTATCTAGACTGGCCAGATGTGTCTGAACAAACTTGAATTGATAAAAAAACAAAACAATGTTCAGTGGCTCAGAAACTTCGAGTACTTGGGCTTTTCACACACTTGGTCAAAGTACACTCTGTCGTATAGAGATATATATAAATATATATATAAAAAGAGGACAGTATTATGGTTTACACTCTGTCCACAAACTTCAGGTTGATGGGGCTACCTGGGCAGAGAAGGCCATGGGTCTTGGCCTTGATGTCGTCGGTGACGGGTGAAACCTCGATGCTGAAGTTCTGGAGGATCTGCAAGAGACAGATGTCAGGATTATCTCAGCTGTATTCAAAGTCTTTTCACACCACTGTGCTCCAGTCCTGCCTCTCTTCACAGGCTCTCACACATAGGGGCAGATAAGAGCAACTCAGCCACTGTTTTAATGCAAGTTTTCTTTACATCTCAGAGGACATCAACATATGTAGATAAGTGACGGCACACACAAACACACACACACAATAAGTATGAACGGCAACCTACTTGAGTGAGAGCAAGGTGCATCTCCAGTTCGGCTATCCTCCTTCCGACGCAGCTACGGATTCCGTACCCGAAGGGGATGGAGCCGAAGTTATCCACTCGATCGGACTGATCTTTCCGGATCCAACGGTCAGGGCGGAACTCCTCGGCCCCAGGGAAGTTTTCCTCGCTCATGGAAGTGGAAAAGTGGCACAGGGCGAGCTGAGTCTGAGGAACAAAAGACAAAACACAAGAGTTGAGCTTTGACTCCTTGGCTTTCTCACAAAGGCTGCTTTGGCAGGCCTGTGCCAATGGAAATGAACTGATCTGATGTGAAGAGGGTAGGGGGCCAGGGGTGGGGGTCAGCGAGAGAAAGAGAGGGCAGATGAGGAGAGGAGAGAGAAGGAGGAGGGCAGATGAGGAGAGGAGAGAGAGGGAGGAGGGGAGATTTAACAGGAGACAAAGGTGGGTCCTTTGTCCGTTTTGCGTGTGCGCGTGCGCGCGTGTGTGTGTGTGTGTGTGTGTGTGTGGGAAAGTGGATGGTGGAGGGGTTGACAGCACATGTTGTAGATTAAGGAAGGGGGTGGGGTATTCAGGAAAATCTTCATAGCACTCCAACATGCGCACACACACGTGTGTACACACACACACACACACACACACACACACACACACACACTCACCCCTTTGGGTAAGAAGTATCCGCCCACGATTAGATCGTCCTGTGTGATGCGTCCGTTTCCAGGAAGAACAGGGAAAAGTCTGATGGACAAAGCCCAAGATAAAGAGAGAGAGAGAGAGAGAGAGAGAAAGAGAGAGAGGGGGGATGAAGAGAGATAGAGAGAGAGAAAGAGAGAAAGAGAGAGAGGGGGGGTGAAGAGAGGGAAATTGAGAATGAGTTTGGAGGTGCAGATAGACAAACTCATGCAAACCAGCTATGATTCATCGGCTATCTCACACCCTGTCTGAATGACCCGTTCAAGGACAGAGACGTTGACCTTTACTGGACTGGCCACTGGGCACACCCTCAGGCTCCAGTTCTCTAGGTGGCAACTTTCTCAGGTGACTTTTATGAAATCAGGCCCCATTACTGCTGACAAGCTCTACTTTAGATACTAAACCAATAACGGAGCTCCAAAAACTAAACTATTGTTTGTTTGTTTCTTACTTTATTATTTTGCTTATTTGTTTGTCTGTTGCTTTGTGAATGTGTTTATGTCGTGTTGTGTGTAATGGCTGCCGTGCATCACCCAGGTGGGTGCTACACATTGGTGGTGGTTAGTGAGGTCCCCCCTTCCCTGTGAAGCGCTTTGAGTGTCGAGAAAAGCGCTACATAAATGTACTGTGTTGTTGTTGTTGTTGTTGAAAAGCGCTACATAAATGTAACGTGTTGTTGTTGATGTTGTTGTTGTAATCGTCCTGTAGTCAAAGCTGCGGATGGGTCAGGTACCTGAGGGTCTCCTTGACCAGGCCACGGATGAGGGGCAGGTTGGAGACGTCGTTAGCTGTGGGCGCCCTGCCTTCCAGGGTCTGCGTCACCTCCTCGTAGATCTGCTGCTGGATCTGAGGGTGCCGCGCCAGCAAGTACGTCGCCCACGACAACGTGAAGGAGGTCTGGAGGGAGTGAAGGAGGAGGGGAGGAGAGGCAGAAGGAGGAGGAGGAGGAGGAGGAGGAGGGGCAGAGGGAGGAGGAGGAGGAGGAGGAGGAGGAGGAGGAGGAGGGGCAGAGGGAGGAGGAGGAGGGGAGGCAGAGGGAGGAGGAGGAGGAGGAGGGGCAGAGGGAGGAGGGGCAGAGGGAGGAGGAGAAGGGGAGGCAGAGGGAGGAGGAGGAGGAGGAGGAGGAGGAGGAGAAGGGGAGGCAGAGGGAGGAGGAGGAGGAGGAGGAGGAGGAGGAGGAGGAGGAGGAGGAGGAGGGGCAGAGGGAGGGGACATGTTTACTACAGAGTTCATACAAGAGATTTTCATTTGAACTTGAGTTTGAGAGAATGAGGAACTTCCAAACACACAAATGCCAATAGATATCAGGAGAGAGATTTACATAAACAGGAAGCTTTAGGAGTACTTTTCCCAAAGGGGCTTTACCCCCAGAGAAAGAGCTGGTTATGTAACACATGCTCAAATGCAGCGTAGCCCATAGTAACACATCTTTGCTTTGAAAAGCAACCAAATCCTGCCTGTACCCAGACACCCTACAGGAACAAGAACACACACACACACCCACACACACACACACACACACACACACACACACACACACACCACTCACCAGACTCCTCTTTCACTTGTTCTCTCTACTCCCCCCTTTCCCCCCCTCTCAGCTAGGCCCCTCTAAGTCTCCACACACACACACACACACACACACACACACACACACACACACACACACACACACACACACACACACACACACACACACACACACACACACACCACTCACCCGACTCCTCTTTCACTTGTTCTTGTCACTCTCAGCTAGGCCCCTCTAAGTCTCCACACACACACACACACCCTTTCTTGTCTTTCCATCTTTGGACTTGCCCTTCTTCTACCTTCTTCGCCTCTTCTGCTTTTTCAACATTCTATATTCTGTCCCTTTCTCTCCCTCTCTCTCTTTCTCTCCCTCTCTCTCTCTTTCTCTCACTCTCTCTGTCCTCCATTTCTCATCTTGAACATGCCCTTTGTGAACCCTTCTTGTATGTTTCCATCGCTAGGCTGGGAACAGCTGGGGCTGAGGGCTGATGGGATAGGTGTCAGGACCGACGGGGTCAGCGGAGGGTGACAGAAACAGCCCGCCCCCCCACAGGAGCGAACAAAAGCCCCCCCGCCGTCATATGACCGCCTGAGAGGAGTTCACCGGGCGTACAGCCAAGCCTCGTTATCATCTTACACCTCTCTCCTTCACACACACACACACACACACACACACACACACACTTTATTTTCACTTTGCATGGACCGTTTCTTGTTACCGCCCTTCGACCTTTGTCTTTGCTTCTGTCTTGGTCTCTCAACACACTCACACACACACGCACACACACACTCACCGTGTCCAACACACTCACACACACACACGCACACACACACTCACCGTGTCCACTCCAGCCAACAGCATCTCAGTCATGTTGGCGATGATCTCCTCCTTGTTCATCTCCATGGTGACGAGCATGTGTGTGAGAAGGCCTCCCTTGATGGGCTCGCCGCGAGCCACGGTGTTCCTGATCTGCGCCAGCTTCTTATCCACGTGCATCTGGCCTGAACACACAACCAAGCGGACACAGGACATGAGCGCTCCGAGAGACCGCTCTTGACCCTTGACCCTGACCCTGACCATCTGAACCGCCGCCCGCTCCCGCAGAGACAGAGAGGGAGCAGGAGCAGCAGCATCAGTTCTTCTAATCTAATCTAATCTAATCTAATCTTACTAATTAGGAACTTCAGAATGTTCAGCCAAGTACTGCTGCAAGGTCAAGTCATGGCGACCTACATGTTACAGGTTGACCTGCATGTATAGCACTTTCAAAAGCGACAGGAGTTGTGCCACAGTTTTTCCACACAGACTACACTGATCAATAGTAATGGATAAAAGATTATAAACAATTAAGGGAGGTATAAGGCTTAAACCCCACCCCCTCCCCAAGACCTCCTTTTCCCGTCACTCACTGAATTTGAAGAGGCCGTCCCAGGAGCTGCAGAATTCCTCCCAGGGCTTGGGAATGAGGGGGCGGAGCCATTTGGGAATGGCGCCCGCATACATGGTGGTCTTGAAAGAGCTGAACATGAGGTTGAGAGCAGCGATGTACTCCTGGCTGGTCTTGGGGACGCTGTCCTGCAGGCAGCCCAGGCGTGTCTCGTACAGAATGGACGCCATGCCTGTGGAGGGACAGTCGTTAGTGGAGCGCTTGTGGTGCGGATCAGGCCCAGAACAGGCCCACAGTCGTTAGTGGAGCGCTTGTGGTGCGGATCAGGCCCAGAACAGGCCCGGATCAGTCGTTAGTGGAGCGTCTGTGGTGCGGATCAGGCCCAGAACAGGCCCGGATCAGTCGTTAGTGGAGCGCTTGTGGTGCGGATCAGGCCCAGAACAGGCCCACAGCAGTTAGTGGAGTGTCTGTGGTGCGGATCAAATATGAGCAAAGATCAAGTGTCAAATATGAGCAAAGATCAAGTGGGGAACTCAACTCAACTCAAAGTACCCCTGACTGTGTTAGCCATTGCTTTTGTTTTATATGCCATTTCTTAGTAGGTTGGAGGAAGATTATGGCTTTACGCTCACATTCTCACGTTGCTAACCGTTTCCAGGGCATGAGAACCATAGAGGAGGTGAGGCCACTTACTAAATGGCAGAATAAGTGCATTAGTGCAAAGCAGCCACTTTGCAAAGTGGTCTAACTAACAAAACCTCCTTTCTCTGGGTTAGCACCCAAATGCCCTGCGATAGATCTTTTCCAATCTCCTTAGCCTCACATTATTCATTCAGAGAATCCATAATATCACAGCAGGCTCGAAGGACTCTCCCTCTGATAAGAAACGGACAAGACACAAAGCGTGCAGGAAAGGAGTTGTTTTTGTATTGGATTCTGTCTGCATATCCCTTATCTGCCAGACTTTCAGGTCATAAATCTCTATACACATAATAGTCATAGTCATAATTACAATAAATACTCTCAGAACACAGTCTATATGTGAATCTGCACTCCTGTGATGACCCTGTGACACTGTAAGAAGTCTGTGTCTTAACAAGGACATTTTATGTGTGTGCATGTGTGTCTGTGTACAGGCCCGGATCAGTCGAACAGAACAGGCCCGGATCAGTCGTTAGTGGAGCGCTTGTGGTGCGGATCAGGCCCAGAACAGGCCCACAGCAGTTAGTGGAGTGTCTGTGGTGCGGATCAAATATGAGCAAAGATCAAGTGTCAAATATGAGCAAAGATCAAGTGGGGAACTCAACTCAACTCAAAGTACCCCTGACTGTGTTAGCCATTGCTTTTGTTTTATATGCCATTTCTTAGTAGGTTGGAGGAAGATTATGGCTTTACGCTCACATTCTCACGTTGCTAACCGTTTCCAGGGCATGAGAACCATAGAGGAGGTGAGGCCACTTACTAAATGGCAGAATAAGTGCATTAGTGCAAAGCAGCCACTTTGCAAAGTGGTCTAACTAACAAAACCTCCTTTCTCTGGGTTAGCACCCAAATGCCCTGCGATAGATCTTTTCCAATCTCCTTAGCCTCACATTATTCATTCAGAGAATCCATAATATCACAGCAGGCTCGAAGGACTCTCCCTCTGATAAGAAACGGACAAGACACAAAGCGTGCAGGAAAGGAGTTGTTTTTGTATTGGATTCTGTCTGCATATCCCTTATCTGCCAGACTTTCAGGTCATAAATCTCTATACACATAATAGTCATAGTCATAATTACAATAAATACTCTCAGAACACAGTCTATATGTGAATCTGCACTCCTGTGATGACCCTGTGACACTGTAAGAAGTCTGTGTCTTAACAAGGACATTTTATGTGTGTGCATGTGTGTCTGTGTGTGTGTGTGTGTCTGTGTGTGTCTGTGTGCATGTGTGTGTGTGTGTGCATGTGTGTGTGTATGTGTACGTGTGTGTGTGTGCATGTGTGTGTGTGTGTGTGCATGTGTGTGTGTGTGTGTGCATGTGTGTGTGTGTGTGTGTGCATGTGTGTGTGCATGCATGTGTGCGTGTGTGTGCATGTGTGTGTGCATGCATGTGTGCGTGTGTGTGCATGTGTGTGTGCATGTGTGCATGTGTATGTGTGTGTGTGTTGCATGGCCCTGATCTCTGCGTACCCTCCATGGCGTATTTGAAGTACATGTCGTTGATGTTGAGCACGGTGTGCTTGTCCGGCTGCTCGTTCCTCAGGTACTTGATGCGCTTGACCAGGTCCACCACCACGCTGTTGACGTCGTCCGAGAAGGCGGCCACGTCGCGGGGACGCATGATCAGCTGCCGGAGCACGCTGCGCATCTTCAGCCAATCATCACCCTCCCTGTGAACGCCAAGGGGAACGCAAAGGTACGCTTACAGCTAGGCCAGATGGACAAGCCAGTTTGGGTCATCAGATCTTTACATGCACACACACATCCACACACACATGCACACACACATGCACACATATTAATATGTCAAAGCCCAGCGATGCTGCTGAGTGTGAGAGCTGAGAAGTGTGTGTGTGTGTGTGTGTGTGTGTGTGTGTGTGTGTGTGTGTGTGTGTGTGCATGCGCTAAAATCACACACATTAAAATGTTAAAGCCCAGCAATGTGTAAGGTGAGAGCTGAGGTGTGTGTGTGAGTGTGTGTGTGTGTCTATGTGTGTATTGTGGCTGTGCATCTGTGTGTGACGTACGCTGAGATCAGACCCGTGGAGCGTCCACGCATGTCGCGGTACTCCTTCCAGGACTCCATGTTGGCTCTCTGAGGGGCGGCCGCCTCCGCACGCAACACCTGAGCCACCAGCTCGCGGTCTGCAATCGACACCACCAGCTGCGGACCGAAGCGCGACTTGAAGATCTTCCCAAACTTCTGTGAGTGCTCCATCTGTGCATCGGAGAAGAAGGAAAAACACACACACACACACACACACACACACCCGCCTCAGTTAGAGTTAGCCTCAAAACAGCTCCGACTTCTCCAGCATATCTGCCCGTACACTGCTTCTGATCCGGGATCATAAGGCTTTGGTGAATCTTTGTTCTTAAAAACACACTTGCTTTAACTGGATTACACGCCTTATGACCGGATCATTTAGAGGATTAAAAGGAGTGTGTGTACAACTTCTTACAATAGATTAGCCCCCTGAAAGGCTGGGGAAACACAAGGCAAACTTTATTGCCTTTACACATGGAGGACAAAGGGTGAAGTAAGCTTCTAACGCAAATAGCTTTTACATTAGGTGCTACTGGAGCAGCCCTCTGTTATGAATCTGGGACTCCCTTCATAAACTGACAGACGGGGCGACTGTGCTTCCACAGTAAGGGAAGAGACACTTCCTGGTGTGAATGTGTCATTGGAAATGCTTCCAACAGAAAGTGTGGGAAGAGAGTGAAGTCATGGCAAAAAAATACAGACACAGTCTGATTCAAACATCTGTCTCATTCAGACCAAATCATCCATTTCTTGTCATATTATTCTCAATTCATTGTAACGCACAAGATACTAAATATTCTATTGTGCTGTTTAACATTGCTGACATACACACTTCAGGTTGTTGTGAAAGGAAATGGAATCAATTTCGGTGACATTTTCTTCGACCAGCTGTGGGGCAGGGGTGAGGGTGTTGTTGGCACGCCTCTCACGTGTAGTTAGGCACCAGTCGATAGAGCGTTGCAAAAGCCTGTAGCCTTTAAGTGCTGGGTCAGCGTCCAGCCTTAAGCAAGTTTGAAGGTTTTCGTAGAGGCGGCTAATATGCTGTAGGCCTACTAGCGATATTAAAAAGCTATTGAAAAGTTGACAGACAGATTTACTGTGTGACAGCCTGCTCACGAGAGGAATTAGCGCTAATTATAAAATAAACCTAATTAAGAAAAGTAAACACTGAAAGGTCAAACTCACCTGGATTTCGTGGATCCTAGAGAAGCCGTCCCGATAGAAGAACTCAATCAGATTACCGATGGCGCTGGGTCCCGGCATCTCCTTTAAGGACTTCACTCTAGCTCCCTTCTCTACGTCTCCCACCTCCATTGCCGGCGGCACCAAGTTGTCGACGCCGTGGTCCGCGGCGACGCGCAATGAGCCGCTGGTGGCGGTCTTGTGGAGTGAGTTGGTCCTCAGCAGAAACGGCGAGGCCACCGCATCAGCCAGGAGGGCTTTGCATCCAACGCGCAGGATGTTGCTGTGGAGAGACATGGTGAATGCTATTCTCTTGGTTGCTTTAACGCGAGAAAAGAAAATGAACGACAAACTGAAGTCGTAGTTGTAGCCTGTAGATGACAAAGAAGTTGCTCTCAAGTTATTCAAATTCAAACGAATTTGCTCAGCTGCGTTTGCTCAGTTGCGCTCTTCCACTGCTCGATGCCTGGAGGAGTGCTGCTTGTTTGAGAGAGGGCTGAGAGGCGTCTTTTAAATGATTCTAGGGGGCTCAGGACAGGGGGTGGAGACTGGACGGAATAACAGGGGCCCGGCGCGCTTCGAACAGACGGGGCGGGGCTATAAGGTGAGATTTTTGTTATGTTACCAAAGGCCCTCTTTCTCTTTCGTAATTGTTTTGCTATAAACCGCTTATCCAACTTTCATCGCAACTCAATGCCAATGCCATAGAGGCTAAAATTATTAAGGGTTATCTTGGCCCTATACTGTTTGTTTTTTAACCTTTCATACTTACTGTTAGTTATATTCAATACATGGAGAACAGCACATTACACCACACCACAGTAGGCTACTGAAATCTTTACATTGCATTTCCAGTTCCTTCAGCACTGTACAGAATAGACTTTAAAGTGTTGCTAACAAATCATGGATAGTTTAGACCCTGAATTCATAAGTTGGGCTCCACGGTCGCAGGTCAGCTCAGAACAAATTGAAAGTCTTAGATGTGCCCAAGTGCAGCCATTTTTAGAACATTTCTCTGTTCATATGTCTATTATTTAGCAATCTGGCACTCAATTTCATAATTTCTCTTTTAATTATATAGTTCTCTCTCTTTTATGTATTTTGTTCTTTCTTTGAAAGTTCCATATATTTCATCCATTAACTTTTTTTTATTGAAATTATATATATATATATATATATGAAGAGTTTCAAAACGCTATAAATCCATTTTTGAAAACAATGATAAGTCATGTTATTTAATTTAATATTTCAAGTAATATCAATAAAATTGCAGTTCGGTTTGATTGAGTAAAGATAAATCAGATAATAATTCCCAGTTACATTTCCATATACAGTACAGTGTGTGTGTGTGTAGAGAGAGTGAGTGAGAGAGAGAAAGTTTGTATTATTTCGTTTCACTTTGTTTTTATTTTTCCTTTGAATGTTTGAATGTTCCTTAAAATAAAGATTGTATTTGGTAGTTTTGAAAATGTATTTTCATTTTCCTCCATGCCGCCCCCTGTGCCTCAGGCCAGATTAATGATCTTGAGCTCCTCAGACCTGTGCTCCGCTGAAAGAATGGCTCCTTACATTTCACAGAACTCTGGCCAATTCACTTCAACACAACTCATGTTAGTTAATACTGTAGGCTTTCTCAAGAAGCAGGCTTTTGTGTGTGTGAGGAAAAAGCAATCCAGGTAGAAAAACGTGCTTGAATTATTCAAGTGTACCACAGGGCAATAGCGAGCCTTTTGAGGAATGTTGCCATATTTTTTCCACAACAATCCACAACATGGAAGAATAATACAGTATTCAGTACAAGTATTTTACTGAATTCGTAGTATTCAGACCCTTTCAAGTTTTCCACATTCAGACTCATCTTGAAATGGATTCAATTCGGGTTTTTTTCTCATCAATCTACACACAATACACCAACACCCCACAAAAAATCAGGTGTTTGGAGTGTTTTGTAAATTTATAAAAAAAATAAAAGTCTGAAATATTCCATTTACATAAGTATTCAGACCCTTTGTTATGACACCTTGAGCTCTGGTGCATACTTCTATCAATGGTCCTTAAAGGGACACCAGGCAACGTTTTTGTGTTAACTCACCTTCGTAAGTCGGTATATGGTTAAATGACTCATTACAGGGCGAATGAAGACTCTCTCGCCCGCCCCTACTGCCTGTAGGAAGAATATCCCGCTTGCAAGTTCAGTGTATCGTACCCGGCGACCGAAGCAGTTTCAGTTTCCATCCTGCATCCACAGCACAGAGGCAGATAACGAAACGCTAGCGATTGTTGCAAAAGTGTGTATAATGGCAGAGCCGGCAAAGAAGCAGCGAAAACCCTTGACGGAAGATGCAAAGAAAAGGAAAAGAGCTTCAGACCGAGCGAGGGGGAGTTTCGTAGAGAAAAAGCATCAGGCTTGCCTGGTGTCCCTTTAAGATGCTTCTACAACTTGATTAGAGTCCATCTGTGCCTAAATTAATTCATTGGCCATTATTAAGACAGGCAGACATCTCTCTACATCTTTCTACGTATGTCAGAGTGAAAACCAAGCCACACGGTCGAGACAATTGTCCGTAGACCTGCAAGACAGGGTTGAGTGAAGACACAGATCTGGGCAAGGATTCAAAAACATTTCTGCAGCATTGAAAGTGCCCAAAAGCACGGTAGCCTCCATCATTCTCAAATGGAAAAGTTTGGAACTAACAGTCTTCCTAGATCTGGCCGCTCAGCCAAACTGAATCCGGGACAAAGGGCCTTGGTCGGACAGGTAACCAAGGACCCAATGGTCACTATGAATGAGATCTAGAGTTCCTTTAAGAAGATGAGAGAAGCATAAAGAAGGACAAACATCAGTGCAGCTTAGTGCCTGGTTTGTTCCACACACAGTGTTGCGAATTGTGGCCAAATAGTTAGTCTTTGTTTCATCAGACTAAATGATTTTACTTCTCATGGTCTGAGAGTCGTTCAGGTGCTTTTTGGGAAACTCCTGGCAGATAATGGCTTCCATCTGGCCACTCTACCATAAAGGCCTGATTGGTGGAGTGATGCACTGATGTTTGTCCTTCTTTACACTTCTCTCATCCTCTCAAAAGAACTCTGGATCTCATTCATAGTGACCATTGGGTCCTTGGTTACCTGTCTGACCTAGGCCCTTCGTTCCGGATCTAGGACGACTGTTAGTTGTTCCAAACTTTTCCAGTTGAGAGTAATGGAGGCTACTGTGCTCTTGGGCACTTTCAATGCTGCAGATTTTTTTTGTATCCTTTTTGTATGCGCACAGTATTAAAATATATTGGGGGGGGGGGGGGTTGCTTTGACACTGTATTCACCATAGGAAAGTTGCACATGCTCTACAGATTATTGTTGTCTAAACAATAGGGATAAATATCAAACAGACTGTATAGAATATAATATACTATAATATACTATAAAATACTACAGTGCTGGCCAAAAGTATTGGCACCCATGCTAAAGTTGACTGAAAAGAGGAATATAAAATCATCTTTTGGAAATTGATCTTAACTTAAGTGAAAAATGAGGAAATATCTAACCTTTAAGGACACCAATTTTCTTTGTGAATGAATAATGTATCATAAATAAATAAATGTTCCTCCTTAAAATACAGGGGTCATAAGTATTGGCACCCCTATGTTAAATTCCCATAGAGACAGGCAGATTTGTATTTTTAAAGGCCAGTTATTTCATGGATCCAGAATACTGGCCTGATGAAGTTACCTTGGCCTTTGGAATTAAAATAGCCCCACATCATCACATACCCTTCACCATACCTAGAGATTGGCATGGGTGTTCCCTTCTTCAGGGGTTCACTCTTTATTACGACAACCCTCTATTACGACATACCGTTATTACGACATCCCTATATTTAGACATGCCCCTACTCCGACTTTTTTTAGTAGCCTACCGCTATTCCGACATTACCAATCCTCATTTTCAAGTTATCTCAGTTCCTGTATCCTGTCAAATTCCAACATCCTAGATGCATGGATGAGCTGTAGTCATGTCATCTGCACCTGCAGTACGGTGTTCATTTTAGGACATCCTCAGACTCAGGTGTCAGACTCAGAAAAACATTGGTCATCTTCAGACAAAACAGCCTCAGCGTCAGAAAAACCTCTGTCATCTTCAGACAAAACTGCATCAGCGTCAGAAAAACCTCTGTCATCTTCAGACAAAACTGCCTCAGCGTCAGAAAAACCAGACTCAGGTGTCAGACTCAGAAAAACATCTGTCATTTTCAGGCAAAACTGCCTCAGCTTCAGAAAAACTTCTGTCATCTTCAGACAAAACTGCCTCAGCGTCAGAAAAACCTCTGTCATCTTCAGACAAAACTGCATCAGCGTCAGAAAAACCTCTATCATCTTCAGACAAAACTGCCTCAGCGTCAGAAAAACCAGACTCAGGTGTCAGACTCAGAAAAACATCTGTCATTTTCAGACAAAACTGCCTCAGCTTCAGAAAAACCTCTGTCATCCTCAGATAAAACTGCTTCAAACCAAACTGAGTCAGGTCTCAGAAAAAACGCTGTCAGAAAAAGTGGAGTCAGGTCTCAGAAAATCAGGTCTCAGAAAAAACGCTGTCAGAAAAAGTGGAGTCAGGTCTCAGAAAAAACACTGTCAGAAAAAGTGGAGTCAGGTCTCAGAAAATCAGGTCTCAGAAAAGTATTAAGTATTAAATAAAGACAAATGTGCTAGGCCATGATGTAATACCATATAATACCATTATAAAACGTTAGCAGTTGTCATTGTCATTGCACAACAATAATAGACAGACATAAAGATAGACAGGTACTTGAAATGTAATGTAACAATAACTGCAGCGTTGTTGAATTCATTTGATATGTGATGTTATCTTAACTTATTTAGAGAAATGTGCCTTGTTGTTGGTACCTGCTATTTCATGTATTATCATAATGGTATTATATGGTATTACATCATGACATAGCACATTTGTCTTTATGGGGGTTTGGGAATAATGATGTGATGATAATGATGCAGGTTTCTTACTGGTAGGTAGTACAACTGGGAAACGGTTAGCAAAAGTAAGAAATAATGGTCCAGGTGTCGTTCTGGACTTTCGTGGTGGAAAAATGCTTAACCCACTTTTCCCTAGCTCATTGAATGTACCGTAATCCTACGAAAAACAAATTATTTTGCTGTATGTAGTACGTAGCTTACAGAATGTGCCTTACAGCAGCTGCTAATGTTACTAGCGAAGTGAGGTTAGCTAAGTTACATCCATGGATTTCCTACAATGTGTATACCATTGGATCACTTTCTACCTTTACTTATCATTTCTACATCTAACCAAGCACCAAATATAACATGCCAGTGACCAGGCTTGGAATTTCACCATTCTGGGGGCAAGGCCACTTGGCCTCCAGTTGGGCATATTTGGTGGGGGGCACAAAGGCCACATGGGCACCAAGGCCAAAGTTAACTATACAGTAGTAGGCTATAAAAATGATCAAAGTTGTATTTAGCCTATTCACTGCAGTAGACCTGCATCATTGTATGAAACATTACAAAAACATGAAACATGACATATTACATATAACTGTAAATCATCTGATCATCTAATAAAAACAGATATCTAGGCTATATATAACATTTATTTTATATTTGGCCTGCTATGAAATCATGTATTGAACAATTTAAATTTAAGCACAGCTCATCTTTAAGAAACTCAAATAGCCTAGATGCATGCTTAGCATTTTGTGATCAGGCTACTTTCACAAACTTTTAGTCAGCTGTCCTCTGATTTACCAATATCTAGGCGATATTTGTAACATTTATTTTGTATTTGGCCCGTTATGAAATCATGTGGAACAATTTAAACACCTTGTAAAACTTAAAGCCCAAATTTGGAGACATCAATGCATGTCGAAATGTACTGCAAATTCAAAACTGGATTACTCTGGAACGGCTAACTGTACAGGGGACTGCTTTACACCTTTATGTTCGGTAAGGTCTGCTGTTTATTCTGATATGTGGTTTGTCATGTGTTAAAAGAAGGGTTCGTAAAGTATTCCACCGAGATGAATGGGTAGGGCGATCATGGACGCAAAACCTTCAGTAGAATGTATGATTAAATTGAATTATATTATTTACTTTACTCGCGAACCGTTCAACACAGCAATTATCGGCTAACATTGTTTAAAAGCTGAGATGCTCTTTCATGTGACATCACTTGTGATGTCTGTGTGATGAATAGGCTACTTCGCGAGTAGTTCAACTGAGAAGAATGGGTGAATTTGGACGCACTTTCTTGCGATGTCACTTTCTCCACTGCGTAAAAGACTAAATGAATTTGCGCTGTGAATGCTAAGATTATTTTGACAGGCCGCAGGCTAAATAAAAATCGCTATTAATAGGACACAAAGCAGAATATTGAAAGAAGGGGGCACCAAGGCCACCGTGGCCTGTAAACCTATGATTTTCAAAGGGGCTTCACGGCCAACGCAAGGGGCTACCACGGCCGTCGTGGCCGCCGTGAAATTCCTACCCTGCCAGTGACAGAATAACGTATTAAGCATAATATTAAACTCACCGTTCTGTATCCGTCGTCTTCTTCTGTCCCCACAATAACTTTTCATTTGAGACTTTTTCGTCTGACTCTGTTTTTTCTGACAGCGTTTTTTCTGAGACCTGATTTTCTGAGACCTGACTCCACTTTTTCTGACAGCGTTTTTTCTGAGACCTGACTCCAATTTTTCTTACAGCGTTTTTTCTGAGACCTGATTTTCTGAGACCTGACTCCAATTTTTCTGACAGCGTTTTTTCTGAGACCTGACTCCACTTTTTCTGAGGCAGTTTGGTTTGAAGCAGTTTTATCTGAGGATGACAGAGGTTTTTCTTACGCTGAGGCAGTTTTGTCTGAAGATGACAGAAGTTTTTCTGAAGCTGAGGCAGTTTTGTCTGAAAATGACAGATGTTTTTCTGAGTCTGACACCTGAGTCTGTTTTTTCTGACGCTGAGGCAGTTTTGTCTGAAGATGACAGAGGTTTTTCTGACGCTGATGCAGTTTTGTCTGAAGATGACAGAGGTTTTTCTGACGCTGAGGCTGTTTTGTCTGAAGATGACCGATGTTTTTCTGAGTCTGACACCTGAGTCTGAGGATGTCCTAAAATGAACACCGTACTGCAGCTACATCAACAATCCACCCGCCATCCACTCCAAACAATGTTTTTCCCAATAATTGATATCGGCACACATTTCAGTCAAAACCTTAGGTGATTTTGAACTGGCCATGTGAATAAATGTTACACATTATATGTAAAACACAGGTAGCTCTCCTCATTTTATTCTCTAAGCTCTCAGGGGGGGAAACGGTCGGAAACTCCATGCATCAAACAAACTGTGCGTGCAGGCCACCTATTAGCCTAATTCATTAATGGCCGTCAAGCAATGGCCAATTGCGCAAAGACAGGCGGAATTCTTGCTCCAGTAGCCTAAACCACTTCAGTGAACGTTCAAATAACCCCCAGAGTTCAGTGTCCATCAGGGTGTTCAAACTGCGTGTGCGATATATTCAAGTAGCTTATATTGCATTTTAGAGGACAATGATAAAGCCATGTGCAACGCATTCTGGCTTGCCAGCAGGTTGGATAAACTCAATTTACTACACATTATCACCCGGAGAGAAGAAATACTCTTTTCTGATTGGCTGGCGGGGTGGCCTTTAATTCTGAATAACAGGACACCGTTCCATATCAATGCTTATGAATGGTAACTATAACAACCATAGTAGGACGACGGTTGCAGCGCTCTAGAATCTTTTGGTTGCAGGCTTCCCAACAATGGAATCAACTGTAAACAAGCTAACTGTCCATGCTAAAGTTGTACAACAAGCTGAACTAGTGAGCTTCTTTTTAAACAGAACCGCGTGTTTACAGTGTTTACAGTGGCAACCGGGTGATAAGCGGGATAACGGCCTTCGAGGTGTGTCCAGTTATACGGAATTAATGGACTTGGGCGGAGGCAACTCCGCAACTCCGCTGCGCGTCGGGGAGTTTTTGCCCCTCGCCCTCGTCCATTAATTCCGTATAACAGGACACCTCGGCGGCCGTTATCCCTTACATAATGTAGGCTAGGAATATATCTTTTATATGTCATGCGTGCAGTTGTTGAATTGCACATAACATGTCTGCATATTTATTTAGTCTTCTTTCTCTCGAATAGGCTAGCGCATGCATTATCATGGCCCTATAATTGTGCAAAGACAGGCGGGATATCCGACGCTCCAGTAGCCTGAACCACTTCACAACGAACGTTCAAATAACCCCCAGAGTTCAGTGTCTATCAGTCCCAACATTTAGAAACATAATCGAAAAGTCCAAGCGTGAATTGGGTGTGTTTTGATTTTGAGAGAGACTGGAGAAGGGCCGTATGTCTCACAGCAACTGCGATAACCTTGTTTTTTGAAGGCTATCCTAACCTCAAATATCCACATCTAATGAGGGTCGGCGACTATCCAATACCCAATAGCCTACTATTTGCAATACCCTCGATATGAATATTATTGGAAAGTTTAGTTTATGGCCGTTCGTGTGAGTACAATAACTTAATTTTGTACATTTTACCAAAACGACTGGTTTCGCCTTGCAGGGTCACATTTCATTTGTTGTCTTATCTTTTTTTATTCAAAACAATTCGTAATAATATTGACAATAACAATAACAAAATAACAATTCGTGAAAATTAATGTTAATGCCGCCACTTCGACAATTAGACGCCAATGTCTAAGTAGCGGTATGTCGGAATAGCAGCATGTAGGCTAACCGGTGTTATTTCAGTTAGCCAGCTAATAGGCTAACTGAAATAACACCCATGCCAATCTCTAGGTATGGTGAAGGGTATGTGATGATGTGGGGCTATTTTAATTCCAAAGGCCAAGGTAACTTTATCAGGATGCACAGTATTCTGGATCCATGAAATAACTGGCCTTTAAAAATACAAATCTGCCTGTCTCTATGGGAATTTACAATAGGGGTGCCAATACTTATGACCCCTGTATTTTAAGGAGGAACATTTATTTATTTATGATACATTATTCATTCACTAAGAAAATTGGTGTCCTTAAAGGTTAGATATTTCCTAATTTTTCACTATTCCTATTTCCAAAAGATGATTTTATATTCCTCTTTTCAGTCAACATTAGCATGGGTGCCAATACTTTTGGCCAGCACTGTATAATATACTATATAGTCTATGGGGGCAAAAACTAAATGCTGAATGAAAACCTTTAAATTCCCTCACACATCATCCAACAGTCCTGCACTTTAAATTCCCTCACACATCATCCAACAGTCCTGCACTTTAAATTCCCTCACACATCATCCAACAGTCCTGCACTAAACATTGCTGTCTCCATGTTCTACCTGGATTAATTGTGTTTATAATGTGGTTAGAGATGCCTCAGTCTGATTCCATTTTGATGAACGATAAATGAAGTCTTTACCAACCAACACAACGACGACTAAGAAGCCCTTTCATCATTGTATGCGCCAAACAAGGACTGTTTGTTTCAGAAAATCTCTTGTTTACCTTCAATCCAACTATAGCTTTAATCAGCTAAACTGTAGGCTATACTGTACTGAAAGGCTGTACTGAAATATGCCACTCACTCCTTGAACTGAAAACAATTCTATCCTTAGGGATCTAACCTCAAGCTGGGGTGTGTTTAGGCAAATGTACTGGCTAACAAAGCATACACTCACTCAACACTCCATACTTTACTCCACAGAGTACAAACACAAAGACTGTGACAAAAATACTTTTATTTATTAATCTTTTTATTACTCCATTTGAATGCTGTAAATTACTGCAGTGAATAACTGAATTACTGGAATGAAATGTAATGCTAAAGAAAACACAACAGAATATGTTCAGCATGTTCATGTTCAGCATTCTCCCAACATAAACACACACACAAATCATTTAATAACAAAACAAAAATGTTTGCAAAAAAGGAGACCTTATGACTCAGCAAACAATATGCAATGAAAAGTCTCTTCACAATGATAAACATCCTCTAGGGGAGGCCGAGGTGAGGGCAGCGCTCCTGTCTGATCGGAGTCTCTACACACAGGTGAGTTCACCTGTCGCCTTCGCATTCAAACAAACTCGGGTTCTTCGTGTCAGGTAATTCTCCTGGTACCCCACCCCTTTAGCCCTCTCCTCTGCACCACCCGTGAAGCCATGGGGTGTGTGTGTGTGTGTGAGGGGGTGTATAGGCCTGCAACAGGGAGGGTCTATCTTCACCCCTGGGGGGCATTCATGGGGCAGTTTGCGGGTTCCGAGGGGCTACTTGTGCCGGAAGCGCTTGAAGAGAGGGTGCAGGTGTTTCCCTGCAGCTGCAGCTCTGCTGCCCCTTCCAGAGTGGTACTCCATGTAGACGGCGTCATCTGCCCCAGACATGGAGCTCATCGCACCTGGCCGCCGCGAGAACTGTGACAGAGAGGGGAGGATAGAGAGAGAGAGGAGAGAGAAAGAGGGGAGGATAGAGAGAGGGGAGAGGAGAGAAAGAGGGGAGGATAGAGAGAGGAGAGAGAGAGAGAGGGGAGGATAGAGAGAGAGATAGTAAGACAGAGAGAAGGAGAGAGAGGGAGGGAGAGAGAGATAAAGAGAGAGCGAAGGAGAGAGAGGGAGGGAGAGAGAGAGAGAAGAAAAAGCAGTATGTCAGATCGAGCAATGGAGGAGCAACAATGCTGAATGTCAATACAAACACAACGCAAAGCAACACTCTGAGTGGAGTCCACAGGGGTAGTGGCCGCTTGGGACAGTAGTGCTTGGGATAATGCTTGGGACAGGCTCGACACAGAGGTGCGGAATCCACAGGGGTAGTGCCCGCTTGAGACAGGCTCGACACAGAGGTGCGGGGTGTGCGGATTTGAGTACCTGAGGCCTCCCGATGCCCATCTCTCCGCTGACCACCTCGTCCTCAGCGTCCAGGTCGGAGGCGGCGATGACCTTCTGCAGGAGCAGCTGCTGCTCGTCACGCGTGGAGAACATCAACTCTTCCTCCTCCATGCCCGCCATCTTAGTGATCACCTGGGGAGGACAGACCAGACCAGACCAGGGGGGGTTAGTGATCACCTGGAGACGAGGGGGGGTTAGTGATCACCTGGGGGGGGGGGGGTTAGTGATCACCTGGAGACGAGGGGGGGTTAGTGATCACCTGGGGGGGGGGTTAGTCATCACCTGGGGGAGGACAGGCGAGACAAGGGGGGGTTACTGGCGGCAATACAATACTTACTTATTATTTACTTACTGAAATACTTATTGGACAAAAGTACCATACATAAATACCATACATAAACACCATAAACTTACTACTAAATAGTAAAGGAAATGCACAAAATTCAGACATGAAATCTACCCAATAATGAGCACAATAACATAAAATTATTTATTATAGTAAAATATTAAAATGGAGAATATACAAATAATATGGTTGATGTTATCAGTGCAACCATGGAAGGGACAAGCACAAAATCGGAGACCTAAAATCAAACTCACCCCACCAATAATTAGTGTAATAAAAATATGGACAAAATATGGGGCATTCACTGAAGAGATTTGCTAAACACAATATTTTCATTAATTATAAGTTCATACTTTAATGTTACTTTTTACAGTTTTGCTATGACCTCTTTGGAAAAGAAATAATACATTTTTTAACTAAAAACAAACCAGACAAAGAGAGATCAAGCCCATGAGAGAGCGAGAGGGGAGGGAGAGAGAGAGAGAGAGAGAGAGAGAAGAGAGAGAGAGACGTGTGGCACGTGTGTCTCATATAACGTGTGGTAAGTGCTCAACTTTCTCCTGCTGAGCTCAAGCAGCCTCTGGCTCTTAAGACCAACGTGAGACCAACACCTACCCGCCCTGGCAAGCCTTTCTGTCTGGTCCTTTTGGGTCGCTCACCCTGCATATTACATGAACACTAATCATAACAACCTTTTAGGCCATTCACACCAAGAACGACTCCTAGAGCAATACTTTTTTTGCCATTATCGTTATAGTTCTTATGAATGTCAATGTCCACACATGAACAATAACAATAATAACATGGAGAATGATATCGGCAGGTTGGGGTTATTTCAGTTATCGTTATAGTTGTCATTCTTTGTGTAAATGGCCCCTTCAGACTTCCCAGAAAACTGTGTTTGCTATAACAGTAAACATATTCTTTCTTCCCACTCTGTCGGTCTCCCTCTCATACTGTACACTTTCACTGACTAAAAAGCTGAATTTCCATGACCTGCGATGAACAGAAAAAACAGGCCACCTTTGGTCTGAGCAAACAACCAGCCACAGTATCTTAAACATCAATTTGTTTGTGCTTTATGTACGAACTCAGATATTTTCTTCAACTTAAGTTTGGACTGCTTAAATATAGTACACAATTATGATTACATACCTCTAATAATGGCCTAATGCATTATTAATTTGCCTGAAGTCATTGTCAGGGTTCCCACTCTAAGTCAAATGTAAAATGATTTTTCCCTGACAAAAAAAAACTGAATTTCCATGACTTACTATACAATGAATGGCACAGTATACTGACCAATGATTTCAGAGCAGCCGTGCAGCATTCAAGAATCTTTTACTTTTTTAGAGCGGGAGATGAATAAATGGGCATTGAATAATCAAAGTTGGGCAAGCAGTAAAGCTAATAACCAGATATACACCAATTATGCATGGAAATATTTGTATTGATGTATTTTTATGTAAATTTTACTGCTACAACAAAAAACTGCTACAACAAAATCCCCTGATATTCCATGACTGCCCCAAAAATTATAAAATTCCCTGATTTTCCATGTCTAGAATAGACTTTCCAAAATTCCATGATATTCCAGAAATTCCATGACCCGTGGGAACCCTGGATTGCAAATTGTTGACAAGCAAGAGATGTAGTCCAATGCAGAAAAATACTGCACAGAAAACATGGCTTTTGATTAATTCCTTGGTAAATTTAAACATTCTACAAACAAAATTCCCTGATGTTTATGACTTGGCCGCAAAAAAATTATCAAATTCCATGCCATGACCTTCCATGTCTAAAACAGACTTTTTAAAATTCCATGATATTCCATGACCCATGGGAGCCCTGTGCTCTCTCTCTCTCTCTCTCTCTCGCTCTCCTTCCCCAGAGGATGACAGTGAAGTGAGTGTGTCAAGGGGGGGAAGCCCAGACCTTGAAGCTGTAGCCCTGGTCGACGAGGAAGCGCTGTCTCTTGGTGGAGTAAGCCATCTCCTGAGTGTCCTGGGACACCAGTGAGTAGAAGTAGGCGTTGTACTCCTCAGCCACCATCCCTACAGTAAACAAGGCCAGGAGGGGTGTCGTCAACAACAACCACCACCAACAACAACAACATCATCACACACAAAAATAACTATAATAACAAGAGCAGGAGGGGTGTCCTCAACAACAATGTACACAATAACAAAACTCAACATTTAACATCAATAATATCAACATAGACATTTAACATCAATAATATCAACATAGATATTAAGTTTAAAAAGCAATACAACTTACATTATTATGTTATATTGTTGTAAACAATTATAATAAAACAATAATATACAAAATATTTTGTATAAGAAATGTAATCCTTCATAGATCTGGAAAGTAAACGAATCCAGTCTTTTCATGCCATCTAATCTCTCCACACAGCCGAGCCGCTAATCCACAGTTCAGTTAGATCAGGCATGAACGCTCCGCTGCGCCAGGCTCCGAGCATGTGAACGAGTGTGATGCCTGGAAAGCTCCGGGAACGACTGACTGCTCGACTGAAAGCCCCGGCACTAAGATTAGCTAGTCAGAGGCTTAAACTCCTTAACAGATATTACGGATGCCGGAGGGTTACCTGGTTTGGCCCTCCAGATTTACGGGTTTACAGGTTAAGGATGTCTTAGGGCTATCTGGTTTCACCACTCGCGGTTTACCTGGTTTAACCCCAGAGCTACCCGATTTCACCTCTGCAGTGAACCTGTTTGCACATTTGAATGCCCATCTGCAGGGTCCTGTACCCCTGTGATCGCTTGGTGCCCGAGGGGGCACAATATGACTGCAGATGCTGCATATAAATATTGCTGGATTTAAACATATAAAGCAAAGGAATGCCTAGAGGAGTCACTCCATTCAGTATGGATAATTAAAATTCAGTGTTTTCAACTTAATGAGGAAAAAAAACCTCACTGAACAAAACAATAAAAAAAAAGGTGGTGCACTATGTATTTATGAAAAAGGCAAATATCGTTGGACACTTTTCCGCTTTGAGTTGAACTTTTTTTCAATTGGAGGCACTCAGCCGTTCTGGACGCTTAAGCAGTGCACGGCGCTTATTGCGGTCTGATCGCGGGCTGATCGCGGGCTCACCCTTCTTGGCACGGAGGACTCTGCCGAGTCTCTGCGCTTCCTGTCTCCGGGAGCCGCCGTGAGACGAGATCTGGATGAGAACATTCGCTTCGGGCAAGTCAAAGGAGGTGTCACCCACCTGAGAGATGGAGAATGAGAGAGAGAGAGAGAGAAGGAGGAGAAAGGGGGGGGGGGGGGGGAGTAGGTGAAAAGGCCACTGGTAGGGAATATGCCTTGCCATTTTTGTTATTGAATGTACATAGATAGAGAGACAAAGAGAAAAGGAGAGAGAGAAAGAGAGAGTGTGAAAGAGAGAAAGAGACAGAGAGAAAAAAAGAGAAAGAGTGAGTGAGTGAGTGTGTGAGAGAGAGAGAGACAGACAGAGAGAGAGACAGAGAGAGAGTGAGTGAGTGTGAGAGTGAGAGAGAGAGACAGAGAGAGAGACAGAGACAGAGAGAGAGAGAGTGAGAGTGTGTGAGAGAGAGAGAGAGGCCATCATGACACGTGTCCACTACAGTTTCTCCTTCTCAGCTCACACAGCTCTGGCCTCCAGGCCAACGTGAGGACTCCCACCTGCCCTTCCTGGCTCTTGCACTTCCTGGCACCAGAGCCCAAGCTCATTACTCCACACTCATGTGGTCTCCTGTGGCGTGTAAGCCCCCTCTTCACCATCTCTCTTTCCAGGAAATCAAACTGTTCTAAACTAACAAACTAACAATCGGGCATAGCAACAATAACTAAGGGGGTGTGGCTTTTGCCATCGGTCAATTTCTGAGGAACAGCATTAAACTCTCTGTTGGACATCAGACTTCCCATCAGAAATGGAACTGGTTTATTTGTGTAAAAAAAAAAAAAAGGGCTGAAATTCCAACTACTCAAATCAAACAAAAATTTCACATGCACTCATACTTTTAGAAGTACAGTTAAAGGCGCTGCTGGGTAACGTCACTTCTGTTGACATTCAAACTAAACAGAAAGCTAGCTCGCTACTTCCTCCCCCTCCCTCCTGTGCAATTGAAACTCTACTAAACGTGCATCTCATCAGTGATTTGCTGGAACAGTTTATGTTTTTATGGGCAAGGTTTGCCCAAGTTGTTTTGTGGCCGTTTTTGGAGCCTGGGTTGTCCACAGAGATCGTGTTTTTTTACAGTGTATTCAGGACACAGGCAGCTAGCGGATGGTGAGGTGACGTTTGCTGTAAGTGACAAAAAATGTTTTAGCCTAAAAAACATATGGCATCGCTTAGAGCACCTTTAAGAACAAAATTATTCATACCCCTGGTAAATATTGAAAATGACACTGCCACATGGTTAAAGGTTGTAAGACAATGTGGTAGAAAAATGGAATTAATGGAATTGGAAAAAAATGGAATTTTTTTTTTACATTTTTATGAAAAATGGCATGTCCACAATTATTCATGAATGAATGAATGAATGAATGAATATATAAATGTTGGTTAGTGTTGGTTGGGGTCAGGTTTACCTCTCATTTGGCCGCAAACTTCCAGTGAACATCTGGTGACAAACCTAATTTGCATATGACATTGCTGCAATTTGTTCGGTCCTGTTTGAACCAACTAAATTCCTCTCCCTTCTTCTCACCATTAACCAGGCACTATTGGTTCTCATCTCTATAGGGTTGGTAAAGCACAGGCACTATTGGTTCTCATCTCTATAGGGTTGGTAAAGTACAGGCACTATTGGTTCTCATCTCTATAGGGTTGGTAAAGTACAGGCACTATTGGTTCTCATCTCTATAGGGTTGGTAAAGTACAGGCACTATTGGTTCTCATCTCTATAGGGTTGGTAAAGTACAGGCACTATTGGTTCTCATCTCTATAGGGTTGGTAAAGTACAGGCACTATTGGTTCTCATCTCTATAGGGTTGGTAAAGTACAGGCACTATTGGTTCTCATCTCTATAGGGTTGGTAAAGTACAGGCACTATTGGTTCTCATCTCTATAGGGTTGGTAAAGCACAGGCACTATTGGTTCTCATCTCTATAGGGTTGGTAAAGCACAGGCACTATTGGTTCTCATCTCTATAGGGTTGGTAAAGCACAGGCACTATTGGTTCTCATCTCTATAGGGTTGGTAAAGCACAGGCACTATTGGTTCTCATCTCTATAGGGTTGGTAAAGCACAGGCACTATTGGTTCTCATCTCTATAGGGTTGGTAAAGTACAGGCACTATTGGTTCTCATCTCTATAGGGTTGGTAAAGTACTGTATGTCATTACGGCCAATATTACAGCTGAATTTTACCATTATTCCTGACCTTCAGTTACAGCGGGGAAAATAAGTATTGAACACGTCAACATTTTTTTCAGTAAGTATACTTCCAATGATGCTACTTGCATGAAATTTTCACCAGACATTAGTATTAACTCAGATAACCCACTCATATAAAAAATCCAAACATTACAGTCCATAGGTAGAGTTATGTGTAATAAAGTGGAATGACACAGGAAAAAAGTATTGAACACGCCTGCTGAAATTTCTTAAATACTTTGTGGAAAAGCCTTTATTCGTAATGACAGCTTCAAGGCATTTCCTGTATGACGAAACTAACCAGTTACAGTGTTCTGGTGTGATTTTGGCCCATTCTTTTCAACAGATAGTCCTTTAATATTGAAGATTCCAGGGGTCCCTCTCGTGAATCCTGATCTTTAGTTAACTTCCAAAACTGTTCAATTGGATTGAAGTCAGGGCCTTGATTTCCTTACTCTGAAACCAATTGAGAGTTTCCTTTGCTGAATGGTTTGAATCATTGTCCTGCTGGAAGGTCTAGCCATGTCTCATCCTCATCATCCTGGTCGATGGTCAAGATTCTCCCAGACCAAAATGACTCAATTCATCATTCCTTCAACTGTATGAAGTCTGCTAGTACCATGAGATGAAAAACAGCCCATACCATAATGCCACCACCTCCAAACCTCACTGTTGGTTGGGTATTTTTAGGGTGATGCACAGTGCCATTTCTCCTCCAAATATGGTGTGTAGTATGACATCCAAAAAGTTCAATTTTGCTCTCGCCTGACCAGAAAACATTCTCTCAGTATTTCATAGGATTGTCCAAATGTTGTGTAGCAAACTTTCAACGAGCTTTGACATGTTTTTCTTCAGCAATAGAGTCATGCGGGATGAGTGTGCATAGAGGCCATGGCGGTGGAGTGCATTACCTATGATTTTCTCTGTAACAACTGTACCAAGTCTTTCTGGAGCTTTCTCCGAGTGGTCCTTGGCTCTTGGGCTACTCTTCTGACTATCCTTCTGACTTCCTGGTCAGAAATCTTGCAAGGAGATCCTGTGCATGGCCAGTGATGATGCAGTGATGTTCCTTCCACTTGCAGATAATGGCTCCAATACTGCTTGCTGGATGCTTCGGAAGTTTTGATGGTCATCTGTAACCAGTTCCATGGATATGTTTTGCAAAAATAAGGTTGCAAAGGTCTTGGGAGAGCTCTTTGCTTTTACCCATTATGAAATGTTTCTTGTTTGACACCTTGGTAACAAAAAACCTTTTTATAGCCCACCAGTATGTACTAACCCAGCTTATATCAATTTTCACAGATAGGAGGGATAATTTATCTAACTACTTATAGATTCCAGTTTGTTCTTTGCCATTTCTTGCCTTTGTGTACTGCTTTTTCTTAGCGTGTTCAATACTTTTTCCCTGTGCCATTCCACTTTTTTACTCATAACTCTACTTTTAGACATTAATGTTTGGATTTTTATATATGTGTGGATTACCTAAGTTAATACTAATGTCCGGTGAAAATTTCATGCGAATAGCCTCACTGGAAGTATACTTACTGAAAAAAATGTTGACGTGTTCAATACTTATTTTCCCCGCTGTATATCACCGTGGTAATACCTGGATCCTTAAGAAAGAACCACAACACACGGAACCAACTATGAATGTTGCCAATTCATTTCTCAAAAATATGCAATATCTGGATGTAAGACTTTTAAGGCCTAAAATTGAGATGATTACATTTTAGACTTTTTAAGATGCCGCAGCAACCGTGTTACTTGTGGCTCTTAACGACTTTGTGGAAGTGGTGGTCCAAGGTTACCTTGGAGATAAAGATGGTGGTGGTCCAAGGTTACCTTGGAGATAAAGATGGAAAGATGGTGGTGGTCCAAGGTTACCTTGGAGATAAAGATGGTGGTGGTCCAAGGTTACCTTGGAGATAAAGATGGTGTTGATCTTGGGATTGTGTTTGAAGTTCTGTAGAATCTGCATGCGCTCCCCTTGCGACGTGGGTCCATAGATGTAAGGTCTGCCAGGGGGAACGAAAGACAATAAATGGTGACCACTAGGACATGGACGTCCTGAAGTGGTTCAATCCCATTCGAAGGGAACCCCAAAGGCAGTTGACCGTCACTACACGACTGCAGGCCAGAGGCAAACATGGCCATAGAAAGCATCATCACACAAAGGAAGAGGTAGGACTTACTGTATATATATATTACACTGATAATACATTATATCAACATAATACACAGACATCATATATAAACATGTTACACTGGTATTACTTTATATCTAAATATTACACTGACTTTACATTATTATTACTCTTCTGACACGGACCAGCAGACTTGTTAAATGAATAAAGACATTTCTCCAAAAAACATTTAAAGGTCCAGTATGTAGGAAATAATGGAAAATAAACTGTAACCATTCCAAAAATGATCACCATATGTTGTCAGAGAGTGAGGAAACACGATGAATTGAAGTAATGGCTTATTTGACAACATTACTCTAACCCGTGAAACCCCGTAAAACCCACGAAAAAAAATCAGTTACGGGGCGGAATCTCTTGGAATTTTCGTTTATGGTTTGAACGATTAATTCTAGAATAGCGTATTAATAATGGGCTAGCGCGTCCTCCTATTTGGGTTGCCAAATTAGCAAAGGCCAACTGTCAACAGCTGTCAGTTGTAGTCATGAACGCCTACAAGAGGCAGGCAAATTTCCAAAATTAAAACAAGAAACAAATTAAGTGGACATCGGAGGAGCTTCCTGAGATGGTGACGTCTTCGTCAAACTAAGAATATCAAGTCTGACGCAGAGCTGGCCATATTTCTCCACAACAGGTAGCCTATGCTAAACTTCTAAAATCTGCATCGCTAACTTCAGCTAAATATGTTACGTTGGTTAGAGAGGTATTTTTTATTTTCACTGTTTCCGTAATGTGTAGCTGGGTCATGGTTGAAGAAACGTTAAAGCAGCTGCAGGTCAACTAACGTTAGCTAAGTCTTTATTACATCTGGCAACCCAGAAGAGGCTCGCGTCTGGTAGTCTTGAGAACGTTCACCAGTGTTTTGATTTTGGCCTACAGAACGTTCGTTAACAATCCTACAAATCGCACCTTTAAAGACATTTCTGTTTTTTTATTTTTTTATTTTGTTGTTGTTTTGTGACCTCTGCTGCTAAAAGAAATAGTTCTTCACGCAAAAAGTTTGTTGTGTTTCACGTTACATGATAATACTATAATATTTATGTTTTTAAAAAAAATAAATAGAGAGTTTATAGCAAAGATTTTTGATTTATAGCTTAATAAATGAAGAAGTAGTTCTTTTAAACAGCCTTCATCTTCGTTGTTTTATAAAAAAGTATGCATCACTGTCAACATGGTCCTACTTGACTCTCTGCGGCTACGGAGTAGAGCTGCTCGGATAAGCCACTTCATTCATTCAATCTCACACCTCCTTCCCTCTCTTAGCCCAACCAACTCAAGCATGTGTGTGTCCTCATAGGCCCTAGGAACTTAATTCATTCAATCTCACACCTCCTGTGTGTTTGCAGCATGTGTGTGTTTGCAGCATGTGTGTGTCCTCATAGGCCCTAGGAACTTAGGGGTTTCGTAGAAACGGCAAAGCTGCTGTAGACTTACTACGAACTAACAGACTGATTAGTGCTGCACGCTGCACGCTCAATAAGGCCCAATAAGGTCTCTCTAAAATAAGGTCTCTCTAAGTCCGGAAAACCCTGCAACAGAGCGGACCGTACACATCAGCGCTGACCAGTAGAAAACAAATAATAAACAACAAAACAACCCAACCCCCCACCCCCTTAAACTTTGTCATATTGTGGGCAGGGTAGGAATTTCATGGCGGCCACGACGGCCATGGCCGTCGTAGCCCCTTGCGTTGGCCGTGACGCCCCTTTGAAAATCAGAGGTGTACAGGCCACGGTGGCCTTGGTGCCCCCTTCTTTAAATATTCTGCTTTGCGTCCTACTAATAGCGATATATATTAAGCCTATGGCCTGTCAAAACAATCTTAGCATTCACAGCGCAAATTACGCAGTGGAGAAAGTGACAGCGCAAGTAAGAATGTCCAAATTCACCCATTCTTCTCAGTTGAACTACTCGCGAAGTAGCCTCATCACACAGACATCACAAGTATCACATGAAAGAGCTTTTTTTGTCGCCTAGATATAGGTAAATCAGAGGACAGCTGACTAAGAGTTTGTGAAAGTAGCCTTAATGATCACAAAATGCTAAGCATGCATCTAGGCTATTTGAGTTTCTTAAAGCTGAGCTGTGCTTAAATTCAATAC
>NW_027468689.1:2470173-2495173 GCF_046254945.1 Alosa pseudoharengus | reverse complement strand
ATTAAGGAGACATGGATCTTCTCGCTGTGTATTATTTAATAAAAGAGTTTGTGTCTGAGCTGAAGACTCTGAAACATCATTCTGTCTCCACCAACATGCTAACATTAGCAAATGGAAACACTGACTTCTTGGTGGCTTAACTCACCTCGATCTCCTTTATCTCGTTTCCCCATGCTGTCGGTTAAAACTAACACAGGACTTTATAATGACAGTTTTTGTTAAACTCCTATTTTACGAGAGAATTGAGAGTACACCCATGGCCGTGAACTACTCCGCACGCATTAGAAACGACGTATGACATGAGAGTGATGTTGAGTGGAGTGATTTCCTGTTAAAAGCATGAAAATACTAAATCAAAATAAAAGTCCGTTCCAATTCTGCCAGAAAACATCAAACGTTTACTCTGAATGAATGGGGTGGTGTTGGAGATGGTTAAATTAATTAATTTAATGCATATATTCATTCATTTAATTAATTTATATCTGATAAATATATTTCAGCACACTGTAAAGCCATATATTTTCTTAAGCATATTGCAGTTCTGTAACTACCAATGCCTATATGTTTAGCATATTGCAGTTCTCTAGGTACCAATGCCTATTTGTTTAGCATATTGCAGTTCTGTAAGTACCAACGCCTATATGTTTAGCATATTGCAGTTCTGTAAGTACCAATGCCTATATGTTTAAGTCCTGTTCAATGGTTTGTACTTGTACATTCACCAGTATATGCTCCCAAGTTATAGTTTATTTACCGTGACGTTTCGGGCCAACTCAAGCCCTTCATCAGCCTGAAGGGCTTGAGTTGGCCCGAAACGTCACGGTAAATAAACTATAACTTGGGAGCATATACTGGTGTTGCGGACTTTTTTCCCCTCTCTCTCATCGTAAGTGTTTTGTCCAGCACCCAGGATTAGATCGGGATGTGCGTGCGTTTTTTCCTCTTTATACTTGTACATTCACCTCTAAATAGTGCAATAACAGTTGCAGTTTTGTTTGCCACAAAGGAAAGAGACAAAGTGTTTATATGAAAGCCATAGTACCGGTAATATGTTGAAATGTTTGCCTGAAAGCCTCTTCAGACCAAGCTGAGGCATCATTGTGTCTCATAGACAACAGGGGGCACATATGATTGTTTTGTGAGAGTGTATGTGAACGGGTACAATTTGGTTAAACTTTCAACTTGACCTGAAAGTCCACAATTCATACTGACTACATGCTAAAGAGCTGTTACAAAAGATGCTAAATCCATTCATTAATGCTAAATCTATGCACCATAATTATCACCTTCCACACTGTCAAGATCACAAACCAGCCATTTTACTATGAAAGAATTTTTATTACATTTATGTACAAAACACATTAACACGATGCTGTCTGGAATGCTGGGATAACGCTGGCGTGTCCTCTTCAGGGTTCTGGCGACCCCGTCCTCTGGCCTGGCTCCTCTGCTGAGGTGTGAGGCGACGCTGACGCCAGAAGGTAACGCACGGACCACTGGACCATCTCAGGAGGAACGCTGCAAACACCAACACACAGGCTTCAGCTAAGGGCTCGTTCACACCAGTGATGATAACTAGAACTATAACGATAAAAGCACCCACACCAGTGATGATAACTATAACTATAACGATAAAAGCACCCACACTGACCAACGATGTGGAAAGCCTGTCCTCGTGGTGATCAATGTGAGGTCTAACATTTGATGGATTCTGATTGGATGTCATTTTTTTATCGTTCTCAAAATTGCGCTGAAAGTGATCCCAAATGATATTGTTCTTCATGTGGTTATCGTTGGAGGGGATGAGGTGTACGAGGGGAAATGTGAGAGATATATTCTGCACTTACGTGAAGCGGCCCAGGGCACACATATCCTGCACGGAGGCCTGATATTTGTAGTAAAACGCAGAACCGTCTTTGTGAACCTGGGAAAGAACAGAGAACATGCATGAGCTTGAGTGAACAGTGAGAGAACAGCAGAGACACTTAAACCAGCAGGCAACCAGCAGCAGAGAGAACGCAAGAGTGAAGTCCAGCCAAGGGACACGAGGATGGAGAAACAGGGGGCGCTGTGCCGCAACTGGCTACACAACCACAATAACACACCCCAGTACCCGAGTGCCCACTGAAACCACAATAACATACCCCAGTGCCCACTGAAACCACAATAACATACCCCAGTGCCCACTGAAACCACAATAACATACCCCAGTGCCCACTGAAACCACAATAACACACCCCAGTGCCCACTGAAACCACAATAACACACCCCAGTGCCCACTGAAACCACAATAGGGCCCGAGTGCCCACTGAAACTTGGGCAGCCGTGGCCTACTGGTTAGCGCTTCGGACTTGTAGCCGGTTGCCGGTTCGAACCCCGACCAGTAGGCCACCGCTGAAGTGCCCTTGAGCAAGGCACCTAACCCCTCACTGCTCCCCGAGCGCCGCTGTTGTTGCAGGCAGCTCACTGCGCCGGGATTAGTGTGTGCTTCACCTCACTGTGTGCTGAGTGTGTTTCACTAATTCACGGATTGGGATAAATGCAGAGACCAAATTTCCCTCACGGGATCAAAAGAGTATATATACTTATACTGAAACCACAATAGGGGCCGAGTGCCCACTGATACCACAATAGGGGCCGAGTGCCCACTGATACCACAATAACACACCCCAGTGCCCACTGAAACCACAATAGGGGCCGAGTGCCCACTGATACCACAATAGGGGCCGAGTGCCCACTGATACCACAATAGGGGCTGAGTGCCCATGGAGACGCGGCTCAGTCGGGTCATTTCCTGATCCCACCACATCTCTCCCCCACTTGCTTCCTGTGCATCTATTCACTGTCCTAGAACATAAAGGCAAAAAGGCCCAAAAATACACTTTAACACAAAAAAAACACTCATACCCAGCTCTGCTCGGAAGGTGAGGCGAACATGCGCCGCTTGGGTTGACTTGCTGCCTTGTTGTGGTTACTTCCTGTTTGCTGTGTTTGCGCTATCCATGACGGGGGGCTCCTGGGAGCTTTGGTGTCGTCCTCCTCCTCTGGAGTTGGACGAGGGGTAGAACGCTTGCTGCTGAGCTGGGAGGGGCTTATCCCCAGGGGCAATTGTGGCTGATAGGGCGGGAGGGTGGATCCTGTCTTTTGGGCCCCGCTGCCATTGGATGACACATTCTGTGTGCTGCTTCCTATTGGAGCAGAGCTCAGGCGGGCCAAAAGTGATTGGTGGAGAGGGAATTGCTCTGGCGAAGTTGAACCTAATTGGCTGTCCAGATGTCTGAGGTTCTCTGGAGTGCATAATGAGGTCAGTCCATGCAGGAGTGGCAGTTTCCTGGGGGTGGCTGAAGCTGATTGGCTCTTGATAAGGGGGAGGTTCTCTGGGGTAGCTGAATCTGATTGGATCTTTGTGAGTAGGCCGTCCTCTGTGGTGTCTGAATCTGAGGGGACCTTGGTGACTGGCAGGTTCTCTGGGGTGGCGGAATCTGATTGGGGCTCTATGAGTGGTAGGTTCTGTGCGGTGGCTGATTGGCTCTGCAAGAGTGGGAGGTTCTCTGGCAGAACTGAAGCTGATTGGCTCTGCAAGAGTGGGAGGTTCTCTGGCAGAACTGAAGCTAATTGACTCTGAAGAATCTGCATGTCCTCTGGAGTAGCAGACACTGATAAATTAAACACAAAAGAAACACAGAAATTCACAACTGTCAACGAGACTGGATAGCATACATGTGAAATGTATAAAGTGTTAAAGGAACACACCAACTTTTTGGTAAGTTAGCTTACTTGCTGTCTACCCCAGAGTTAGATTAGAGGATACATAGGTTAGGTGGGTTATGCTAGTTAGCCTATAGCTCCCTTTTAACTATAGGCTAGCTATAGGCTAACTGGTCTAACTGACTTCCATTAATTATGCTAAGCTAGGTTAACGCCGTCAGACTAGGTTATTGCCCACGTAGAGATGAGAAGGGTATGTATCCTTTTATCCAACTAGAGTAAGACGGGGTAGGGTAGACGGTAAATAAGGCAATTTCCCAAATTTGGATTCCCAAAGTTGGTGTGTTCCTTTAAACAGACTCTTGGCTAAATGGTCAAGAGGAGCCGTACACTCAGAAGGGGACAGAGAGCGCAGGACATCAACGACTGGAGCAAACACGTCCCACCCACCGCCTTCATAGACAGACTCCGCATCTACGAACACGCAGGACACACAAAACACAAACAAGACTGAACGCTAAACACACCATTGACACTGTTATAGACAAAAATATGTTTTTAGTGCTTTACGTTTGTTGTTCACACAAAATGAAATCTTCTACATCTACAATAATTTAAGTAAGAACACAAAACATTTCACTAGATATTGTATGTTGTATAAATGTTTGTGGCAAATTAAATAATTTGATTTGCATTTGAGATGTGTCATGTATGCTGAAGTTAGAGTGTATGTTTTCCTGCTTTGAAATATTCTGGGGATTAGGCAGGTGATGAGGATTGGGCACGCTCACAGACAGGGCCAAGGTACTGCACTCTTAAAACCCTTAAAGGTGTACCGTCACACCGGTGTGATGGGAATGTTGAAAAAAAGAACGTTCTAAATAATATCTGGGTTCATTGAATTCAACATAGAATTTTAGAACCATGAATTGTTATCATTATGATGGTTCACACTCTTCTCTGTCTGTGGTACCTGAACCTGTTCGGAGTCATTTTTGTAATGCCCATTGTCCACTCTCAAAATGATGAGTAAAAGGAAGAATAAGGAATAAAAGGAACTTACAACGACTGGACCGTGGCGAATCATCCACCCTCTCTCCAGATGAGGGCAACTGGTCTGGGCCCTCATTCTGGGTGGTGGTTGGTTGATCCACCTGCTTGTCAGACAGGGGAGGGACCAAGCTACTGGGTGGTGAACGGCTTGTGGATGCTGCTGTTGCCGTAGCAATCCTTTCTCTCAAGAGATGATAACCAGGAACAGAGAAACACTCCTCTCCCTAACAAGCACAAACACACACACGCACAAACACACATTAAAATGAGTTACACAAACACATACATACCAAGTTTAAGTAAACAAATTTAAGACACTGAATATCCAGCCAGCACATATAAACACAGAATTACAAAAAAATAAACACAGTCATGTAGTTGCCAGGAGAAGTGTATACTTTATAAGACAGTCATGTAGTTGCCAGGAGAAGTGTATACTTTATAAGACAGTCATGTAGTTGCCAGGAGAAGTGTATACTTTATAAGACAGCCGATCCTGGTGCCACTGGGTAGGAGCAGCCACATCATCATTTGACAATGGCAGAGTGGGATGAGCCAGTCTGCTCATTATCTTCCTAATCAGCGCCAATTTGCTCCCATCATCCAATGACTGGGGCCTCTGGCCACTGGTGGGTGGGGCTACATGGTGGTGGTGGGAGGTGCTTGGCTCTGCCGGTGAGTCCACAGTACAGTGGGAGGGAGTGGCTTGAGTGGGCGGGTACATATTACAAAACGAGGAACAGGACACAGGGGGCGTGGTGTTCCTGGAGTGGGTTGAACTAGGTTGAGTTGGAAAGTCCTTATTGTGGTGGGTGGGAGTAGGTCCAGGAAGTGGGGTTGGCCTGTCAATCACTTCTTGGGGTGTGACCTGAGTCCCTCCATCCGTCACCCATGCATCCAATAAGTCTGTCAGACGGAGTACTGCAAACAGATGGAAAAAACGCTAGTGCACAAACACACACACACACACACACACACACACAGAAAATATGTAGTCACGTTCGTTAATGTGCTATGACTCTACAAAGGAAGATTCTACTTACTACTTTGAGACTGAGATGAACTCTCATCTGCTCTGGACCTGAAATGTAAGTGTACACACACACACACACACACACACACACACACACACACACACACACACAATGCATCAGCACACCTCAACACCAGTCATAAGGTGTTTTCCCTCTGCTAGTTAAAACATTTAGGAGAGGAGAGGAGAGGGAGTGAGAAGAGAGTAGAGGAGAGGAGAAGAAGAGAAGATGAGAGGAGAAGAAAGGGGAGGAGGTGAGAAGAGAGGAGAGGAGAAGAGAGAAGAAGAGGGGAGGAGAGAGGAGATGAGAGGAGAAGAGAGGAGAGGAGAAGAGAGAAGAAGAGGGGAGATGAGAGGAGAGGAGAGGAGAAGAGAGGAGATGAGAGGAGAGGAGAGGAGAGGAGAAGAAAGGAGATGAGAGGAGAGGAGAGGAGAAGAGAGGAGATGAGAAGAGAGGAGAAGAGGGGAGAAGAGAGGAGAGGAGAAGAGAGGAGAAGAGAGGAGAGGAGAGAAGAGAGGAGATGAGAGGAGAGGAGAAGAGGTGAGAAGAGAGGAGAGGAGAAGAGAGGAGAAGAGGGGAGGAGAGAGGAGATGAGAGGAGAAGAGAGGAGAGGAGAAGAGAGAAGAAGAGGGGAGATGAGAGGAGAGGAGATGAGAGGAGAGGAGAGGAGAAGAAAGGAGATGAGAGGAGAGGAGAGGAGAAGAGGGGAGAAGAGAGGAGAGGAGAAGAGAGGAGAAGAGGGGAGATGAGAGGAGAGGAGAGGAGGAGAGAGGAGATGAGAGGAGAAGAGAGGAGAGGAGAAGAGAGAAGAAGAGGGGAGATGAGAGGAGAGGAGAAGAGAGGAGAAGAGAGGAGATGAGAGGAGAGGAGATGAGAGGAGAGGAGAAGAAAGGAGATGAGAGGAGAGGAGAGGAGAAGAGAGGAGATGAGAAGAGAGGAGAAGAGGGGAGAAGAGAAGAGAAGAGAGGAGAAGAGGGGAGATGAGAGGAGAGGAGAGGAGGAGAGAGGAGATGAGAGGAGAGGAGAGGAGGAGAGATGAGAGGAGGAGAGGTGAGAGGAGAGGAGAAGAGAGGGGAGGGGAGGTGAGAGGAGAGGGGAGGAGAAGAGAGGGGAGGTGAGAGGAGAGGGGAGGAGAAGAGAGGGGAGGTGAGAGGAGAGGAGAAGAGAGGGGAGGTGAGAGGAGAGGGGAGGAGAAGAGAGGGGAGGTGAGAGGAGAGGAGATGAGGTGAGAGGGGAGAGGAGAAGAGAGCACTGCTCCAGTATCCCATCCTGACAGCATCCTTCACCTCCATTTTTTGCGGATCTGTTCTTTAATGGACGGTAATGTAGCACTGAAAGACAAGAAGAAGGGAGGGCAACTGTGAATAACTAGGTTGACATTTGAGAAAGACACACAGTTTACACATGTTGTTCTTTGTACAGGCAGTACAGAGTGTTATTTACAATGGTTAACACCAAGGGAAAGACAGCATGGCTTCACAGGAAGATTCACCAGCTGCTTGCTCCAGGTTGACAAGAGGTGCCGTTGGTCATCCCATGTCACATGGACCAAAACACACGGAATTACATGTGTGTGGTGTGTGTGTGTGTGTGTGTGTTGTATTTCTTACCAGTTGGGAACGGCATTGTGGGAGCTCCCCTGGCCAACAGTGCTGATCTGATTGACCGTCACATAAAACTGGCAGTTATCCTAAACACACAGCAAACAGCTGGGGTTAGGAAACAATGAACAAGGAATCTCTCTCTCTTTCACACACACACACACTCACTGGATGGAGACCTTACTGCTGGTTCAACACTGATACCCATCCTCTGGTAGCATTTTATGCACACATAAGAGTCAAGCATGTAGCTCAAAGCCTTCTTGGTGTCCCCAGTTCACTCTGACAATGACAACCCAGACAGACAGACAGACAGACAGACAGCGACTGTTTCTGGAGGGAACCCAGAGGTAGTGTAGTCAGCTGCAGTCTAGTATCCAGGAGACGCGGTCCAGTCTAGTTCTAGAGTTCTACAGAGACTACATCCACTCTATTCCGTTTTCATTTGAGTCCAAAACACTTTTGTTATGTTTTCGCCTTTCATACACTACTCTGGCGTTTGAGCTTTCATACACTACTCTGCCGTTTTCAAGCTCCTGAAACAGAATGATTTGGAAATGATTTAGGCCCTGTATGCATTTCAAAACATCAGCTTTGATCTTTTTTTTTTTTTTTATGTTTACAGCAAATCTGCAAATATCTGAAATCGATGTCTTTGAAACCCACGCCCTGATTAGACCGTGCCAGTCTGATGTTTCTTGACTCTCCGTGACCCCCTTAGACATCCACTGCTAGCCTGTCAACAGCAAGTGCAACATGTAGACCGAAATACAAGTTTAACTGGCTTTGCTGTCTTTGGTAGCATCTGAAGTGCAGTTCAATTCTGCATTTTACAATGCTGATAATTGCGCAAATGGTGATGTGATTTGCGTAAATGGTCATGTAGTTTGTGTGAATGGTTATGTTATCCACGCTTCAGGTGTCCACCCTGTCCAGGTGTCCCGTGCAGACAAGATTTGGATATTGCATACTTGCGCTTGGATGGAGAAGAAAAACTAAATGGCAAAATGGTATGCAGACTTAATAGTTATTTGTATGTGTACTTGAATGAGTTATTTGTATGTGGATAGGTGACCTTTGACCTCTGACCCACCCGCTCAGGCTCCATGTGGAAGTTCAGCTGCAGGTTCTTCACACAGACGATGGCATTCTCCAGCCCCGAGTAACTCTCTCTCTCCTCCATGCTGACAAGGAATACACACACACACACACACACACACACACACACACACAAACACTAGGTTTAGCATTTGGGATTGCTGTGGTGTGATCATGCCATTTTAGAATCTCATTTTTTTTAAATCGTACAGCACTTGTGTTTGTAGTGCTGGTAATGGCCAACCATGAATCTATATAAGTTTATCACAGCGTGTGGCATTATCTACACATGAGAATGTGTCTGTGTGTGTGTGAGTGTGTCACAAATAAAACACTCACTCCTGCAGCCTGCTCCAGGCCTGTGTTGTGAGAACTGCAGGGATGTGGACCACTCCATCAGAGAGATATAGGACACAGCTCGCATCGGTCTCATCTTGGGATTCTGTCAGGTCTTTGACCTATGAACACACACACACACACACAATTATCACATATTATCTTAGACGAAACAGCTTCTCTCTATGTCACAAACAGATAGAGCCACAGACATACCCCAATGACGGTGGCCTTCACTGCCTTGTCCGGTGGTATGGCTGTTTCATAGTTGAGAACCAGCTGTTCGATCCAGGGCTCGGGGTCTATGCGGTTCCTGCCCAACATGCGCATTGCTGTTACTTAAAGCACAATAGAGAGAAAGAGAGAGAGAGATGAATAAATGACCTGGTTTAGCCAAAGCCAGTTAGTAGCCTACATAAAATCCCGATATAACGTGACAGCAGAGAAGTTGAAACGTGATTTTTCGTTTTCGAGTTCAGTGAGTTTTAGGTCACATAGCCTAATGCTAATCTGAGGGGATAATCCACATTCTACGACTCATTAACGTTATGTGTGAAGAGTGAGTGATCCATCCATTAGGTTATATGCTCACTGTGCTGTGCAGAGCAGAGCTATTCAGTCAGCAAGGTAACGTGCTGTTGGTGTGCATCGAAACTGGCTCATGCCACTAAACGTTGTACGTTCTTTAACGACAGCTTTTTTTATGGTAGATCTAACACCTAGGTAACGTTGACAGACCGCGTTTGAAGTTGCCGCTGGTCACTGTGATGATACTAGCAGCTACCTACCTTAATAAAACGCCATAGCTAACAACGTCAACTAAATATACGGTTGCGCACAAAGACAGGTTCTCTGCAGCGTGATTTAGTTATGCACTTTATCAGACCGTCTCCTATTAAAATTGTCTGCCGTTATCATAGACAGTAAAAGATAGGGCGTTATGCACTCCTCTTCCACACAGTTTACTTTTCAAACTGAACATTTCTTTAACAACATCCGTTAAAATTTCAAAATAAAAGTCAACCCTTGTCCTGTCCTCACCACGCGAGCGAAAGCCATGAAGGACTTATGGCGCCCTCGTGAGGTTATGCTACGTCAGTCCAAGAACAAGTGCGAAGACGTCAGTGCTAGAGGAATCTGAACTATTAATATATAATCCATCTAATTCTAAACTAATTGCAGGAAGGTTTCCAAGAGGTTGTCTTTGACGTAGAAAACCTGTGATCACTGTTAGCCACAGTCACAACACAAGTGTTCCTGAATATGAACGATTCTTGGCAATCTGATGAATGGAATAAACTTTAATTTTGCAAATTAACCATTTCTGCAAAAAGTAGCTTTCTTTTGACTATTTTGAAAAGATAAATTCAACCAGTAGCAGTAGCCTACCTTGCAACCTAAAGACTATATGTTACCCATGTCAGAAACGTGTAATTTGGACATATTACCTAAGACATTATAGGCTACTCAGTTACGTACACAATCTCTTACTATAACAACAAATAAAACAACATTTAGCCCTAATTAATGTTGTATACATCAATCAAATAAATAGGGTTGCCTTATAACAGAACTTTTAATGATTTCATAAATACACTTGGGGGGGGGGGGGGGGGGCAGTTGGCAGCATGAGGGGGTCTGTGACATTAACAGCCATTCTGTTTAAACATATTTTGTGTTAGGTTGTCGTTGTAGGCTAAACTTTAACCTTTCCAACAACCATTATTTTTTACCGGTAATGAGATTCATTCAATAACTGAATAATATCTTTATATTTTGTCCTCCAGTCCATTCCTATAAGTTGAACATCAAATTACTGATTAAGTAACAGCAATATACTTGAACCAACTGAAACCGAACAAATACCAAAACAATACTTTCATTTTGTTATTTGACTGCACTTGACAGTAGGACTTGAGCCACTTCAGTCTCCAGTCAGAGGTTCAGAACAGGTTCGTACAATGAGGAAAGCCCAGCAGGGGGAGCAAAGGCCAACACATGAAATGAAACATAATTATTCCTTGACCCTCAACGTGTCCACCAAGTTCCATGAAAATCCGCTGCAGGTGTTGTGTAAACCTGCTGACAGGTAAACAAACAGCAGTGAGAACATCACCTCTTTGACAAGGTGATGTGGTGGCGTATATTCTTGTTTGCAGTTCCCCTGATGGTGGAACAAGCTGCTACATGCTACCAGAGCAGGGGCACAAAGTCCACTATGCAGCTATTCTCCAAATGTGTTCAATGTTGTTCTTCAAGGTCTGAATCTGATCAGATTCACCCACTGATGTTCTCCGGTTTGTCTTTTGTCACCCTAAAGGACACTGAAGTCCACTCTGCACTCTTAAACTCACAGAAGGATCCAGTGCTATTTGGATCGCACCGAATCACCCTTAATAAAAATTACCCTAAACATATTAGTGTCTAGAATCTTTTATGTAGATTTAGAAACAAGTGGTATTGAATGTCATTTCAACATAATCTATGAGCATGAATGAATGTTGCCATTAACCCCTTGGCAAGCTTCTTGACACTTAGGCCACAACAGACTTCTGCATTTACGGTCCAAGTGGAACTGTGTGTAATATGGTGAATACAGTAGACAGGTAGAGTAAGCATAAGGGCTGCTTCTCCTCAAAGCACAACCAGTATGGGAGTTTACACTTTACTCTTTAATCTTTATAAAACATGGCAATTGTTGTGATTAGTATTATAAATCACACTGTGTTGTGGCACATGAAGTCTCTATGACAGAGGAAAGGGATACAGAAAGATGCAGGGTGAAATTGCCTGTCTCCAAATCACACTCCCAATCATGTCCAGGAGGAGGCAGCAGAGGACAGCATAAGAAAATAGGACGAAGGTGAGACTTCGTAATGTTTGAGGTACGTAATGTTAGACCAGAGAGAGAGAAATAAAGTAATGTGCCTCTGTTAAAGTGTTAAAGATTTTTTTAAAAAGTGCAGAGAGAGAGAGAACCCCTTTTGTAGCCCCACCTCAAAAATACAGGTGCACCAGGCCAAGCCCTGCTTGTGCACTGACAGGCCAGGACATGAGGAGGCATAGGGGGTCATCACTATACACATAAACATAGAGTATATACGTACAATAAAAACAGTCGACAGACTGTCCATTTTATGAAAGTCACCACATCATTGAAATAGACATGTCAATTTTTTTTTTTTAAAAAGCAGTCTCCTGAGACAGGGGCGCAGGAGATATTTTGAAAGTGAGGGGGACCAAATTGTGAACACAAACTCATAGTGAGATCAGATTTCCAGATATCCAGAGGGGTATTTCACAAAACCTAGATAAGGGATTAAGCTGGGATTTTTAGGTTATCCTGGATGAATTTAGCCTTGACTTGGTTTCACAAAAGAGATGGCACATAAGTTACCATGGGGATTTATTCTCTGCACCTAGCCTGGTCCCGACCAGGCTAACAGCCAAGCTAAGTTAATTCTAATGGTAATTATGTGGTCTTATTGGTTCAGCTAGCTGTCATTCACATCAGACCTCCGTGCTAATTTTAAGGAGCTTTATTCCATTTATAAACTATTTGCTAAATGTATTTGCTCGCAAAAAAAACAGATTGTCTGCCTACTACCATATGATTATTATTTTCATTGTGATAGCCTTATAATTATTAACATAGGCCTAGGTACTCATTGTTTGCTTATTTTATTGATAGACGTTTGATGAATAGCTTACTGTAGTTGATCGGAAGTGGAGGGGCAAGTTTTCGAAGGTATTTTCAACTATAATATTAAGGTATATCATACTATGTGCATCTTTGCAATGGCAAGCGCTTTCTTAACTAGATGTACCGCGTAGCGGTACAAAATATGACCGCCGCTCAGTCCTGCACATCCATTCCGCGAAAATAAATCATATTAATGAATTTGTCTCCATCTTCTACTCCATCCCCCACTCTTGAAACTTTTGTGTATGCTTGTTTGGAATGTGTGTTTGCACACATTCCGCACACAAAGTAGCCTACTGGCGCTGCAAAGGTGAATAGATTTGTTTCTGGGCCAAAAAATCTGTAACATTGTTATAAAACCTTTAAAATCTCTAAACAATCACAAGTAGGGCAGTTCATCATAGTCCATCCATTGCAACTGGACTGATGAAAGGTACACCTGTAGGCTACATTGTATTTGGGAAAAGCAGAAGGTAGCAGCATAATGTATTTATTTATTTATTATTAAACTAAAACAATCCCTGTCAGTTCCATGCAGTTTTCAACAGCTATCAAGAAGAGAGGTCATGTCATGGATTTTTGTGAATGTTTCTTCTTCTACATATGCATAGGTTTAGTCATCTAGTTCAAATTATATTCAGCTTTATTGTCAATGCACAAATTAAATACCAGTAGTCTAAAACAAAATGCCGTTTTACCCAGTGGTGCAAATAACTGACATGTCCAAAAGGGCCTTCATGAAATGCGTTGCGAGACTGTTAATACACATTTTAACGGGCAAAGTTGAAGAGCTACTCTCCGTTATTGTTTGTGCAAATAATATGCTGATTCATGTTCCCTTGCATTTTGCAACCATGAGGTCCATGGTTAAGCTCAATCTTTTGACGCAATCTTTTGATTTTCACCCAGCCTAGTCCATGGTAGGCGCCCGATAGAAATATTGTTTAATTTTGCGATTGAGATATCCACGCACTGGCGCCCCCCCTGCGACGTGTTCGCCCCCCGGTTTTAGAGCTATTCTAAATGCAAAAATGCATAGACATTGCATGACAAAACCGTGACTGTTAACAAACTATAAGCTATATAAGGTAGGCCCTATGCTAGGCCTATTACACAACACAAATTGTCACCAGGCTATGCTGGCGACCCAAATAAAATCTCCGTTGGAACCAATGGCTTACACCTTACAGTATCAAGCTGCCACCTCTTGGCGAAAAGTTAATAGTTTTGCATATCAGTAGTAATACATTTCACGTAGCTGTGAATCACGGAAAGGGCGAATGAAGTGGACACTTCTAAATGGAACCCAACCCACTGTACAGTAACTCAAGGTCTGTGGCTAAAGCAGCCATAATGAAAGCGTTATCATTGTTTGGATACTTCACACACACGTGTTTTTTAATCGCATAGACTACAACTACCAAGCTGGAATCAAAGCACATCGACTCCCCTCTCACACCCTAAACACGCACTTCGAACAAACAAAAAGCGCCTCAGTCTCACGGAATAGCCATAGGCAAAACTGTATCTGACCGGTGTAACGTTGGTATTAAATCATCCATCGCAAAGAATGATTTTTGTAGCACGTGCAACAAATATGTGTAGGTACAGCCCTGCCCTGAATACATCTCAACGTGCGCTCTAAAACATCTGGTTTAAATGGAGATGTAGATCATCACGGGATCATAGACAGGTTATCTTTCAGGTAGCCTAGGCCTATATATTTTCCATTAAAAAACCATCACGTAGCGAACGTGTTGTGGCTAACTCACTTAGCTCCTGTTAGTAGCCTAGGTTATGGTCATAAGCAAATGAGATGACAGTCGAAAGATACAATTAGTGCTGTTATCGATTTGCTTGGTAGCCTATAAACGCATTTATGGTTTTCTACAAATACATCAATAATCAAATTGGCCTCCATCACTCAACCATGCTAACGGTAAAATTATTTTACCTACGTTCTGCTATTGATAGGATTAACGTAGCCTACCTGCAGTAAAAAACAAGCATGTCCGATAAACATTCTCAGATTTATTTCGGCTTCAAGAGGAAATGGGAATTACATTTCATGCAGAAATCATCCTACCCTTAGACGTTCTCTGCGGTAAACTACTGTAGCCTACAGTCTTGTCCTTGTAGGAAGCATAGTGTCTTTCTAACCCACTTTAGATTAACTTCCAACAAAATTACGTCTCACTGCAACGATGCGCCATCTAGTGGACAAACGACTACTTATCGCCAATACTGGAAATGCAGCCATGATGATGATGAATATTTATTTTGGCTTTCTTTTAATCCTACTGAATTTGTAATTATGTATCAGCCGTTCTAATACCGATAGTATGTGGGTGCCTGTGTGTGTGTGTGCATGTGTATATGTGTGCACCACCATCTACAGGCCAATGAGTGTAGAGTCACTAAATGTACACATAACTTAATTTTTTAGACCCCCCATGGATGAAATTCTACGAAACTTGGCATACCCCCAGAGAATGTCAGGTTAATCATACACATAAACTTTGGTGCAGTTCTGAACGTCTTTACTGAAGAGAGGGGCGATTAAAGCAGAATGATATTGCATTTTCATTTTTTACCGGGGGGGTGCAAATCACAAATGAGTGATTATGGGCTAAGTTGATGTGGGCCCTTGAGACCAACATACCATAAAAATTTCTTCATCCTCGGTGCCACGGTTCAGGTAGTTATTTAGGAAAAACTGCATTTTTTGGGTTTCGGGGGGCCCAGCGCGGAGGGGGAGTGGCCCCCGGGGACCAAACGAAATTTTTCCGTAAAAGTCTAGTGGGGCTACATACCCACCAAATTTCATGTGCCCCGGTGTTTCGGTGCCCCGGGTATCGTTGACCAAAATGTCAGGAAGTAGATGACGGAAAAAAAAAAAAAAAAAAAAAAAAAAAACTTTGACAATCCCTATATGACCGCTTCGCTAGCGGCGGTCATAATGATGTTGCGTGCCGAGACAAGGAAGCACTCACACGTGGGTGCATACGTAAATTTGCATTCAGTTGGTCTACCACGCCTACTTCTGCTGTTTTACAGAAATAGCCATGATTGCCCATTCCAAAAAGGATAACTTTACTTCATTGTTAGTCTATATCAAAAGCGGTTGTTCACTTTGTGTGAATGACGCTATTTTCCGCGTCTTTTTTATTCCAACCGTGGGCACTTTGGAGCAGAGACGAGAACGCGCACACATCCTGAATTACTTACACCTCGCTTGACATAGTCGCTCCTACTCATCCTGGATTGGCATTAGTGAAACGAGTTGAGCTAGGATGATCAGACAACGCTATGTCAAACCTCGCTTTATCACTTATCTTGGATGTCTTAATTGTCCCACCTCACCTGCAGCCTACTGCAATTAATCCACATTGTGGGGGTGTAGCCGTCGTGGCCAGTAAACGCCATTCACTACACTACAAATAGTTCCACTTGATGAATGAATGTATGGCGATAAAAGGCAGAAGTCTGTCAAGTGTCAAGAAGCTTGACAAGGGGTTAATGGCAACATTCATGTTATGGGTTTTACCTTCATAGGTTTCCCTTTCTTACCATCTCTGTTCTGGTAACATGAGGCCATTAGCAATGGGGTAAAAAGGCAGGCATCGCAGGACAAAATGATCACATCCTCTTGGACAATGGCTGATATTGTCAGATATACAGTACAAGCCAGAATCCTTTGTCTGCATGGACACTTTCAATGACCAGTAGAGGACAGGTTTCTTTGACTGACATCAATTCTCTGCTCATTTGGCCACCAAGTTATTCTTATGACGGGTGATTCGGTCCAAACAGCACTGGATCCTTATGTGAGTTTAAGAGTGGAGGAAGGGGACTGGTAGACATTTTGAAATTCTGATTCTGGACTTTAGTGTCCATTCCTGTGACTAAAATTAATGACAAACCAGAGAACATCAGTGAGTGAATCTGATCAGACTCAGGCCTTGAAGAACAATATTAAACATATTAGTAAGTGGTAAACCTCCTAAAAGAATAGCTGTATGGCCTTATTTGCCTAACAAAACAATGCCATAGGTCTCTTGTTGTAGGAGGTTTACCACTTACTCTGAGTTAACTTACCCAGGTTTGTTACTAAACCACATACTTAGAATACCCCCCTGGCACACAAATACACAAACATATGAATGACCAAATAGGGTTTATTGTGGATGTTTTGAATACATGATCCTATGGCCTATTTTAGATGTGTTCATGTACACTATGTAATAGCCTACTACATGGAGGGAAGGCTCAGACAAAACAATGCAAGCAGCAGCCAGGTTTTGATGGTCCAGAATAATGTGGGGGTGTCCCAGACCTTAGACAGTAAAAGACACATGGACATTAATCAGTAAATGAACACTACAGATAGAAACACTCGCCCGAGACATTTCCTTCTTGCCCAACCATAGTAAGCAGTTCTAGTCATGTATTAATATCCTTTCTTGTATAATGTATTATATCCTTTTTTCGAAAGTCGGGATTTTTAAAGTCGGGTCCTCAGAGTTTACGGCCAGCATGAAGGCACTAAAAGTGCTGGTGTTGACCCTGGTATTATCACAACACCATTGTATTAGCACAAAACCAGTCATTATCAGTTTAGCCAAGCAGGACACAATGAGACTTAGAATTAGAAAACTTCTTTATATTGTGGCATTGACAACAGACCATTGACTTCACACACAGAAGCTGAACCAATATGAAATCCAGACATTGTGTCCGGTGTCAGAGGCGTTTCTGAATGTCCACATTCAAAGTCCACATCAGACTCAGGCCCAACTAGTGCCTAGTCCAGGTTAGAGTGGCAAATTTATACCCAAAATGTGTCTGATCCTTTATTGTGGGCCAGCGATTATGACGGAAAAATGGCAGATCATCACCCTGGCGACCTGCATCCACGTGGCGTTGCTAAGCGCCAGCATCCGTGACACCGGAGGAGTACTTGTATGTGTAAAGTTTGTTGTCAGCTCCGCCGCTCAGGATTATCTGGATGAGAAGAATAGATTGAATTAACAAAGTAAACACAAACAAAACCAAACATGTGAAGTGTGCCCCAAGGAACGAGTATGAGAGTATGCCCTCTCACACTGTGAGAAAGTTCTGTTACTCGCTTTCACAGAATCTTTCACCGGGCCTGGAGCAGATGAAGAGGCAAAGCCATATCGTAACACCTCCAATTATCACCACCACTTTTTAACACTTCAAAATAACATTTGATAAATGAACCTTACATTTTTCAGTAGCCATAGGTGTGTAGATTTGAACTAAATCTGGTTTGGTTCTTAACGGGAGCATTTACTGCCTGAAATATCCGTTTACCACGCTCGGAGTTATAGTGCTGGCCTGGTGGGTCGCCTATTTACGCCGTTTCAACGGCACATGGACGGTTAGACCGAGAATTCGCATTATGAAATTAAAATTCCACTGGAGCTCCAAGCGGTTGTGTACACGCACAGTGGATCAGCCTTACACACACAGTGGATCAGCCTTACAACACTTTTTACAGCTCTTCGAGTCACGGTAAAATTTCATTTTTGGTACATAGCTAATCTAGATACACCTATGGTGTGGGTGGTTGCGTTTCTTTAGGAATCCGCCGTCTTGGTTTGTATCGAAATGGATACAAAATGACACATACACGCAAGACGGCGGAAATACGGGACCGACGGTAATAGGGGGAGTTCCGATGTGTTCCCAAAGACAAAACATAATTATAAAGGTTTAATATTAATAATCTCCACAATTTTTTCAGTGAGCACCCAAAGTCCTGAAACACAAATGAAAAATGTAAACAAACACAGTGACTCACCCCACTCTCTGTCCAGTTCACACACAGCACTTTGTCCTCATGGGCGGCCAGGTCATACAGGGGTGCCTTGCAGCTGCACAAACAAACAAACAAACAAACAAACAAACAGATGAAACCCTCCTGTGCTGGAGCCTGACAGCCCAATACACACACACATGCACACACACACACACACATGGTAATAACAACATGCACAATCATGCATAATGTTATCATTATGACAACAATGGTACACACATAATGCTTGTCTATTGTTTTGAGGCATGCATGCATATGGAAGAGTTTCTCCAGCTATGTGTATCCACCTTATAGAACTGTGTGTGTGTGTGTGTGTGTGTGTGTGTGTGTGTGTGTGTGAATACTACACACCTCCTGGTGTCCCAGAGCTTGACGATGTTGTCCAGGGAGCCTGATACAAGTTGCTGCTCATGGCTGGGAGACCAGTCCACTGCAGTCACCCAACCAGTGTGTGATGTTAAGGACAGCAGCACCATAGAGCCATCTACGAAGAGAACACGGCCATTAGACACACACACACACACACACACACACACACACACACACACACACACACACACACAGTGTGAGGTTAATGAGAGCAGCTAGAGTGTCATCTAGGAGGACATCACAGACACACACACAAACGCTGAACTTATAGGTCTAAAAAACAGAAAACTAATTACATAATCGGAAGTATATGTTTAAGTAAAGATTAAAGCTGCTATACAGTATGTAAGACATTTATTGCAATATATCAATTATTGCAATATGCCGTCAGAGATTAAAAAACATGTTATTTTCAAATACCTTCACTGACAAAGGCACTGACAATGGTATAGCCAGGATATTCATAATCCAAACTTTCATTTGCAGCCTGCAAATACTGTTTATGTTTTGCGTTTGTGTTTTGGCCTTTCACCTTCCCTCACCCTCCACCAATGTACCAATCATGCAGCTTTTCGACCTGGATTGCCAGATTAGCCTACTTAATGCTCTCAAATGTTTTGATTTTGGACTGCAATGCCCGTTTGAAACGCTAGTGGTCGTCAGAGGAGGCTTCTATAAGACTACAGGTGAAGCAGTAAAGCAAAAAAAAGTAAAAAACAAAACACAAAAAAAATCTTACAATTATCACAATTTTACTCCTTTGAAACAGAAATACAGTCAATAACACGAGCTGTTTTCCTGAAATCAGTTCTGTGAGTGACAACAGCGCCATCGCACCCGCGGTGGAACGGAGAATTACAGTGAATCAGACTGCTTCACCAACTTTTCGTTTTGCTTCACTACCATAGATATCTTTCCCCATTGACTTCAATGTAAATCGAGTGAAACCCCAGGCGGCTCGTGGATTTTTTCCGTTTCAATTGACCTCTCCAGAATAAGTCCCGCCTCCGTAACTTCCGTATCCATCCAACTTCCGGGCGTGGATTGTCTATGAGAAATAACATGGCGTTTCGAAATATCATACCGGTAAAACATCTGTAGGTAGCGAAGTTGAAAAAGCTGGTGGGCAGATTGGCCTACACACTTCTGCCATATAGTTTCCACTGGATTTTTTGATTGTCGGTGCCGTTTAAGTAATATACTATAGACTATATTTCTTAAACGGCACCGAAAATCAAAAAATCCAGTGGAAACTAGATGGCAGAAGTGTGTAAGCCAATCTGCCCAGCAGCTTTTTCTACTTTGTCACCTACAGAGTTTGACAGGTACGATCTTTCAAAACGCCATGTTATTTCCCATAGACAATCCACGCCCGGAAGTTGGATGGATACGGAAGCTAGGAGGCGGGATATATTCTGGAGAGGTCTATTGATCCTTATGGCAGATAAGTCCCACCCGTGAAGCAGTGACCGATTGGGCAGAATTGCCGTTGAATATGATTGACGCAACACTCTGGCCAATCACTGTCTCCATTAGCTTGCCATCACTTTTCAGTTGCCTTCAGTGACCTTACTAGAGTTTCATTATAAATTGTGTAATTCATTCACATAGTTTGTTTTACATTCATTTTGTAAGGTACATCGGATTTTTTTCTGTGTAGGGGGGAACGTTTTATTTAGAATTATTGTGTGTAGCTCTGTGTTTTCTAACATCAGCTAGGGGTCTCCCCCACCAGTCAGCTAACGTTAGTGACTCGCTAAGTCCTAGCAAGATGGATTCGACGGAAGTTTCAGGCGATGAACATCGTTGACCGCAACTTACAGGATTCTTTGAAGTTTTTTGAAATGAGGACCTATGAGTGAATGCAGAGGGGAGACCAAGAGACTTCCTGTGAAATTAACACAGTTCGTGGGTGCTACTTTGGCTACGGTAAGGATAAACTTGATAAACTGTAGGCTACAGTAGGCTATGCATTAGAAAGTGCAGCTTCTCAAACTAGCCATCCTGTAAGTTCATTGATGTGTTATGATAACATTAGCCTATGTTATGGATGTGTTATAGGCCTAACGTCTTGGCTTCCCATTTTAAAACCTCAACTTTGTCAAAGACAATGCAGAACAATCTGCTTGAAGCTAAATTTCAACTACCATTTAAAAACAAAATAGACACTGATTGATTTAGAAAAAAATCTAGGATTCTTCAGTGTATCAGGGGGCAAATGCCAAGTGGATCTTTACTTTTGTAGAGAAGGAAGGCAGTGACAGAAACAAACTGGTTGTTCAAACATATGCCAGAGCAGCAGTCATGGTATAATTTCTTAATATATCCCAGAGGCAAGAATGTGTCTCTTAATAGGCTACTGAATTTGACATTGCTTATGGGGCATAATTAGTAGCTTAGAATATTGGAAGGTTGTGGTTTCAAGATGTTGTGGACATCAACAACTTGGCATTAATACACTGCAAAAACTTACCTAGTCACTAATTAGTGCTAAAGAGGAGATGCTCTTTTTTGGGGGCATGACCATAGATAGCCTAGTCTCTGCAAGCAATATGTCTAACAAAAATATGCAAACTTATAATAATAATAATAATAATAATAATAATACATAAACCTTGTTTACTGTCTTGTCCAGTCTTAGGCCTACTACACCCCATTTGTGGCCTGTACTTTGAGATGGTGGTAAACAGGTGTTGATTTCTCAACAAATTACTCTGAGCTCTCTGACTGATCAAACAACATAGCTTTTGTTTATGCCATTGCAGACAGTTCAATGTCATCATGTGTCTCATACATTCAACCTCACCAACTTTGGCAGGTGTGTTAGGCACAATGTTCGTTTCCGTGCGGGGAGGGGGGGGGTTCATAATTTCATAACTGTTTCACTAGAAAAAAATAAATACCACCAGCCGCCACTGGTTCTTACATATAGCACCTTTAAGAGCTTTGCCATTAATATGTGCGTAATTGGTTTAGCTGGACAGGCTGCTGCTGTGAGCTGTTCTGGATCAGGGTCTGACCTTTGGCACGGGGGTCCCACAGCCGGACGTGTCTGTCACTGCTGCCCGACGCCAACCGCCGGCACAGCGGAGAGTAGGACACGCAGTTGAACACCTTACTGCCCGTCTGGGGTGGAGAGAGAGAGAGAGAGAAAGAGAGGGGGGGGGGATATGAGAGAGAGAGAGAGATGGAGAGAGAGAGATGGAGAGAGAGGGAGAGAGAGAGATGGAGAGAGAGAGAGAGAGAGAATCATTAGACTGCTGGACTGTAGAGAGAGAGATAGAGTTAGAGAGGGAAGAGATAAAGCAATGGGGGGGGGCTATCAAAGGAGCTAAAACTAGAGGAAACAGACACACTGTCACAAGCATCAGGAAAGAAACAGGGAGGCGATATTTGGAGAAGAGAAAAATCAGACAAACGAGAGGAAGAACGCAGACTGTTCCTTTTCTCTCACCAGGAGAGAAGAGCTCATCAGAAGAGCTCAAAGTGTTCTCACCAGGAGAGAAGAGCTCATCAGAAGAGCTCAAAGTGTTCTCATCAGGAGAGAAGAGCTCATCAGAAGAGCTCAAAGTGTTCTCACCAGGAGAGAAGAGCTCATCAGAAGAGCTCAAAGTGTTCTCACCAGGAGAGAAGAGCTCATCAGAAGAGCTCAAAGTGTTCTCACCAGGAGAGAAGAGCTCATCAGAAGAGCTCAAAGTGTTCTCACCAGGAGAGAAGAGCTCATCAGAAGAGCTCAAAGTGTTCTCACCAGGAGAGAAGAGCTCATCAGAAGAGCTCAAAGTGTTCTCACCAGGAGAGAAGAGCTCATCAGAAGAGCTCAAAGTGTTCTCATCAGGAGAGAAGAGCTCATCAGAAGAGCTCAAAGTGTTCTCACCAGGTTGCTCTTCTGACTGCCTGTCTCCGCGTCCCACATCTTGATGGTGTGATCCCATGATGCACTGCAGATCTCCTCGCTGTCCGTCCACAGCACCGACGACACCGCCTCCGTGTGCCCCGACAGCGTCATCAGGGGCGTCTGAAGGAGAGACAAGCTCAGGGCATCAGCGGGGGTGTACGACACGAGCACTCACCTCTAATTAACATTACACATACACACAGAGCTCTAACATGTCAACACATCAAACATGTGTACAATGATTTTCTTTAAATGAAGGCAAATACCAAATTTGGGCCATTGGATAAACATTCCAGAGCAACAAAGCCAAGCAGCTAAAATGATATCTTTCTTCATAAAAATGACTTCACTGAGTGGAAAACTGAGAAATCCTATGGGAAGATTACATGCACATAGATTTGTGGCCACTAGAGGGAGCTAGAGGACTGAGTGCATTACAGTAGTTGAGCAGAGGACACTAGTGTGTGTGTGTGTGTGTGTGTGTGTGTTGGTATGGGAACAGACATATAGGAGGTCACTTCTCACCCGTGTCAATCCCAGTTTGTCTGTCTTCTGCTTCTTCCGGGGTCTGTTAGGCTCCTCTACCTCATCCTCCTCCTCTGTAGGCACTGTGAAGGAAATACAATTCCCATAATGCACGGCTCAACGACACACAACTCCCAGGCTGTATGCGTGAACACAGACTATGCGAGTGGGTTTGTTCGTCTTCAGGTAGTCGCTTACATCGCTGGCTTAAAGGTATGCATGCTGGACTTCACACAATGTATTGTATCCATGTATTGCTTCCATTGTATCCATGTATCTATGCCACTATTTCCCTCACAGGATCAAAAGAGTATATATACTTATATATGCATTGCTTTAAGCCAGCTCTGTAAGCGGCTACCTGGAGTGGACCGCACCCACTATGTGAATGTATGGTTTCTGCAGGTCATACCTGCTGACCACAGCTTGAGCATCTTATCCCAGGATCCACTGCAGAACTAGACAGACAGAATGACAGACAGAAGCTGATTAATCTTCATCTGCACATCAGTCACCAACAATGACTATGTTTACATGCACAGCCACAATCCGACTATTGACACCGGTGTCACACAATCTGGCAAGACTTTCCTTGGTCAATGCTAGTCTGAGATACAAACACAAATTGCCTATGTAAGCCTAAACTTGCTCACCATCAAAAATCGCCTATGCAGGCCTAAACTTGCTCACTATCCGTTTCAAGTAAATGACAAATGAATATAGCGTTAAAAGTGTGTTTAGATATCATCAACAAGTTGACAGCCAAGTGTCCAAAGTTTAGGAAACATGCAATACATGGCCATGCAATACATCAGCTATTAGGCCCGAAGTAAAGTACAATGGTGCCATCTGGTGGGTTTGAAATATTTTATATCTAGATTTATTGTCTGTTTAGACGCACCCTCGGAAATCTTGTAGGTATTCTTTAACAATTATTCGTCTAATACAGGGATTCCCAAACTGTGGTACGCGAGCTGCCACTAGGGGGTACGCGAGATGAAAAGGGCAATGGCGGAATAGAGTTAAAAAAATCATTTCGAATCGGGTTATAATGATATGGAAACGTGAAATTAAACTAAATCACTTGTGAACTCTATAGTAGGCTATGTTTTCATTAAACCTAATAAGCTACCCACAATGCACGTGATTTCCTGCGGGCAGACAGAATATATGGCTCGTTAGTTTCGTGGAAGTATAGATAGGTAGAAGGCTACGCAAACATGGAAAACTGTCTAAAAACAGGGACACTGTCCAAAAGGCCAAATCAAAGCCATGGAAGAGGAGAAGCGAGAGAAACAGAGCAGGAGGCAGGTAACGATGGGATGGGATGGGGGCAGAATGATGAAGGTGGAGGTGGCTCCGGAGCGCAGGGGGATGACAGACGAGACAGAAAAGACGAAGAAAACGAAAAGTATGATGAGGCATGTAGGCCTAGGCATCACGTGGATTTATCTAACCAGTCTAATGTTTTCTCCACAATGTTTTAAGCGTGAGAGCTCAGAGACCAGTTGCACATTTTGATTTTGTTATTTGTTATCATGTAGAGCGGATAATTAAACATGATGCCTGAAATGCGTCAATAGAATGTGTAACGTTATTATGTGTCGGATGGATGGTGGGGGTACGCGAGCCGAGGATGTAAAAGGTGGTCCGCGGGGAAAACAAGTTTGGGAACCGCTGATCTAATAAGATCTCAAACAATAACAAACACAAGGCAAAATCCCCATGTCAATATAACAGTAACAAAACACACACACACACACACACACACCTTTGTCCGTGTTGGGTCCACTGCAATTGTGTCCACACTGCCCGCGTGTCCACGGCAACAGT
>NW_027468689.1:2465173-2467673 GCF_046254945.1 Alosa pseudoharengus | reverse complement strand
GATCTGAAACTTCTGACGTGGCCGGTATGGAAAATGGGACATCATCTACAACATATCTGAAGTAGTCATAACTATTAGCTTAGCTAATAACACACAGGGTGACATGTTGGTTGTAGAAATTGTGCAGACTGTCTTCTAACATTACTTTGTAAGTGATAACCAAAAAAACGTCTAGCAGAAACTGATTAACACCCGATTGAGGAAATAAGTGATACAATACAGTGTTGTTTACATACACATACACCAGCTAACGAGTAACGTCAAAGTCATTTCGTAAATCTAGTCTCTGGTAATGTCAGTCACTCATGGGATGCAACCAGAGTGATATATCTAGCTATCTAAATAGCTAACTGGCTAGTTTTGTTATGAGACCAAAAAACTTACTTTTTATTTTCAGTGAAAAACCTCGCCTGTAACTGCGCCATCTTGTGAGTGCCAAAGACCCCAAATGTTTTCAACAAAACTGTTTACACTCTTTAAAGGAATCTTAAGCTAAGTTACAGTGGTCCCTTCCAATCCTACAGCAGTCGGACCATGTGGCTAGTTTGTTACACGTTCAGTTCACGTGTATGCGTACCGTAAGAGCCCCTGGGCTTCTGCGTGTAGCAAATTTCAATATGGCTGCCATTTGTTTTTCCCCCTTCAAAATAAAAGTTACTCACCATACTCGCTAGTTTTAACGAAGAAAAACAGCTAAAAGTCGAAAATCACCATATCATTTCTGAGATAATAGCAGATACAACAATTGACTTACAAGAGAAAAGTATATGTCATTCAACCTGCATGAGAATGAGAGTCAAAAGAAAGGCTATTAAACATGTAATTAAAAAAAAAACTTCAGTGTGGCAAACTGTGCTTCCACGATGTTTTAAGATGAATCCTACATTAACTTAAGCTCTTTTTAAAAATTTAACATAAACTAATGAACAGCAAAAAAAAGCTACTTTTGGTGCTTTAAAAGTGCGGTCAGAAGCAAGACCTGAATACACTAACGAGACTGTGATCACAGTGGACTTCAGGAGCGACCCCTAATCCTTACCAAAATAACTATAGGAATCTTATATTATTTTGTTACAAAATATTACAGCAAATTTACAGGAATTAGGGACATACGATAGAATAGACCCTTTCAATCTGTTCCCAGAGGATTTCCAGTTGAAATGTTCCAATCCACTGCAGATACTTTGAAATTAAAATAAATCAGAATTTAGATAATGCTGTACAAAATGTCAACATTGAAACTTGTTTTTTAAATAAATGTCAACATTGAAACTTGTTTTTTAAATGTCGTTTGTTGCCAAGTGAGCTCAATTTTGTTTTTGTTGTCCACCGGAAATGCCTTTAGGAACTCGTGTTTGTTTATGCAGTTGAGAGAGTCTATAGAGGGTAAGGATATACAGAACATCATAAAAGTATTATACACTACCATAGAGCTACTATAAGAACTCTTAGCAGTATTACCATGGTGCTTTTCTAACTGGCCCGGGGACATCTAGGAACATTTCTCAAGATCAGAGGTGGAAGGCTAACATCTACTACTCCATCTTTAAAAAGGTCCAGGTGTGGACATGCTCTCTGGCAAAATGTAGCCAGAACCAAAGTCCTTGTTTGACCAATCTGATTCTAAGATCAGAAATAACAGTCAAGTTGTAGTTGAAATACTGATGTGAGAAAACCTTTTGAACAAGAGGAGAGTATCTCTCTCTCACACACACGCACACACATTATGAACCAACAACTAGAGAAGAGTAAGGAGTTATGAGAAAGTATGTGAAGGGTGTGTGTGTGTGTGTGTGTGTGTGTGAGAGAGAGAGAGAGAGAGAGATATCCTTTTGTGTCTTATGTTTGAGATGACACAATCAATCCCATTCACACACCAAAAGCAACCAGAGGCAGTTTCTGCAGGTGTTTTATTGAGAGAAGATGTTGGGGTTTGCTGTGTCACATGCAGTTTATGGTGAAGGAGAGAAGAGCAGAGGCTTGAGCAGCCTTCAGCTCTGCAAAGCTGGAATCACACATTTCACTCTAGATGGAGCTGGAATCACACACTTCACTCCAGCTGCTCTATACACATTCATAGATCGCCCGCGTACACACACACACCAGCGATTCATTAAGCTGTGTATGTGATTCTGTGTGTAGGCAGCATGAGACAGAGCAAAATAATGAGGAGGTGATGGGGATGGCCTGGATGCCACCATGTTGAAGGAGGGGGGTGTCCAAAAAAAACAAAACAAAAAGAGAAAGCTCAGAGGATTGCTGTGTGTAAAATAATCCCCTCTCATTTCACCCGATGGTACAGTCCACTCTGTCTATATCATCACTTCTTCTTGGGCTGATTCGGCGTGTTGAATTTGAAGAAGATGATGTCACCATCGTCCACTGTGTAGTTCCGACCCTGTTGTCTGTACTTGCCAGCAGCCTAAGAGTGAGATGTCATTTCATATTGATATGAGTACAAAGCTATGATCTGTCTAAGAGTGAGATAGTATTTCATATT
>NW_027468689.1:2445173-2462673 GCF_046254945.1 Alosa pseudoharengus | reverse complement strand
CTGAGAGATCAAGAACAGGTATTTATTCAGCACGTCGATCTGAGAGATCAATAACAGGTATTTATTCAGCACGTCGATCTGAGAGATCAATAACAGGTATTTATTAAGCTCGTCGATCTGAGAGATCAAGAACAGAAGGTATTTATTCAGCACGTCGATCTGAGAGATCAAGAACCGGTATTTATTCAGCACAGAACAGGTATTTATTCAGCACGTCGACCTGAGAGATCAAGAACAGGTATTTATTCAGCACGTCGATCAGAACAGGTATTTATTCAGCACGGCGATCAGAACAGGTATTTATTCAGCACGGCGATCTGAGAGATCAGAACAGGTATTTATTCAGCACGGCGATCAGAACAGGTATTTATTCAGCACGGCGATCAGAACAGGTATTTATTCAGCACGGCGATCTGAGAGATCAGAACAGGTATTTATTCAGGACGGCGATCAGAACAGGTATTTATTCAGCACGGCGATCTGAGAGATCAGAACAGGTATTTATTCAGCACGGCGATCAGAACAGGTATTTATTCAGCACGGCGATCTGAGAGATCAGAGCAGGTATTTATTCAGCACGGCGATCAGAACAGGTATTTATTCAGCACGTCGATCAGAACAGGTATTTATTCAGCACGGCGATCAGAACAGGTATTTATTCAGCACGGCGATCAGAACAGGTATTTATTCAGCACGTCAATCAGAACAGGTATTTATTTAGCACGGCGATCTGAGAGATCAGAACAGGTATTTATTCAGCAGGGCGATCAGAACAGGTATTTATTCAGCATGGCGATCAGAACAGGTATTTATTCAGCAGGGCGATCTGAGAGCAGCGACATACGGTCAGTCAGAGTTGCAGTGACGTTATTGTGGGGACGCAGGAAAAAAGGAGGGTGAGAAAGGGATGCAAAGAAGAAATAGAAGTGAGAGAAAGAAAGAAAGCGAGAGAGAAACGCAAGGAAGAAATAAGAGATAAAGAAAGATAGATAGATAGATAGATAGATAGATAGAGAGAGAGAGATTATTATTATTTCATTTGTATTTTTTAAACAGATATTGTATCTGTGTTGTTTTGTTAAATGTTTGCTTTGGCAACACTGCTTCATTGTGTAATGCCAATAAAGCTCCATTGAAATTGAAATTGAGAGAGAGAGAGAGAGAGAGAGAGAGAGAGAGAGAGAGAGAGAGACACTCACCTCTTTCTCATTCCAGTCTGGGTAGTAACGGACATGTTTCTTCTGTTCAACGACCCAGTTCTTAACTTTAATCATGATGTCCTAAAGCAGCAATGCATGTTGGGAGAGAAAGAGAGAGAAAGTGAAAACAACCATGAAATCAGTTTCATGGAATCAGATGTAAAGATTTTCCAGAGGATTTGTACATTCTGAAGCACAGCCTATAACTTATAAATGGCCCTCAAACATGTAACTGTGTTTACTGTCTAACTGCAGTTTCTGTCAAATCAGCTATGAGTGTGTGGTGTGGTGTGGTGTGGTGCATGTTTGGTAATGTGGTCCTCACCTATTGTTATAAATATACATGTAACTGCATAATAAACAAGCATGTAACTGTTTACTGTGTGTTCTGTGATGTGGTGTAGGCTGGGTAATGTAGTACTCACCTATTGTTATAAATATACATGTAACTGCATAATAAACAAGCATGTAACTGTTTACTGTGTGTTGTGGTGTAGGCTGGGTAATGTAGTCCTCACCTATTGTTATAAATATACATGTAACTGCATAATAAACAAACATGTAACTGTTTACTGTGTGTTGTGGTGTGGTGGTGCATGCTGGGTAATGTAGTCCTCACGTATTCAGGCTTGAGCTTCTTGTCTCCCCCTCTGACGGCGACCTTCTCCAGCTTTTCGATGATGGGGTCAATCATCTCCTCGTCCTTCAGACGCAGCTCCTCATGGATGATCTCGATGTCCCGCACCGGGTCAACGTTGCCCTCCACGTGGATGATGTCCTCATCCTCAAATGCACCTGCACGCACACACACGCACACACACACAGATTTATAACAGTTATAGCACTTCTATCTATCTTAACTTGAACATTTACCACCTATAATAATATCACAAGCATATCCAATAATACTATTTATAAAGATTCATTCTTGCTTATCATTCTTATGGTCACAAACAAATGGAAATAATATATTATAATGGCATCTGGATTATCTTATACACAACCAAACTCTTTCTACTTCCAGTGACTAAACCAACAGCACTTAACTGGACACTGAGTTACAATGACCTCTCCTGGCTAACCTGGCGATCCAATTCAAAGAATCATCAGAACATATTTGCTTTTTGACCAAGAGTTCACACACGTTTGCGTACACAATCGGCTGCATTGAGAACAAAACTTTGCTTCATTACTATACGGACGCTATGTGTGTTACTAGAGGGCAGACCACCGAATTCAGATCAAATTCAGCCATACATGAAGTCGTTCTAGCATGGTCATGTGTGGTCATACACTGCGCCTATACCATCGGCCCTATAATGATGTTCATGTGAATTAACATTGCATCTCACCTACGCATAACGTTCATTTTTGTGGGCGTGCACAACCGATGTCTCAAACAGATCTGTGTCAGATCTGTGTGTCTGTGTTATCTGAAACCTCCCTCATAAACAACTAACAACAGGTCCCGTCATCACTCACACACACACACACACTCTCTCCCTCTCTTATCCGCTCTTTCACACACACACACTCCACCACATATCCAGCTGATTCAGCTCTGCACGACAAAGCTGGAGAGACGGAGACGGAAAAACAGAAACAGAAACAGAAACAGAACATAGAAGCTTTTTGAATTCAGTGCCGGTTTATAGGAGGAATTACGGTAGTTATCCATCATATGGATCTATGTGTCATATGGCACAGTGAGAGAAGAAGACCAGGTGATAGTATTAGTGAGAGTTTTGGGATCTCCAAAAAGTGCCTACTGACACATCTGTTTACCTAGTTTCTAACTATTTGATTTTACAGATTTATTTACACCACCTGACTTGACTATAAACTTAAAATATAAAATGTTTTGTCAATGTAATGATTATTGATGTCATGGGAAGTCGCTTTGAACATCTGCCATAAACATGACAATCAAAAACATGTGAAGAAAGAAAAGAGGGATGGGAGAGCAGGCTTGGGGACAGACCACACGACACAGTAGCAGTAACAGCAAAAAATGTCCTGTCCTGTTAGTACTGTCCTGAGTAGTGTCCCGAGACAGTTAGACACTGTCCCGAGACACCCAGACACTGTCCCGGGACAGTTAGCCACTGTCCTGTGACACCCATGACTGTCCTGTGACACCCATGACTGTCCTGTAACACCCAGACACTGTCCCGGGACACCCAGACACTGTCCTGTGACACCCAGATACTGTCCCGAGACACCCAGACACTGTCCCGAGACACTCATGACTGTCCTGTGACACCTAGACACTGTCCCGAGACAGTTAGACACTGTCCTGTGACACCCATGACTGTCCTGTAACACCCAGACACTGTCCCGAGACAGTTAGACACTGTCCCGTGACACCCATGACTGTCCTGTAACACCCAGGCACTGTCCTGTGACACCTATGACTGTCCTGTGACACCTAGATACTGTCCCGTGACACCTATGACTGTCCTGTAACATCCAGACACTGTCCCGAGACAGTTAGACACTGTCCCGTGACACCCATGACTGTCCTGTAACACCCAGGCACTGTCCTGTGACACCTATGACTGTCCTGTGACACCTAGACACTGTCCCGTGACACCTATGACTGTCCTGTAACATCCAGACACTGTCCTGTAACACCCAGACACTGTCCCGTGACACCCATGACTGTCCTGTAACACCCAGACACTGTCCTGTAACACCCAGACACTGTCCCGTGACACCTATGACTGTCCTGTGACACCTATGACTGTCCTGTAACATCCAGACACTGTCCCGAGACAGTTAGACACTGTCCCGTGACACCCATGACTGTCCTGTAACACCCAGACACTGTCCTGTAACACCCAGACACTGTCCCGTGACACCTATGACTGTCTTGTGACACCCAGACACTGTCCCGAGACAGTTAGCCACTGTCCTGTAACACCCAGACACTGTCTCGAGACAGTTAGACACTGTCCCGTGACACCCATGACTGTCCTGTAACACCCAGACACTGTCCTGTGACACCTAGACACTGTCCGGTGACACTCATGACTGTCCTGTAACATCCAGACACTGTCCCGTGACACCCATGACTGTCCTGTAACACCCAGACACTGTCCTGTGACACCTAGACACTGTCCGGTGACACTCATGACTGTCCTGTAACACCCAGACACTGTCCCGTGACACCTATGACTGTCCTGTGACACCCAGACACTGTCCTGGGACAGTTAGCCACTGTCCTGTAACACCCAGACACTGTCCCGAGACAGTTAGACACTGTCCCGTGACACCCATGACTGTCCTGTAACACCCAGACACTGTCTCGTGACACCTATGACTGTCCTGTGACACCTAGACACTGTCCCGTGACACCTATGACTGTCCTGTAACACCCAGACACTGTCCCGTGACACCTATGACTGTCCTGTAACATCCAGACACTGTCCTGAGACAGTTAGCTACTGTCCTGTGACACCAAGCCACTGTCCTGTGACACCAATGACAAATGTTCCAAATGTGAACCACTTTGAGCTGCATTCTGTGAATGAAAGGTGCTATAATTAATTATATTTATAATTATTATAATAATTATTATAATTATTATTATGTAGAATCATTTATGTCTTTGAATCATTGTGTGTGTGTGTGTGTGTGTGTGTGTGTGTATGTATGTATGTATGTATGTATCTTTTTATTTGTTTTGTTTTAGATAAAATATAAAGCTTATTAATTGTTTTACATAAAATTGTACATGTAAAAATCCTTTTTTGCTTTATGACTTTTTAAGTTTTAAAGTTGTTTGTTAGAATTTTTAATAAAGATGACTTGTGCTTTAAAGTAGTAGCTCTGGATTTGTGTTTTGTTATCAAGTAATGTTCAAGCACAGCTGGCATTCAGCCAACACTCAGTCAGATCAGTTAGTGTGTGGGCCAGTGCATGCCCAGGGACCCAGGCAACCCTCAGCCAACACTTTGATAAACAATAACACCCACACCTGGGCCGACAGACAGACAGACAGACAGACAGATAGATGCTTTATTTGTATGAAGATAACAAAATATCAACTCAGGTCTCAGTGCAGACCAAGTACTATAGTGAATAATAAATAAATACAATATAACATAACATAAGTGCTTGTTTATGGAAGTCCACAACAACCATCTCCTTGGTCTTGGTGAGTTTGTTTTCCTTGCATAACAAAACAATAAGTCATTTTACGGCGTTTTGGCCACACTTGGGGCAGAGCAAATCTTTATGTCAGTTTCCACTGATTGGGCCATGGGCATGGGCAGGGATGGGCAGTATTTCTAATACATGTGTTTAAAATATGTATTTCAAATACAAAATACTATTTTGTCATTTGTATTTTATTGAGATAATGAAAATGCCTTCGTATTTTGTATCAAAATACTTCAGTGTTGCGTATTTTTGTATTTTCAAAATACTTTAAAATACTTTCTGTGAAACACTGTGATGACATCTATCTAACTATCTATACTGTAAAGCACGAAATGTCTGTCTCTGTCTGTTTGTGGCACCCTTGCATGGTCAAGCTGGAATGATTAACAGGCCCCATAACAACTATATAAAAAATATTTTATATATATAAAAAATAGTCTGAATGCAACACTGTCTGAGAAGTTAGTTGTGCTCAAAGGCATCAACTGAGGAAACACGACTAGCTAAGGTTACACACACTCCTTTGCTCACACAAGGACAGCAGAAGGACTTGAATTCACAAGTTTATATTGCAACACTTGAGTTTGATATTTTCCTTTCTTTTTTCTGTTTTACAGGTTTTTTTTCTAGACTTTAAATTTGTCTATGTTCTCTGACCTGTGAAATATTTCAGTGCTATGGTAACTTGACAAGATACCTCAAACAAGGACATTTCCAATTTTGCACATTTTAAATAACAAATGATTGATAATGTCATAATAATTGGCTTCTAATTGGCTCAACTGATTGGATGGTATTAATGTGACAACCTGATTTTTATTTTTACTTTTTTTTGTATTTACATTGATAGAAGTTGTGCACACACCATCAGGTGTATACAAAATTATTCAACTGTGATGAAACTCACCATAAGTGTGGTAATGATGTGGTTATATAACTTAAAAGGTTAAAATGCTACCTAGTTTAAATTTCTAAATCAGTCATCTATTTGGATTGTTTGTCTTTCAGTTATTGTCACTGATTCATAGTGGGCAATCTATTACACCAACTGGTTGGAAAGTGCAACAGTTGTGGAGTCGGCATTGCATGTCGCTGCAAAACAGTACATCTCCAAACTTATAAACAGTAACTGTCAAATAAGGAATTTGAAGATGACATCCGAAAAGCATTAGATTGCATAGAAAACTGATTGATATGAATACACTGTACAGTTTATGTAGTAATAATGCACTGGTTATGAATAACAACTATTTTAAGTAAACATACAATTAGTAATGCAAAAAGTTTTTGTTCTAAGATTTATTTCTCTTTTGTGGCCCCAATTAGTCCAGGAAACTGGCAAAAATGATACAGACTGCCATAATCTGTGATGAAGATATCATAGATGTTGACCTTGTGCTCGACGTAATGATGCCTGAGGTAAGGAAATGTGAATATAAAAGCCATGTCATATTATGATCAGTGTGGTTTCTCCAGAATAAATAAACCAAACCATACCAAACATGCATATTGTCACTACATTCTCATGCTATTTCCAATTTGAAATCTGTTTGCATTTGAAGGTTTCCATTAACATTTTCACGAACCACGAGGGTTTCTGCAGGTTTCTGGAGAGGTTCATGTCCATGCATCCGGCATTGGAGTAACAAGCATTGCTGTTTTTTTCTGTATTTATACATTCTTTTTTAATGTATTAGTTGTTTATTTATTTATTTATGTCTTATTGGATTTCAATTTATTATCTTCATTTCATTATTTACAAGGATACAAGGATACAAGGATACAAGGAAGTTTATTGTCACATGCATATAGTTACTGGAAGTAAGAAATGCAGTGAAATTATGTCTGGTGTCAGCCTATTTGTGCATTTATGGGGGGGGGGGGGGTAAAAAGTGCAGTAGAAGAGGGGTTTAGTAGATTAAGTGGCAAGGGCTGCATAAAAAAGGTGGGGGAGGATTGGGATTGGGTGGGGGGCACCAACAAGGAGCACCCAAGAGCAACAGGGGCAAGGAAAAACAAAGGAAGAAACCTTGGGCAGATCCACGGCTCAAGGGGCTAACCCAACTGCCAGGGGTCTTGGTGTGTGTGTTGGGGGGATGACAGGGGAGATGGGATAGTGTGCTGTGTATGTGGGGAGAGGGCAGTGTGCAATATGTGTGTTGGAGAAGCTTCCTCATGAGACAATGTGCTGTGTATTGGGGGGGGGGGGGGCAGTGTGCTGTAAGTATGTTGGGGATGTGTGTTGGAGAAGCTTCCTGATGAAATAATGTGCTGTGTATGTAGGGGGGGGGGGGGGGGGGCAGGGACTTACTATTGCAAGCAGAGTACTGTATGTATGATGTATGTGAGTGATGACAGTGAAGATGTGTGTGTGGGCGGGAGGGGAGTGGAGCAGTGACTGTGTGTGTGTGTGTGTGTGTAGTGTGTGTGTGGGCAGTGTGCTGTAAGTATGTTGGGGATGTGTATTGGAGAAGCTTCCTGATGAAATAATGTGCTGTGTATGTAGGGGGGGGGCAGGGACTTACTATTGCAAGCAGAGTACTGTATGTATGATGTATGTGAGTGATGACAGTGAAGATATGTGTGTGGGCGGGAGGGGAGTGGAGCAGTGACTGTGTGTGTGTGTGTGTGTGTAGTGTGTGTGTGGGTAGGTGGGGGAAGTGTGCTGTAAGTATGTAGAGGATGTGTGTTGGAGAAGATCCTGAAGACAGTGTGCTGTGTATGTAGGGGGGGGGGGGGCAGTGTGCAGCAAGTATGTAGAGGAGGCTTACTGTAGCAAGCAGTGTGCTGTATGTATGTGAAGTGATGACAGTGATGATGTAAGTGTGTGTGTTGGGAATGGGGGTGGGGTGGGGGTGGGGGGGGCAGAAGGCTAAACCTTCTGGGGGGATGACAGGGGAGATGGGAGTTCAGGGGCAGAAGGCTAGGCAATCAAGGACATGGGTAGATGGAGGAGAAATCAAAAATAATAAATAAAAAGTTCAATGGAGATGTGCAAAAGTTGGAGAAAGTCAGATATGTGTGTGTGTGTGTGTGTGTGTGTGTTTTGACGTGTGATGAAATAAGAAAATAAATAAAAGGTCTGTAGCATAGGGAGAGGGATGTAAAAGTGCTAAAAGTCTTGTAGGTGTGTGTGTGTGTGGGGGGGGGGGGCAGTGTGCAGCAAGTATGTAGAGGAGGCTTACTGTAGCAAGCAGTGTGCTGTATGTATGTGAAGTGATGACAGTGATGATGTAAGTGTGTGTGTTGGGGATGGGGGTGGGGTGGGGGGTGGGGGGGCAGAAAGGCTAGGCAATCAAGGACATGGGTAGATGGAGGAAAAAACAAAAATAATAATAAAAAGTTCTATGGAGATATGCAAAAGTTGGAGAAAGTCAGATATGTGTGTGTGTGTGTGTGTGTGTGTGTGTGTTTGTAAAATAAATAAAATAAATAAAAGGTCTGTAGCTTAGGGAGAGGGATGTAAAAGTGCTAAAAGTCTTGTAGGTGTGTGTGGGGGGTGGGGGGGTCATGAGTGCTGAGTAGTGAATGAGTGCAAAGTCAGTATAGTGTGAGTTCAGAGTTGGGAAATGTTTGAGAGTGCTGAGGAGTGAATGTGTGCAAAGTCAGTATAGTGTGAGTTCAGAGTTCGGATGGCCTGGGGATAAAAACTTCTCCTAAGTCTCTCAGTTCTGGCTTTGTGACTACATAGGCGTCTTCTTGATTTCAGTGGTAGGAATAATCCATTGTTAGGATGAGAAGAGTCCTTCAGAATCTTTTGGGCTCTTAGGAGTACTCTTCTGGAATAGATATCTTGTAGAGCAGGGAGTTGAGTTCTTATTGTACGTTCAGCTGAGCGCACTACTCTCTGCAGAGTACTACAATCTCTAACTGTGGAGTTCCCATACCAGGTGATGATGCTACCAGTTAGAACACTCTCAACCGCTGAAGTGTAGAAGGCCTTCATGATGGATGTAGAAACTTTAAATTTCCTTAGCTGACGAAGGAAGTAGAGTCGTTGTCTGGACTTCTTCAGAACATATTGAGTGTTAACAGTCCATGTTAAGTCTTCAGTAATGTGGACACCAAGGTATTTAAAACTTGTTACTATATGTGTGTACTGGGGAAATTTGATTTTTTTTGGTGTTAAGTTTATGGTGTATTTTGTTCTGAGAGAAAACTGAACCATGCAAGGTTTTCCGTATTTAGATTTACAAAGCTTTTTTGTTTAAAAGGTTTTTTGTTCTTATGTTTAGAATTAAAATGTGTTCTCCAAAACTGTCCAGTTGTCTGTTTTTGTGATCATCTACCCATGGATGGCTACAACATTTGGTTAAGCAAGCCTATGACTTAACAGACCTGGGGGGTATTCCAAGTACATGGTTTAGTGATAAACCTGGGTAACTTAACTCAGAGTAAGTGGTAAACCTCCTACAACAAGAGCCCTATGGTATTGTTTTGTTAGGAGAATGAAGCCATACAGCTCTTCTATTAGGAGGTTTACCACCTACTCTGTGTTAACTAACCCAGGTTTGTCACTAAACCTCGTACTTGGAATACCCCCCTGGTAAGATGCCTAAATATTTACACATTTGCCTATAATAATTATCTAAACAATTATTATTTATTCTTAAAATATTTGCTGGCACAAGGAGTTTCATTAATTATATTTCCCTTTATGCGTGCATGACGATAAACTACTTGAACTTGAACTAATGCTGCTTGTGGAATATCAACAATATACATTAAGTGTTTAATATACGTAGGCTATTTGTTGTAAGTAAAAAGTGATTTATATATTTCTTGGTTACAAGTAGCCTAGGCTAGCCTACAAGTTAATAACAAATAGAACAGAAAGAGGTGGAAGGTAGCCTAATAGGCCTAGGTGGCATAACAAACATTTCAACAAAACAAAACATTTCCAAAGCAACTGAGGTCGACAACGGATACTTGTGTTTTTATTTGGCGTTTTACCTAACTTTCCACGAGACAACCATCATGACAGCGCTACACACCTAGCACACATACCTTTACACAAGACAGTTCTGCAAGGCACAACGTAACTTAAGCAAGACAATGCTGGATAAACAAAAACATGTTTTACAGCAGAATAATATTGGCCAGACGTCGCCCTACATTCAGCGTTGTAAGTTAATAACCCACTTTCTACAAGCCACGTGTCTTCCTAACATCCCGACATTGAAATTGTATTTTCCAACGAAACAAATAAAGACAAAAAATAGCTTTGTTCGTGATCTGTCTAGAATCTTTGATACCACTAGCCAACTTCCGCAATACAGTGCCACAAGATAGTACGCGACTTCCGCAAGACAGTGCCGCGAGACACTACGCAACATCCGCAAGACAGAGGACAGGACAAAAGTACGGTACAGTACAGTTTCGGCTCTAACCGCCTCTCACACGACAGGAGGACGACACGACAGGACAGACGACACGACAGGACAGACGACACGACAGGAGGACGAGGGGAAGAGACGAGGGGACGGTGGGCTTTGGTGGGCGTTGCCGACGGCGACATGTGTGACTCACGGGTCATGTGGAAGATGCCGTCGCAGGCGCTGATATGGGACAGGAAGGCGTTGCCCAGGCCCTGCCCAGCATGAGCGCCCTTTACCAGGCCGGCGATGTCCACCACGTTCAGGAACGCAGGCACCTTACTGAGGAGGGGCACACACACACACACACACACACACACACACACACACACACACACACACACACAACACACACACCCACACAACACACACACACACACACACACACACCCACACACACACATACCACACACACACACCACACCCACACACACACACACACACCCACACACACACACACACCCACACACACACACACAGGGTGTCACAATGAATGCACAGACAGGAATTGTGGAACTGCAGCAGCAAAACCTTAACCTGACTCTCGCCAGATGAATTTCGTTCCGCCTAGCTCCACTCATCCATCTGGGATCAATCCATTGGAGAGGTGTTTCAGAAGCCTGGGCCTTATTAAAAAATCCTTGCATAAGATTGGATAAGCCACTTGTCCGTCATCTATTGACGTGCTACTTCAACCACTCACATCGAAGCCAACCCGTGATGCTAACAGGTCTCACAGTCGCTTCTACGCTACGTCACATCTATGAAACTCCTGCCCTGCGTCCTGATTGGCTCTACCATACAATCTCATGCTGAAATCACTCTCAACGGAACCGATCCCAGATGGATGTGAGTGGAGCTAGGCGGAACGAAATTAATCTGGCGAGAGTCAGGTTAGCAAAACCTACCTAGTATGCAAAATAAGTGTTATCTATTCTTCAGCTACTATGCAGATTACTTAGAGGACAAAGAGACATATTAGATCTGTGTGTGTGTGTGTGTGTGTGTGTGTGTGTGTGTGTGTATGTGTGTAAAAGCTTAACTGAAAATAAGGACTACCCTCAATGAACCTAAATGAATGAATGAATAAAAGTGTAGCATTGACAATGCATGTGTCATTTTAGATACTAATATTCAGCTCAGAGTGTGTGTGTGTACGTATGTGTATGTGTGTGTGTGTGTGTACGTATGTGTGTGTGTGTACGTATGTGTATGTGTGTATGTGTGTACGTATGTGTATGTGTGTGTGTGTGTGTACGTATGTGTATGTGTGTGTGTGTGTGTGTGTGTGTGTGTGTACGTGTACGTATGTGTGTGTGTGTGTGTGTGTGTATGTGTGTGTACGTATGTGTGTGTGTGTGTGTGTGTGTGTGTGTGTGTGTGTGTGTGTGTGTGTGTGTGTGTGTGTGTGTACGTATGTGTGTGTGTGTGTGTGTATGTGTACGTATGTGTATGTGTATGTGTGTGTGTGTGTGTGTGTGTGTGTGTGTGTGTGTGTGTGTGTGTGTATGTGTGTGTGCATGTGTGTGTGTGTGTGTGTGTGTGTGTGTGTGTGTGTGTGTGTGCAGTGAGTCCATCTGAGCCTGCATAGAAGCCTGTTTGGACCGGGACCGGGCCTGGTCCTCTGCTGACCCCTGCAGGCCGGCGGTACCTCCTCACCTGGCGGGCTTGTGGTACTTGCACAGGTAGTCATAGCGATCGTCAGGGATTGGAACCCTGCTCTCGTTGGGGTCGATGGTGCAGAAGGGAAAGTTCTCCGCCGCTGCCTGGCTCTTGGTCAGAACGTTAAAGAACGTGGATTTCCTGCAGGGTAGAGATGACCGCCCATGTCAATCCCAATCATGTATATATATATATATAAGTATAAGTATACATACTCTTTTGATCCCGTGAGGGAAATTTGGTCTCTGCATTTATCCCAATCTGTGAATTAGTGAACACACAGAGCACACAGTGAACACACAGTGAGGTGAAGCACACACTAATCCCAACGCAGTGAGCTGCCTGCAACAACAGCGGTGCTCGGGGAGCAGTGAGGGGTTAGGTGCCTTGCTCAAGGGCACTCCAGCCGTGCCTACTGGTCGGGGTTCGAACTGGCAACCCTCCGGTTACAAGTCCGAAGCGCTAACCAGTAGGCTACGGCTGCCCCAAATGTGTCTATCGGATTAAAGGAGATACTTCCAACCTTTCTCATGCACATGGAGAGAAGGCACATGCTGTAACTGAATACTCCAGCCAGCGGCAGAGTAATTACGCAACACCTAATAGGGACACACACAGCGTGGTGTTCGCTGGGCAACTCTGTCATGAATGAAACAGTGGTTACCTTGGTTACCTTGCAACAGTCAAATCACCATCAAGGCACCACATGGACATGACAGTGACGCAATTACACAACATGTCAACAAAGACGCATGTGGCAGGCTGCTGTTTCTTTAGCTCTCCACATGAACTCTATGGCTCATCAGTGTCACCCACCCCACATTAGGCAGTCCCACGATGCCGATTTTCAATGAGGTCCCGAAGCGTCCTATCAGTGGGGGCTGTTTTGGTCCGTCCCCGCCCTTCTTCGGAGGCATCTACAAAAGAAAAAGACGATTGTTAATAGTAATAATTAAAAAAAACCTCTCTAGATCACTGCCACCATAGGAGCGGAGTTTCCTCAGGCAATGTGACACACCTTTTTAGGCGACATGATTTCAAGTTGCAGTGCAAGTTAGCTTACTGTCTCACCACAATTACAGCTTAGACAAGAGAAGATAAATGTCATATTTCTCTAAGAAGACACAGCAGCATGTAGCCTCTGCAGCGTGGCTAACGCTAGTAATTCTGCCCGGTTGCCATTTCGCAGCGCTGTCCAGCTTGACGGCTGAAAGGTCCATCATAGTCCCAAAAATAGACCTAGCATCTGTCATGGGCGTATGATGAACTGTGCAGGCTTCTCCATGACGGCTATGAATAACACCTACTCCACTTTCTCATTGCTTATGTATTACATTTCATAGGCGCACTTGATCCACTGCTAGCATCGGACCAACACACTAAAACATTTCGGGGCAGCCCTGGTCACAACCCCCAGCTGCATCCACACACATGGAATACCTAGCCATCGCTAGCACAATGCTGTCCTATTCATTCGAGCAGGGTAACGCTAGCCGGTTAGCCCAAAATAGAACTTGTAGCTAAACAATCTTGATGTGTAAGATTCTTTCACAGAACGTTTGCTTTACTGAAAGGTAATAGTGTACTACACAATGTGTATATAGTTCACCTTCAAATGATGTTATTTCTGTCGGTTAAGTACAAATCCAAGCTGGCTGACTTGTACACACGCCAGTCTACACTTCGGCGGTGGCAAGGAAAGGGACCACATACCGGAAGGAAGAATATTGTCTACAATTTCATTGGCCAAACAAACGAGAACGTGTTGACGTCGCTGAAGTTTGCATCAGAAAAAAAATGTAGCATGACGTCCAGAATAACTTTGTCATTTATGGTAGGCGTACATGTAAAAACCATAGACTGTATAAAACAGGGCAAAACTCCAACCAAAAATCATGTAGAGACATTGTAAGATAGCTTTATTGTTTTTAATTGTGTAAAAACAAAGTGAATTTTACAGTTTTGTAGGATTATGTAGCCTAGCCTATAAATTATCTTAGTGCAACATTTTGGCAGTTTAGGATTCTCACATGCTATAACCCAAAACTATCTCCTCGACATAGGCTACAGTAGATTCAGGAAATGTAACATGACATGTTAAGACAGTCCAGTGTAAATAATGAATTGTGAGAGCACCTGAATAACAGCCAGTTGTGTATTAACAAACCAGTTTTCTTGCTGTCCAGAGAAAAAAACACTACAGATGTCTTTAAGGTAATCCAAAGGACATGCATTATAGTATGAATTGACATTTTTGAAATCTCAATTGTTTTTAAATATTAAACAGAAACACGAGCAATGGATACATCCACACTGGGTCATACAGTGGTATTAATGACATCACACACTCCCCAAACACACACACAAGATAAGTTGGCCCTTTGAACACTAGTGTCGTGGGGAAAAGTTCTGGCAATGGCAAACACAAGGAAGGAAAAGAAACATCTATGGCAACATGCACTAGGAATTCACTTTTCAGAGGTTAGTTGATGAAGTCCAGGGGAACTTCACAATTCAGTGCATACTGAAATAAATTCTACTCATTGAACAGCAGGGGGCGATCTGCCTCCTCTTCAAGCTGCGTTTGGGACTTTGGATTCCGATGTAGAACACAGACAATCTGTTCCCAATTGGTTCTTTACACAGACATACGTTTAGGCAAAACTGCGTCTTCAGGTTTGACTGCATCAGTGCTTATAGGATAATGTGGAGATATGCATATACTGTAGGTGTCACAAAAGGCAGGGGGTTGCATGGGACACTCCTCTCAATAAAACACACATAAACAGTGCAGCTACACTTTTCAAGCAAACACACACACACACATACACACTCACACACTTACTCATATATACATAATGTAAACATATCTCATATACAGCAGAAAAACACACACACACATTTTCCACACAACATCTAAAGGGCAAAAGGCACAGAATCGCACACACACACGGCAGGCACACACACACACACACACACAGGCAAACTGAGAGGAAAGGTGCTGTGCATAGAACTGTTGCAATAATGAACAACTTTAACATCACGAAAAAGAGTCGAAAAGCTGCAGCAGTGAGTGTGTTTGTGCATCATAAGAGTTCAAAACGGCAAAAACGTCTTGCAGTGTTGGGTTTAAATACCTACATATAACTACACAACATGCAAAAATAGAAGTTTCAGTTGAAATTCAAGTCACGTTCACAGTTGAATGTTGCCTGAAATCTGATGGGAAGATGTTGCCTGAAATCTGCTCCTCGTTGCTAACGCGTCTATTCCAAGTCACATCATACAGGGAAGCATTCTATGAGTGTCGTCGTGGCGGTGGAACGATTCCGGAATAGTGAAGCCGTAGCAGAGCGAGTTGTCATGGAAACCAAACTGATGGCTGACATGTCGCAGAACTCCTCCTCGCTGTAGCCGAGCGCAATACAGCACGGCCGAAGCCCGATCGCCCGTCACTCCAGCGCGCACCAGCCAATCAACCAGCTCTCTACCCATGAATGAGCCCGCCTCCGGACAACCTGACCAATACCAATGGCCTTTGCACCTGTGCATCAAAGGAATGATTCACCCACTGGTCCAGAGAGAGACTCACCAGACGCACTGCAAATGGTGAGGACAGGAAAGAAGTGGAGGAAGAGAGAGAGATGGAAAGAAGTGGAGGAAGAGATAGAGATGGAAAGAAGTGGAGGAAGAGAGAGAGATGGAAAGAGAAAAAGAGAAGGGAATTGAGAGGGTGATGAAAAGTCAGAAACAGACGAGGAATTAGAAACAGATTTCATGCCAAGGGTGACTCAGCTGAAGGGACGTGCAATACAGAGTGGGCATAGGCTACAGGAGCAGAGGAATGTGTGTGTGTGTGTGTGTGTGTGTGTGTGTGTGTGTGTGTGTGTGTGTGTGTGTGTGTGTGTGTGTGTGTGTGTATGTGTGTGTGTGAACAGTCCAGAATTCAGTGCTTCAGGGTGACCACAGTGGAGATCAAATCCATCCCAGACTTAAACACACATTACACTAGACAGAAGACTTAAACACACACAAACACTAGACAGAAGACTTAGGCCCTGTCCACACGTACGAAACCGATCTTTCTTTCCTCCGTCTTCTCTGAAACCGCATCAAGAATATTTGCGTCCAAACGGATCCATCTCAACACGACTCAACACGTTACTTCATACCCCAGGCCTATAGGTGGCACTGTTTCTTTACACAAATTGACCAAAATTTGCGCTTTACAAACAGACAGAATAGGCTACCTACGACCAAATGGCTAGTGCAAGGAAACCAGAATTGTTTGTGTGGACTGATGGTGAACTATCAACTGTAGTCAACTGTAAAACTAATAAACTTTATTTTACGGTTTGTGAAGGGTGCAGTCCCGTCCTTTATTTGGCTAATGCAGGTAGGTCTACTAATCACCTTTACTTTCTTTGGTTGTAGGATAGTCCGTGATTCACATTAGTTTTGGCTATCACCGCAATTAGGCTACTAAACGCAAGGCTTACCCAAGTTCTAGGCTATTCTGTCGCCACATTTATACTATTGCTATAAAATCTTGGTTAGTAACAGTCAATAGCCTACTTTTGCCTGCATCAAATCGCGCATTCGCATTCAGTGTGCTACCATCGGCTTAACGTGAGTTCTAAGCGTCTTTCTTTGTTCACTCGACTGTGAATGCATGTATATATGTTGTAAGACTTGTAAAATAAATTAATGACACTACGCACAAATTAATGTAGCCTAAACTTACACCGCACTTTCCTAATAACTTAAGTTCTCTCGCGTCACTGACAGTAGAATGCATAAAAAAACACCGGGAAAAACAGTGTTCAGTCCACCAAGTCATAAGCTATCGGCTTATGCACCAGTTGTGATATTTATCTTACGGAGTGTAATGGTAGGTAATGTCATGTATGAAAACTAGTATTGTTAGGCAATACTATAAGTGCAAGTCCAGGGCAGCTGAAGTGTGGCAATGACATCATCGATACGCAAGCAGGATGTGCGGTTTCGCTGTCTAAACGAATTCAAACGGGCTACGGTTTCAGATTTCTCCACTCTGGGACCAGGTTTCAGAAAGGTGCGGTTTCGGGCAGTGCGTTTACA
>NW_027468689.1:2432673-2435173 GCF_046254945.1 Alosa pseudoharengus | reverse complement strand
ATTTCCTACAGGACTGATAAAGTAGAACTCAATAACTTAGTATTCGTTCACTCCCTCACTTGTGCACGTCCTCCCTCAACTGGTACACACAAGCACTCTCTCCCTCTTTCTTCTCTTTGCTCTCTGAGAGAAAGTGGAATAGAACATTACGCCAAGTATTCCAATATGTGGTTTAACGTTCTGCATTACGTCCAATATTCCAATATGTGGTTTAACGTTCTGCATTACGTCCAATATTACAATATGTGGTTTAACATTCTGCATTACGTCCAATATTTCAATATGTGGTTTAACGTTCTGCATTACGTCCAATATTACAATATGTGGTTTAACGTTCTGCATTACGTCCAATATTACAATATGTGGTTTAACGTTCTGCATTACGTCCAATATTCCAATATGTGGTTTAACGTTCTGCATTATGCCCAGTATTACAATATGTGGTTTAACGTTCTGCATTTCTCATTAGTGGGTCACTTTGATACTAAAAGTATGATTCTACAATGACTGTATGATATCTGTACTGTCCCTGCGTATATCTGTGTGTGACTGTATTTAGAGATAAGCGGGAATATTATGACTTTGCAGTGTTTCACTGTTCTGCATGGCTGCGTCAGTAGCTATCTGCTCCGGATTGCCAGGTTGCCACTAATCAGAGTCTGATTCAGTGTAGTCCACGTGAGATGGGATGACCAATGCCATCTCCCGTCAGCCTGGAAGGATACTTAAAGGAATACGCCACCCCTAGATGAAATTGGGTCACTCCCCGCAGTCCCTAGAGGTGGATGAGTGAGCCGAAGCGTTTTATAGCCGAGGGTTTACAGATGCTGCGTGATGTCTTTGCGCCTGGCAGCGGTGCTTTGCCGGTGCTATGCCCAAAAATAGTTCCAAATCTAAATTCGTCTAGTAAATCCCTTCGTGTTAATTTGCATTGATATTTGTACTCGATGTGAATGTACAGGTTACGAGAAATAATTATAAAAAATCTTGAGTTATTTGATTCACTTTTGCAACGACATGCTAGCTGGAATCGCCAGATTACAGCGACTACGCTAAGCTAAAGCTAACCGGGCCATTTCTAGATTAGGACAATGGCTGGGTCGGCTATAAAACGCTTTGGCTCACTCATCCACCTCTAGGGACTGCGGGGAGTGACCCAATTTCACCTAGGGGTGGCGTATTCCTTTAAACCCTAAATATTTCCTTGTCTAGTGAGAGGAGCTGATGGATCTTTAGGTGAAGTCATGCTGTCTCTCCCTTGATGCGCATCATTGTAAATAAACTCTGTTCCTGATTTTTAATACTATTGGTCTGACTGGGTCTCTATTAAATCTATGGTATCAAAATTACCATCATCTCTCACTCACTCTTTCCATCCTGTCCTCCATTCAATCCTTCATACTTTCTGCCTCCATCTTCCACTTATTTACTGATTCACTCACTTCCTGCTACACATAATGCTCCCTCCCTCTCTCCATATATATATATATATAATATACTGTATATATCTATGCCTCTCTTACTCACACACACTCCCATGTAGCCTTCTCCCTCTCAGATTCAGTCATCCCCCCCCACCTCCCCCTTGTGCCCACACTCTCCATGGAATGCGGAACCGCACCTGTAGGCCAGGTAGGACCCTGGCCCTGGCCCTACCTGTGTTTGATCACACATGAAAGAGCAACCTCCTGTCTCTAAATGCTTTTGAACTTTGAAATCGGAATCCATCTGTAGCCACAGACAGAGCCGCATTAAAACTTCATGAAGAAGTTCTTTAAATCTTCCTTTAAAGGAACCAAGGCGGGTTTAATGTATCCTTATGAATTCTATAGGATGGGACCTCTTAATAACTTAACAGCTGTATTATAACAGTAATGTATGTAGAGCAGGTGTGGGCAAACCTTTTGGCTCAAGGGCCACATTGACCAGGGGTGGACAAACCTTTTGGCTCAAGGGCCACATTGACCAGGGGTGGACAAACCTTTTGGCTCAAGGGCCACATTGGGTTTTTAAAATGGCCCGGTGGGCCGCAGCACCCACAAAGCATTTGTAAAATTTTCAGTTGTTTTCAAATCTTGTAGTGTGTGCGTGTTTCGGATCAAAGAGAAGATTGTCGGCTGAGATTGTCTTTAAAATTAGATACCACCCGATTTTTAAAATCGTAAAAGATCTTAAAATCCTGTAGTGTGAGATAGGCATTACTTAACACCAAAGATTCTAGAACAGAGCTCTGTTCTAGAATCTTTGCTCAACACTATCACTATGTTTTCATCACAGCAGTTGCATAGTTTACAGCTGAAAAAGAAACATACATTTCCGCGTGCACAACGTCTATTCATTTTTATATGCCAATACATTTGAATTCAGGCAACCACATGCAAATGTAACATCCTGTTATCATCCTGCACAATCATTCAGTAATCAATTAGGGGGCTTAGTTCAGTGCCGGTGTGTGTCTGTGTGTGTGTGTGTGTGTCTGTGTGCATGCGTGTGTGTGTAT
>NW_027468689.1:2412673-2422673 GCF_046254945.1 Alosa pseudoharengus | reverse complement strand
AGTTACGATACATACACATACACACTTCTCTCTTACGTTTATCTAGAGCTAAACCAGTTAAGAGGAAGTTCTAAACAGGAAACTCTTGAAAGTCCTTTTACCCCCCTCTAGGTTCCACTTAATAACTATATAAAAAAAAAAAAAAAAAAAAAAAAAAGTTTTCAGCCTACATAAGCAGTTTTTTTTTAGAATCACTACACACACCAACATCACACCAGTTTAGTGTGCTAGTTTAACACAGCTCAAGCAGTACACATCTCACATGCTCGATTATATTAGGAAAGATGCAGCTGCTAGGCAGGATTCTCATCTGTTCGACTGGAATAAGCATTGGGTGGTGCCCCTCAGAACGGGTGTAACAGTAGCCAGGTGGTACGGTAACTGCCCAGTATGTGAGTTTTAAAGTAAACTGGAACCTTAAGACGTGCTAATAAGAAATGTTAGCACCCATGGGTTTTAGCTCCCTTGTCAATACGCCCGTCTGTCAATCTAAGGTGCTGGAAGTTGCGGCTTTGAGGACAGTCCAACACGACACAGGTTACGTGGGCAGATTCCGATGGCTGGACTGGGGGGTCAAACACAGACAGATACAGGAAGTGTGTGAGGTGTGAGCTGTGAGCTGGTTGCCGTGGCGTCCGTACCTGAGCGCGAGGAGGAGTTTCTGCCCAGGGGAGGCGGCCTCTCACTGGGGGGCGGGGGCAGAGGGCCCGAGCGCAGCGGAGGCGGGGCGGGGGCAGAGTTGAGTGACAGGTTCCTCTGGGGCAGCCGCGGGGTGTCATCAGCAGGCGTGGGGGGCAGTGGGGGGGGGCCTGGACGCCCAGGGGGCAGAGGAGGGGGGGCACCACCCACACCTCCACCTCCAGGGGCACCACCCACACCTCCACCTCCAGGGCCGGGGCGGGAGGAGGATGGAGGAGGGGGGGGCTTGCTGTTAAAGGAGGGCGGAGGAGGAGGCGCACCGTCCCGCGGGAGCGGCAGAGAGGGTCTGTTGCCCAGGGGGGGGCGCTCCTCGGACCCTGGTCTGGGCGCGGGGGGTAAGGGGGGGCGGCTGGAGGGAGGGGGGGCCGGGGTGGAGGGCTGGCGGCCGAACCCGGACGAGGCCGGGACAGGGGGAGGGGGGCCGATGCCATGGCGACCGGGGGGAGGCGTGGGAGCGGAGGAAGTGGGGCGTCCTCCACCGGGCAGAGGAGGTGGGGGTCCCCCGCGGCCATGAAGAGCGCTGCCACCGCCCGGCCGAGGGGTGTTGGGGACGGGGGGGGGGCCCCCCGAAGTGTCGGGGCGAGAGGGGGGGCCGCGTGTGCGAGGGCTGTCCATCACACCGCTCTTGGGCACAGGCAGGCGAGGGGGAGGGCCGGCATCACCTCCACCACCTCCACCTCCTCCAAACGGCCGCGGTCCAGCGGAGCGGCCACCAGGGGGCAGAAGAGGAGGCCGAGCAGATCCAGAGTCTGGGAGAGAGGGAGGGAGAGAGAGAGAGGGAGGGAGAGAGAAAGAGGGAGGGGAGAGGAAAGATAGGGAGAGGGAGAGGGAGGGGAAGAGGAGAGAGGGAGGGAGAGAGAGAGTAAATTCATTTATGTCAGTGATGCTGATCACACTTGCTGCGATATTTCTCACTATATACTATCTACTCCATATACTATCTATTATCTACTCCATACACTATCTATTATCTACTCCATACACTATCTAATATCTATTCCATATACTATCTATTATCTACTCCATATACTATCTATTATCTACTCCATATACTATCTATTAGATGCTGAGGAATGTGAGTGCTGTATGACAGAGAAAATGGTGTTCAATTTATGACTACAATCTTTTCACACTAATAAATATCCTAGATATAAATCATCCAAAATCATCACTGGTGCTTCCTGACACCTCTGAAATGCATCAGGTCAGTCCTTTACAACACGACTGCTCCTACTCAATCCCTTACCAACAGAGTCGCCAATGTGCAATGCCAATGATTTATTATTTGATTATTTGTTTTTTTTTATGTATTTTCTATTTTATTGTTTGTGAAATTGTTTATGTCTTGGTGTCATGGGTACGCTCCGCTCCGTCCAGCTTCTTTTGTCTTGTGTGTGGAGCGCTTTGGGTTGCACTCTGCACATGTGAAATGTGTGTGTGTGTGTGTGTGCGTGCGTGTGTGTGTGTGGAGCGCTTTGGGTTGCACTCTGCACATGTGAAATGTGTGTGTGTGTGTGTGTGCGTGCGTGTGTGTGTGTGGAGCGCTTTGGGTTGCACTCTGCACATGTGAAATGTGTGTGTGTGTGTGTGTGCGTGCGTGTGTGTGTGTGGAGCGCTTTGGGTTGCACTCTGCACATGTGAAATGTGTGTGTGTGTGTGTGTGCGTGCGTGTGTGTGTGTGGAGCGCTTTGGGTTGCACTCTGCACATGTGAAATGTGTGTGTGTGTGTGTGTGCGTGCGTGTGTGTGTGTGGAGCGCTTTGGGTTGCACTCTGCACATGTGAAATGTGTGTGTGTGTGTGTGTGCGTGCGTGTGTGTGTGTGGAGCGCTTTGGGTTGCACTCTGCGCATGTGAAATGTGTGTGTGTGTGTGTGTGCGTGCGTGTGTGTGTGTGGAGCGCTTTGGGTTGCACTCTGCGCATGTGAAATGTGTGTGTGTGTGTGTGTGTGTGTGTGTGTGTGTGTGTGTGCGCGTGCGTGTGTGTGTGTGGAGCGCTTTGGGTTGCACTCTGCACATGTGAAATGTGTGTGTGTGTGAGTGTGTGTGCGTGTGTGTGTGTGGAGCGCTTTGGGTTGCACTCTGCGCATGTGAAATGTGTGTGTGTGTGGGTGTGTGTGTGTGTGTGTGTGTGGAGCGCTTTGGGTTGCACTCTGCACATGTGAAATGTGTGTGTGTGTGTGTGTGCGTGCGTGTGTGTGTGTGGAGCGCTTTGGGTTGCACTCTGCACATGTGAAATGTGTGTGTGTGTGTGCGTGCGTGTGTGTGCGTGCGTGTGTGTGTGTGGAGCGCTTTGGGTTGCACTCTGCACATGTGAAATGTGTGTGTGTGTGAGTGTGTGTGCGTGTGTGTGTGTGGAGCGCTTTGGGTTGCACTCTGCGCATGTGAAATGTGTGTGTGTGTGGGTGTGTGTGTGTGTGTGTGTGTGTGTGGAGCGCTTTGGGTTGCACTCTGCACATGTGAAATGTGTGTGTGTGTGCGTGTGTGTGTGTGTGTGTGTGTGGAGCGCTTTGGGTTGCACTCTGCGCATGTGAAATGTGTGTGTGTGTGTGTGTGTGCGTGCGTGTGTGTGTGTGGAGCGCTTTGGGTTGCCCTCTGCGCATGTGAAATGTATGTGTGTGTGTGTGTGTGTGTGTGTGTGTTTGTGGAGCGCTTTGGGTTGCCCTCTGCGCATGTGAAATGTATGTGTGTGTGTGTGTGTGTGTGTGTGTGTGTTTGTGGAGCGCTTTGGGTTGCCCTCTGCGCATGTGAAATGTATGTGTGTGTGTGTGTGTGTGTGTGTGTGTGTGTGTGTGTTTGTGGAGCGCTTTGGGTTGCACTCTGTGCATGTCAGCAGTATATAAATAAAAGTGACTTGACCTACCACCACCAGAGGTTTCATTCAGTTTTGATTCATAAATGGTAAATGTTAAATAGACTGCATTTATATAACACTTTTCTCCTCCGGGGCACTCAAAGCACTTTAACCTAGACGCATGCTTGCTGGATTTCCGCCTGTGTGCCTACAGAGAAGACTTCCGCATTACAGCACCCCAACCACTGGGGGAAATCCTGTTTACGAGGTGATTTCAGTCACACACCGGACAAGATGATGCAGTGCTTGTGCTGGTGCTTAGAGGCTGGACTCGTACTAGGAGGCCACACCAGGCGCATACCTGAAGTTTTCCGTTGGCGCAGCGGATGCTGCAACAATAAGCTGGAACTAGAATTAGTGGAACTGGCTACACCAGATGTGATGGTGACACGTGTACGTGAAAACAAATAAAATCCTCTTGTAAATCGATATTTAGAAGCCTGGTGTGGCCTGCGTGTTACTCTTGCACTTGTCAAACTTTTTGTCATGTCCCACGAATCTCCTCAACAATCCAATGCCCTCTACACTAATTAGATATCATACTGAACTGTGCTACAGGTTAGCCTGTAGGTTAAAGGGTGTGTGTGTGTGTGTGTGTGTGTGTGTGGAGGGCAAGCCCTCATTAGTAGTGGCTTCATAATAACCACTTATCTATAAAGCCATCCTTACACCAGAAGACTTTGACAAGATTTGGGAAAGATTCTTGAAAGATTGTAGTCTTTTGAGTAAAGCTTAAATGGGGGGCATTAGTTAAAAGACTCCAATCTTGTCAAAGTCTTCTGATGTATCGGGCAGCATAAGGATAACTGGATAGGTGACAACTATGACTTCCTGGGTTTGAAAATGAACGCTGGTGAAAGGGGGGCGTCATAGTCGTCACCTATACAGTTCTCCTTCTAGATCAAAAGCCCACTCCTCTGCTAGCAGCCAGACAAGTTGCTGATCAATCACAGTGTTTGATCAGCACCCTGATTCAAATCAATGACGCTCCAGCATCTAGTAATCAATCACAGTGTTTGATCAGCACCCTGATTCAAATCAATGACGCTCCAGCATCTAGTAATCAATCACAGTGTTTGATCAGCACCTGCATCAGCACCTAGACGCTCCAGCATCTAGTAATCAATCACAGTGTTTGATCAGCACCTAGACGCTCCAGCATCTAGTAATCAATCACAGTGTTTGATCAGCACCTGCATCAGCACCTAGTAATCAATCACAGTGTTTGATCAGCACCTGCATCAGCACCTAGACGCTCCAGCATCTAGTAATCAATCACAGTGTTTGATCAGCACCTAGACGCTCCAGCATCTAAAGTGTAACTGGTCCTACAGTGGTCACAGCAATATAGGGGATAAAAACCAGCTTTATGGATAAAAACCAGCCTATTAGTTGCCAGCTTCGACTTTATCGCTGCAGTTGCAATTTGAAGTGAGCTTTACTGGGACTGGATATTTTCCCATTCTGGTGTACTCCCTTGTGTCTGCATTGGCAATGAGTAGCAGACCGAAGATTATGATTTTAGAGGAGGAAGCTGGAATTAAAGAAAGGTTTGGAATTAAAGAAAGGTTTGGAATTAAAGAAAAGTTTGGAATCGGACACCTCTGCTATCTCATCATGCTCTATGCAGAGCTGTAGCCAAGACCACCTTTGTCGAGTACAAGTCGAGACCGTGTCGAGACCGAGTCAAGAAGTCGGTCAGAAGATTATGATTTTAGAGAAAACGTTAAGTGGAGAAAGGTTTGGAATCTGCCACCACAGCTTGATTACATGGTTTGGTCATCATTATACTCTATGTAATTAACATTCAGCATGTTTCCTCAAATCTGTGGACAAATCAGTCACAGGAAGTGCCCGGGACACATCTTAGATCTCACACACCAAACTTTCCTCAACTTTCCTTTGATCGGGTACGTCGGAACTAGCTTTGGACAAGTGTCTGCGAGGTAACCATAACCATAACTCAGGAGAGCTAGAGTTCTGCACATCAGTGCCACTCTTGCCCGTGTGTGTGTGTGTGTGTGTGTGTGTGTGTGTGTGTGTGTGTGTGTGTGTGTGTGCCGTGCTGGGTGGGTCTCCACTCACCATTGCTCTCTCTGTTTGTGGCCGAGCGTAGTTTTGGCATCCCGCCCTGGAACAGCCCGCCCAGACCACCGGCAGCGCCACCGCCGAAACCTCCTCCTCCTCCTCCTCCTCCTCCTCCTCCTCCACCACCTCCTCCTCCTCCTCCTCCTCCTCCTCCTTTGGGTTCTGAAAAGATAGCAGAGGTTACACATGCAGCTCTCAGCCATGTCCATATATAGTCAAAATCAATCAGCAATGGTATCCAGTTTCCTCATCGCCTCTGAGCTGGATAGCGGCAGACAAACTATTCCTGGACAGAGATGATGGGACGGGCCTGATTTTGCTGGGATACAGCTACAGAGGTGACATATGGGCCTGATTCTGCTGGGATGCAGCTACAGAGATGACATATGGGCCTGATTCTGCTGGGATGCAGCTACAGAGATGACATATGGGCCTGATTCTGCTGGGATGCAGCTACAGAGATGACATATGGGCCTGATTCTGCTGGGACGCAGCTACAGAGATGACATATGGGCCTGATTCTGCTGGGATGCAGCTACAGAGATGATGGGACGGGCCTGATTCTGCTGGGATGCAGCTACAGAGATGACATATGGGCCTGATTCTGCTGGGATGCAGCTAGAGTGATGACATATGGGCCTGATTCTGCTGGGATGCAGCTACAGAGATGACATATGGGCCTGATTCTGCTGGGATGCAGCTACAGAGATGACATATGGGCCTGATTCTGCTGGGCTGCAGCTACAGAGATGATGGGACGGGCCTGATTCTGCTGGGCTGATTCTGCTGGGATGCAGCTACAGAGATGACATATGGGCCTGATTCTGCTGGGATGCAGCTACAGAGATGACATATGGGCCTGATTCTGCTGGGATACAGCTACAGAGATGATGGGACGGGCCTGATTCTGCTGAGATGCAGCTACAGAGATGACATATGGGCCTGATTCTGCTGGGATGCAGCTACAGAGATGCTGGGACGGGCCTGATTCTGCTGGGCTGATTCTGCTGGGATGCAGCTCCAGTCCAGCAACAAGGAGCAGCTCTGCTAATGTAATTGATAAAGGCAAACACACAGCTTTGCTGCAGGGATGGGTATACTGTGTGTGTGTGTGAGCATACATGCACACATACATGTGTGTGTGTGTGTGTGTGTGTGTGTGTGTGTGTGTGTGTGTGTGTGTGTGTGTGTGTGTGGGTGTGGGTGGATGTTCCAGGCCATGCAGAGACCATGAACCAAGAGCGGTCAGGCCTGCCAGGCTTCTGGAGCAAAGCTGCTCTATGGGGCATATAGTGATCCATACAGTGTCTATGGGGCATATAGTGATCCGTACAGTGTCTATGGGGCATATAGTGTCTATTAGGGGTGTAACGGTTCATGTATTCATATTGAACCGAAACGGTACGGGCGTCACGGTTCGGTGCATGAATTTACACGGAGAATACACGGTATAAAAATACATAAAACTCGTGTGCGGATTAATTAATGTCATGCGCAATTACTGTTAAGTAGCGAGAGTTACGGGAGTTCTTTAGCGACACCTAACGCTAATCTGTAGCCTCGCTTTAGCTCTGAAGCTCTGATTGGCGCCTATGTTTTTTTTTGTCAGGTTGTCGGTCGAGTCCGTCAGTCATTAGCAGCACTAAGATTAGACCTACAAGAGTTAGAGGATCCGCTGGTCTCTTTAAGATCGCAAGTTTGAGAACTTCAGTTACAGTAACGTTAGTACAGGCGGAAGAGTGGTGGATAAGATGAAATTGTGTGTCGGCGTTGTTCAGCATTGGGTATGTGAGTGGAAAAAATGCTACACATATTCGAAGCCATCACCCAGATGATGTAGGCTACCAATCACTGAAACGAGGGGAAAGAAACTTCCCGTGCGCTTCAGCAGCCTTTGGATACACATACAAATAGGGCCAAAACCTATGGCTTAAATTAAATGATTTCGTAATGACAGAAAGCTATGTAAATCGCGTGGTAATTACCTTTATGTTGGGGTAACTTGTAACTTCTCACATGAGGTTCTGGTAGTGTTAAGTGCATAGACAGTAAAATAAAGTGACAACGCTAACCAGGCTAATAAACAAACCATGCTACGGTGAGTTAACGTCAAAGGGCAAAGTCACGTGACTTCTAGTTGTAGTCTGTTTATGAAATGAAAGGAGCAATTTCGTTTTTAAAAAAAAGGCAAAATAGTGTGATATTTTCACAGTTAGTAGGCTAGATTATTACTTTACACACAATGAAAAATATTGAGGCAAATTGTAGACCCTTCCATATACAACTAAACACAGATGTTGAAGGTCTTGCTTAAGTGGATTTTTAAAAATCATTTTCTATGTAATTTGCACTTTCAGAAATAAGAGATGCTGTAGGCCTATTTTCAGTTTTATAGCTGATTGTCTTATTTTGTCTACAAGTTACAGATTGAGTCTGGGCACTTATTGTACTGTTTAGCCTACATCTTACACACTTCAGGCTGTTGCAGATAGCTCAGGGAAGAGACTGTATGACACTAGGTGGTACAGCCTGAGACATGTACAAAAAAAAATGCTTTCTGCATTTTTGTTTTGCTTTTCCCTCCATTGTACCGAACTCGTACCGAACCGTGATGTCCGAACCGAGGTATGAACCGAACCGTGACTTCTGTGTACCGTTACACCCCTAGTGTCTATGGGGGATATAGTGATCTGTACAGTGTCTATGGGGCATATAGTGATCCGTAGTGTCTATGGGGCATATAGTGATTTGCACAGTGTCTATGGGGCATATAGTGATCTGCACAGTGTCTATGGGGCATATAGTGATCCATACAGTGTTTATAGGACATATAGTGACCCATACAGTGTCTATGGGGCATATAGTGATCCGTACAGTGTCTATGGGACATATAGTGTCTATGGGGCATATAGTGATCCGTACAGTGTCTATGGGGCATATAGTGATCCGCACAGTGTCTATGGGGCATATAGTGTCTATGGGGCATATAGTGATCCGCACAGTGTCTATGGGGCATATAGTGTCTATGGGGCATATAGTGATCCGTACAGTGTCTATGGGGCATATAGTGATCCATACAGTGTCTATGGGGCATATAGTGTCTATGGGGCATATAGTGATCCGTACAGTGTCTATGGGGCATATAGTGATCCGTACAGTGTCTATGGGGCATATAGTGTCTATGGGGCATATAGTGATCCGTACAGTGTCTATGGGGCATATAGTGATCCGTACAGTGTCTATGGGGCATATAGTGTCTATGGGGCATATAGTGATCTGCACAGTGTCTATGGGGCATATAGTGTCTATGGGGCATATAGTGATCCGTACAGTGTCTATGGGGCATATAGTGATCCGTACAGTGTCTATGGGGCATATAGTGTCTATGGGGCATATAGTGATCTGCACAGTGTCTATGGGGCATATAGTGATCCGTATAGTGTCTATGGGGCATATAGTGATCCGTAGTGTCTATGGGGCATATAGTGATTTGCACAGTGTCTATGGGGCATATAGTGATCTGCACAGTGTTTATGGGGCATATAGTGATCCATACAGTGTCTATGGGGCATATAGTGATCCGCACAGTGTCTATGGGGCATATAGTGATCTGCACAGTGTCTATGGGGCATATAGTGATCTGCACAGTGTCTAAAGTTCTCCCTGCACAAGCCAGAGCCTGTGAGAAGCTGTTTATTTCCAGCTGTGCAGCTGTTTCTGTGTAAACAATGTGAAAATCATGAGAGAGGGAAAGCTTGCTCAGGGCTGGGTTTGTGATGGACAAGTGGGACCATTGAGTTTGTTAGTGGAGTGTTTGTTTGTTTGTTTATGTGTTTGTCTGTTACTTTGTTTGTTTGTTTACTCACTGTCTAGTATAGGTTGGCTCCTGTCATTGGTGACGGCCTTTTTGAGCCGTGCTCCCTTGGAGATGTCTGAGAGGAGAGCATTCCTCCCCTGCTGCTCATTGCGATTTAGAGAGGGTTTTTCTGTGTTCGCCTGCGTTAAATACACACAAGCCCCACACACACACACACACACACACACACACACACAAACACACACAGTGATTAAAACATGGGGAGATCATAGTTATCAAGATCACAGTACACATCAGGAAAGAGGTAGCATGCAAATCATTGTGGTCCGTTGCTTCATAACAATATGATTAATGGTTCATTATTCTTTAAAGCAGTAGTTATTCAACTTTTTGTCTGGTGACCCCCCCAAAAAGCATTGGTCAAGTGTCGCAGCAAAAATGAGTTTCACTTTGGAATATGTTGCGAGACCCACGTCTGTGGCAGGGGCAGGAAATGCCTTCTATCCTGGGCTATGTCAACACCGAAGGCATTTATGTCAATGCCA
>NW_027468689.1:2405173-2407673 GCF_046254945.1 Alosa pseudoharengus | reverse complement strand
TAGTCTGTGCTCTGTTTTTATGGAAGTTGCATAAATCCACATTGTTCTATTAAATGTAGTTTCATAATTAAATAGCCTTCCAATAGGTTGAATTGGAGCTTTGCTACCAACGTTATCAAGTGGTTTCAGTTTCTCTCGCGCATTGAATGAACGCTCATACCACCATTTAATTGTATGCCTCTATGTTTGATGACACCAAATTAGCAAGTATTTCCTACTTTTTGCAGAAACGTTTGTTTTCTTTTTCTGTCGGTCCGCGGTTTCTTGATCAATTGCGCAGCAAATTATCAGATGAAGCCCTGTGAATAATTTCGCTCCGCGGCTCCAGTGTCCACGTTACGGCCGGTGCTGGTCCGCGCGGCCCATAGTTTGAGAAACGCTGGACTTTGAAAGGCGACAGGAGTTGAGGACTTTGCAAATGAGCCTAACATCAGCATGTTCAAAGCAAGTAGGCTACAGGCACTTTGCGCGTCTTACCACATAGGTTACATCACTTTATCAGTTGGCTTGAATGCTAAAAAAATATGCGTCGTGACTTATTGACCACGCAAATGACGCACACCTTGATTGTTGATATCACGAGCGGCTGCATGTTCGTTAACAGTTTGCGTGCATAGCGGGGTTTAAAACTGCCAAAGTCTTAGTAGCCTGTTTAACATCCAAAGACAGTCATTGTACAAGAGTTAATAACATAGAGTTAATATAACATTACAGTGAGCCGTTCGAGACCAAAAATAAATAGGCGGTCAATAGTAAAACGACTTTTCGACTTAAAAAATTGCCGTCGACTAATTTTCATGGTCGATTAGTTCGACTAAATCGACTAATCGCGGCAGCACTAGACCTTACAGCAGGAGAAAAGCCAGAAGAGGCCAACAAGAGGAGACTTAGAGGAGACTGTGTGTGTGTGTGTGTGTGTGTGTGTGTGTATGAGTATGTGTGTGTATGAGTATGTGTGTGTATGAGTGTGTGTGTGTGTGTGTGTGTATGAGTATGTGTGTGTATGAGTGTGTGTGTGTGTGTATATGAGTGTGTGTGTGTGTATGAGTGTGTGTGTGTATGAGTGTGTGTGTGTATACGTGTGTGTGTGTATAAGTGTGTGTATGTATGTATGAGTGTGTGAGTTCTGAGTTCACAGAAAACACCACACTGTGATGACAGAGGGCTCAGAGATGCGTTTAAATTCGCTCAACAGTGGAAAACGTTGGTTTTGCAAATTTGAACAATTTGGTGTAGACATTCCATTGTAACGGTCACCCTTCGTCCAGTTCTTCTCCAGCTCCACTGTGTGGTCATGGAGAACTTTCTTCTCAAACTATTTGCAAGTTTGCGGAGCACTCAAGGCAAACCGAAAACTGTTTGCAAACATTTACCTTTGTTTGCAAATTTGAACACCCGTCAGGTCCTAAACCTGACTTTCATGACAGACATCTCCAGAAAACCTTCCCGTAGGTTTGGAATGCAAAAGCACAAGCAGGATGTTTATCATTTATCTACACAAACAAGTCAATGTTCAATCCATTATTTATAAATACGAATTAATATATTTACAATCCATCATTTATTTACACAAACTAAGCAATTTACAGTTCATCAGACCTCCTCCCAGCCAGCTCAACATTTCAGTCTCCCAGCTGAAACACCTGCTCGTCATTAACTTCAATGACATTACACTACATGGAACTCCATGTTGAACTGCTGATGGCTGCTGCCCACTTAAGAGAACCCTTGAGGTTCTACTGTGGAACTGTATGCACCCTTGAGGTTCTACTGTGGAACTGTATGAACCCTTGAGGTTCTACTGTAGAACTGTATGTTTGGTTCTCTTGTCGTATAACAGAACACAGAACACACACAGCCCAGTGCTGAGGTGGAGCAATACTTTCTGAAACCTGTAGTTTCATCACACATGAGTATGTGTGTGTGTGTGTGTGTGTGTGTGTGTGTGTGTGTGTGTGTGTGTGTGTGTGAGTGAGTGAGTGAGTTTGTGTGTGTGTGTGTGTGAATGTGTGTGTGTATATGAGTGTGTGTGTGTGTATATGACTGTGTGAGTGAGTGAGTGTGTGTGTGTATATGAGTGTGTGTGTGTGTGTGTGTGTGTGTGTGTGTGTGTGTGTGTGTGTGTGTGTGTGTGGAAGGAACAGTCTATCCACGAGTCTACATTGGAGGACAGGACTCTACAGGGTCAGTTGAAATTGGCATTGAACCACTTGGTACAACTTGAGTGTGTGTGTGTGTGTGTGTGTTAAACCACCTTGGTACAACATAAAATGGTGCAAAACTGCAGTATTAGATGACAAACAGCATAAAAAAGGGAAATAGAATTTCTCAGAACTCTGACATTTAAACTACAACCATCCCAACCCAGGCCAACCCAGGCCAACCATCCCAACCCAGGCCAACCCAGGCCAACCATCCCAACCCAGGCCAACCCAGGCCAACCATCCCAACCCAGGCCAACCATCCCAACCCAGGCCAAAGGACGAAGGAACAGCCATGC
>NW_027468689.1:2397673-2402673 GCF_046254945.1 Alosa pseudoharengus | reverse complement strand
TGGTTGTGTAAATGAGTGTAAAGGCATCTTATCTAGACTAAATGTAATCATTGTTTAATGATTACATTAAGATATTATGAATTATGATGAGCAAACAACGGTCATAATGGACACACAGACACACACACACACACACACACACACACACACACCGGGCAGGCATGGGAAAATTGTTACGGGCAGGTGAGTAGGCTATATACTGTCAACAATAACATTTTAATCACATGCAATGTATCATCCTCTCTGTGTGTGTGCATGCATGCGTGCGTGTGTGTGTGTGTGTGTACTGAGGCCCTGATTCGCACAGTGTCGTGACTAGTCAGGTGGGGTGTGTGAGCTGGCTGCTGGGGTAAGTGAGAGGCGGTAGATACCTGTGCTCCCAGAGATGGGGAAGGGGGCAGAGTTAAGTACGTGACCTGCTTCTGAGGGAGAGGAGAGGCTGGTCAGGCCACACTCATAACTCAGTGCTCTGTGCTCAATGCTCAGCCCTCAGTGCAAGCCTAAATGTCCTGAGACTCAAGCCTCAGCCCTCAGTCCTCTTTGCTCAGCCCTCAGTGCAAGCCTAAATGTCCTGAGACTCAAGCCTCAGCCCTCAGTGCAGTGCAAGCCTAAACGTCCTGAGACTCAAGCCTTAGCCCTCAGTACAAGCCTAAATGTCCTGAGACTCAAGCCTCAGCCCTCAGTGCAGTGCAAGCCTAAACGTCCTGAGACTCAAGCCTTAGCCCTCAGTCCTCTTTGCTCAGCCCTCAGTGCAAGCCTAAATGTCCTGAGACTCAAGCCTCTTTGCTCAGCCCTCAGTGCAAGCCTAAACGTCCTGAGACTCAGCCCTCAGTGCTCAGCCCTCAGTGCAAGCCTAAACGTCCTGAGACTCAAGCCTCAGCCCTCAGTGCAAGCCTAAATGTCCTGAGACTCAAGCCTCAGCCCTCAGTGCAGTGCAAGCCTAAACGTCCTGAGACTCAAGCCTTAGCCCTCAGTCCTCTTTGCTCAGCCCTCAGTGCAAGCCTAAATGTCCTGAGACTCAAGCCTCTTTGCTCAGCCCTCAGTGCAAGCCTAAACGTCCTGAGACTCAGCCCTCAATGCTCAGCCCTCAGTGCAAGCCTAAACGTCCTGAGACTCAAGCCTCAGCCCTCAGTGCAAGCCTAAATGTCCTGAGACTCAAGCCTCAGCCCTCAGTGCAGTGCAAGCCTAAACGTCCTGAGACTCAAGCCTTAGCCCTCAGTCCTCTTTGCTCAGCCCTCAGTGCAAGCCTAAATGTCCTGAGACTCAAGCCTCTTTGCTCAGCCCTCAGTGCAAGCCTAAACGTCCTGAGACTCAGCCCTCAGTGCTCAGCCCTCAGTGCAAGCCTAAACGTCCTGAGACTCAAGCCTCAGCCCTCAGTGCAAGCCTAAATGTCCTGAGACTCAAGCCTCAGCCCTCAGTGCAGTGCAAGCCTAAACGTCCTGAGACTCAAGCCTTAGCCCTCAGTCCTCTTTGCTCAGCCCTCAGTGCAAGCCTAAATGTCCTGAGACTCAAGCCTCTTTGCTCAGCCCTTAGTGCAAGCCTAAACGTCCTGAGACTCAGCCCTCAATGCTCAGCCCTCAGTGCAAGCCTAAACGTCCTGAGACTCAAGCCTCAGCCCTCAGTGCAAGCCTAAATGTCCTGAGACTCAAGCCTCAGCCCTCAGTGCAGTGCAAGCCTAAACGTCCTGAGACTCAAGCCTTAGCCCTCAGTCCTCTTTGCTCAGCCCTCAGTGCAAGCCTAAATGTCCTGAGACTCAAGCCTCTTTGCTCAGCCCTCAGTGCAAGCCTAAACGTCCTGAGACTCAGCCCTCAGTGCTCAGCCCTCAGTGCAAGCCTAAACGTCCTGAGACTCAGCCCTCAGTGCAGTGCAAGCCTAAATGTCCTAAGACTCAAGCCTCAGTGCAGCGCAAGCCTAAACGCCCTGAGGTAAAAGTCAACAAGTAGGTCAGCACAGCCTGCACAGCTGTAGTCATGTAAACACCACATACCAGCAGAATAATCTTACTGACAGTCACACAAACACACAGTCTCTCTCTCTCTCTCACATACACACACACACAACCTTTCTCTCTCTCTCAGTCACTCACTCACCTCACTCACCACACACACACACACACACACACACACTTGGAATTAAATTATTCGATAGGCTACTCATGCTAAAGCAGGGAAGAGAAAGAGACAGTAACTGATCTTGAAAGAGGAAACTGTGCCTCGGCCTCAACCACTTTGATGATATAGGCTACTACTTATGATCATACCACCAGCATGCTGGTCCACCTGTTTACTAAACTTTACGTGTCCTCTACATACGTGGAAACTCTGTCATCTCTCTCTCTTTCTCTCTCTCTCTCTCTCTCTCTAAATCCATCAATGCCCTCTTCACACACGTAGGCGCACCCAGACCTGACTAAAATGGCATAACTGCCAAATTTAATATAGCCGTGAAACACGCGCATTGTATCGACTTTTCTGAGCCAGTGACATGTGAAAAGCCAAACGAGGCTCGTTCCACACCAACGCTCAGCCACAGCACAAGCTGACTAACAACCACATGTAGGCAACTGAAACGAGAGACATTAACGAGAAATGTCACTCACTAGAACTTACCTCAGAGATGACGCAAGTTTGCTTTTTGTGCCGCGTTCAGGACGGGTGCAGTTAAATCAAACCCAGAACAATTCGCCTCTCTTTTCCTCCAGTCGTACAATAGCCTACAGCTACGAGCACTACGGGTTATGTGAAGTCATGCGAGGTCCAGTTGTTCTGCCATAGCCTACAGACGCTCGTTCTCAGCAGATACCCAGGAAATACCCGCGGGGTGTCGCTTCCTCTCAAACTTGGCACATTCTCCGTTTACGAGGACAACATTTGAGGTGCAATATGAATAGTTTAACAGACGATAATACATTCGATGGCTAAATAATGCAAGAGTCAATTATAAAGGGCAAAAGGAATGACCTGAATTTGACATTAGTCCAACTCTAACGCAATAGCCTTGAGAAACGTTCTTAAAAACAACGCCTTAAAAGAGCTTAGTGCCTTTGCGAAATCTTATCAACCCATCGTTAGGATAACTGTTAGCCTACCTCTACTCAAGTTTTCATCACCCGCTGTCGCAGGATAGATGCCTGCGTGCCACTCCTTCACGGTCAAAGCAGTATCACTTTAGCCTATGTGTTCCGCTTCAACTTCTCACTTTCCACGATGAGATCTTCCGAAGTATTTTTCCACGTACCAACCAGTTAGACTCTCTTCCCGTCCATTCTGGAGATCATTACATTTAAAGCAGCGATTTCACCCAAATAAAAAAAGTGACAGTGTCGCAGCCCTCGCTCTTTTTGCAGCCGAGTTTGTTTGCTTCTGCCGACAGAAAAAAAAATCGAGTCTGAGCTTCTGCCTTATCCGGGACATTTGCTGCTGCTGTGATGCAACGTTTCCAGATGTGGGCCGCGCGCGCAGAAGTTCAGGCGTGTAAACGTCTCGCTGCCAGTGCCACATCTGCGAGAGAAAGTAGCCTGGGCCTCCAGTGCTGGTACGACCAGCCAGCCAGCGAGGCATCGGCATGGTATCAGGGCCAGAGAGCCAACTGGCCCCTCCTCACCCTTCGAAACAGAAGCCTCATGGCCTGAGATATTTAATATATAAAGATAAAGGCCTATTAAATAAAGTTTAATTAAATCTGTATAAAGATACAGACATCATGCGTTGGAATTGAGATTAAAATAATGCATGCTATTGTTTTCTTTTCCTTACAAAATGATAAAAGTCTCAAGACTTTGTATATATATTTTTATAGATAGATGATCCCCGAGGGGAAATTCAAGGTCTCAGTAGCATACAGACATCACACACAACATGCACTTACAGCAGAAAAAGTAATATACTATGTTTGTCTGTGGACCTAATTGGTAAAATATGTCTTGTCTCCACCATGGGATAGTAGGAAACGTAATTTCGATCTCTTTGTATGTCTTGACATGTGAAGAAATTGACAATAAAGCAGACTTTGACTTTGAAAAAAAACTCCACTGTACAATAGAGACAGTAGAAGATAAACATGATACTAAAATAATAATAATATTTTATATAAATCCCATAAACCACAACCAGGATAAGCCTACTCCTGTAGTAGAGTGGCTGTGAGAGAGTACAAGTGGTTTACAGTTTATTGCAAACAAAATCACACTCAGTTGGCACCAACTGAAACAGGCAAATAGGCCTATAAAAATGTATGAGAGCTCTGGTGGCATCCATGCAAACAGCAGTGTTGCCTTGAACAGGAAGTTACTCTTTCATAATGTCTCATTTTCATTCTTCACAAAACTTCACAAAAAAACCCAAGAGCAATTGAGGAACAGACTTGGGCCAATCTCTGTCTTCCACCTAACGGTGAAATCACTAGCAACAGGGGGAATTCCTTAGAAAGCACATTTTTAACAGTTGCACTTTTGATGAAGGACAACATGTCCGAAATGTCGTGCTACGTTTGGGAGCTTTAATCAGTGTGCGGACCTTTATTATTTCTTCTCAGTTACTATTTTGGTCCAGCACCTGCACTCTTGTGATGTGCGGGCAGCCGGACACTCCTTTGTTTCCTCCTTTTTAAAAAGTTACATTTTGGAGCTTTTGTAAAAACATGCATGTGTGTGGACATGTGAACACACACTCTAACTAATAATGAAGAAAGCACAGATGTTTTTTTTTTTTTTTTAAAGTATGATGGCTGCAACTTTCTGCATGGTCTTTATTGGGGACAAATCCATTTAAATTCACATGGGGAATACTTCTGACCATCATTCATTTATCTTTCCTCTATAATGCAGCCTTTACATGCTCTTAAAGTTGATTTCTACCAGAAGCACTCCAATCTGCTTTCTAAACATGCAGGTGAATAGTGTTTAACACTTTACAGCTTTACAGTAGTTCAAACAGTCTCATGAAACAACATCAAGGGCCCTTATCTCAGTAGAGCTAGAGAGAGAGGTCAGAGGTCGACAG